>NW_022681457.1:84843113-85143680 GCF_009764315.1 Trachypithecus francoisi
CCACACAGCAGGCTGCCTCCCTGCCTCCGCATCCTCTGCTCTTCTCCACAATAGCAGCTGCCTCTCCACACAGCCCAGGCCCTGGCCCACCATTAAATGCAGTGTGTGCTGCTGAAATGGACTGTGTTGAATGGGAACCTGTGATGTAAACTGAGACTACTGCTTAAAAAATATGTTTGTTTTGGGATTTATAGAACTACTGCATGTTCCTTTTAGAACACTCAAATCATATAAATTAATTATAGAATTTCCTTATAGAAAGCTCAGACCATATATTCAGAAACATATGATATGAAAGCCCCAAGTAATCCTCCCTGTACCTCAGAGAATATCAGTGTTTTAATCCTTTAATGCAGCACTCCCTACCCCCAACCAGCCCTGATATTTTATCAATACAAATATTAACATTTGTATATTATTATTATTTTCAGAGACAGGGTCTCTGTCACCCAGGCTGGAATGCAGTGGCGTGATCATAGCTCACTGCAACTGCGAACTCCTGGGCTTAAGCAATGTTCTCACCTCAGCCTCCTGAATGGCTAGAACTACAGGTGTGCACCACTATGTCCAACTAATTGCTTTAAATCTTTTATAGAGATGGGATCTCACTATATTGCCCAGGCTTGTCTCAAACAACTGATCCTCCTGCCCCTGCCTCCCGAAGTGCTGGGATTATAGGCGTGAACCATCATGCCCAGCGTTTTCTTTTCTTTCTTTTTTTAACTGCATGGGACATAAATGCTCACTGTTTTGCAACTTTGTTGTTTTTCAATTTAACAATAAATCTTTTATCCATCTTAAAAGTCAAATATTAGGGTGACTGTATGTCCAAAGGTATTTGCCCGTCCAAGAGTTTAAGTTGGGTCCCTTTTCCCCAAAGTTCTGTCTGGCCACCAGAACGGTGCATGCTTTGGATCCCTAGTGACTAGTCCTACCCATTTCTGCAGTGTTTTCTCACCCCTGGAGTAAATGATTACGATTGCCTTCATTCACAGAGGAGGAAGCTGAGTCTCAAAGAGTATAAGTGACTGGCCCTGGGTCCTGGATGCACAGACCCACAGGAGCAGATATGAAAGGTAGATCACAGCTGTAGGAGGGTAGGCCCTGGAGGTGGGGCAGCAGAGTGGTGGTTAGTGACCCTGGAGTGGGGCTCACTGGCTTTCAATTCTGAGTCTACTGCTTGAGAGCTATGAGCTGTTGAACAGGTCATTTAAAGTCTCAACATCTCAGTTTCCTCATCTTTAAAACTACGATAATAGTGCCTATATCTGGCCAGGTGTGGTGGCGTGCACCTGTAATCCAACCACTTTGGGAGGCCTTGGCAGGTGGATCACTTGGGGTCAGGAGTTCGAGATCAGCCTGGCCAACATGGTGAAACCTTGTCTCTACTAAAAATACAGAAAAAATTAGCCAGGCATGGTAGCGCGGACCTGTAGTCCCAGCTATTCGGGTGGCTGAGGGGAGAGAATTGCTGGAACCCGGGAGATGGAGGTTGCCTGGGAGATCGAGACTCTGTCTAAATAATAATAATAATGCCTATATCATAATACAATGATTAAATAGGTTATAGCACATAAAAACTTAGCAAGTGTCTGGCCAGGCACAGTCGCTCACACCTGTAATCCCAGCACTTTGGGAGGCCGAGGAGGGGCAGATAACCTGAAGTCAGGAGTTCAAGACCAGCCTGGCCAACATGGTGAAACCTCGTCTCTACTAAAAATACAAAAATTAGCTGGGTGTGGTGGCGGGCACCTGTAATCCCAGCTACTTGGGAGGCTGAGGCAGGAGAATCACTTGAATCCGGGAGGTAGAGGTTGCAGTGAGCCGAGATCACACCATTACACTCCAGCCTCAGCAACAGGAGCGAAACTCCATCTCAAAAGATAAATAAATATATACATAAAATAAAATAAAACCAAAAACAAAACTTAGCAAGTGTCTGGCACTGCTCAATAAGTGGCTGAGGGTATTATGAGGGAAGGGCCTGTGGGATTATGCCCCAACCCCCAGTCATTTACTTAGGGACCTAGAGCAGAGTAGTAAAAAGCATAGCTCCATGATCTGACCCAGGCTGCCTGGGTGAAATCCCCATTCCACCTAGGCCTCCTTGTAGTGGGTGCTGTGGGGGGCTTCCCAGAGCTTCTCTTCAGCATTGAGTCGCTCATGACCCAGCTGCCTGGAGTGCTGGCTGCTGACAGCTCACAGGTGAGTCCTTCTCTAGGTTTTGTTTGTTTGTTTGTTTTTTGAGATGGAATTTCACCCGTCACCACACCCGGCTAATTTTGTATTTTTAGTAGAGATGGGGTTTCACCAAGTTGGTCAGGCTGGTCTCGAACTCCTGACCTCAGGTGATCCACCAGCCTCGACCTCCCAAAGTGCTGGGATTACAGGTGTGAGCCACCATGCCTGGCCCTTCTCTAGGTATTGACTAACTGGGCCCTAAGAAGCTGCCCGAGGTTAGACACCATCCCTGGGGACACCTCACATCCAACAGCTGGTCTATGGCAGTATCGGTGCCCAGCCCCCTTGCCTTAAGGAGAGGCAGCTCTGAAGGGCCACCAGCCCCAGAGCTCCCCGTGCGGTCGCAGTTGTCTGAGGCCTTTGTTTTGGTTGTTTCCGAAACTTGCTGCCTTTATTCACTACAAAAAGCAGTCAACTTTCCAGTTTTCCCAGTAAATTTTCTGACTCTGTTGCCCAGAGAGCTTAACCTAAGATACAGTTTCTACGATTATAGTCTAATTTATTTAGTGTTCTGAGCCTCAGTTTCCTCATCTGTAAAATGGGAGAGCTACCTCATTGGATGATTAGGAGTATGAAATGAGTTAATCTGTGTAAAATTATGAAAAGAGTGGCTGGTCAGTGCTCAATAATATCAGCTTTATTTGTTTTTAGCCCAAGGCCAGCTGGTTAGTGGTAAGACCAGAAGCAAAAGTTGGTAATTTCCTTTAACCGCTGGCTCTATCTTGAGCAGCAGCCGTTCCTTCTGAACAGTCCTGGACCCTGCACACGTCAGGGTTCTGGGGCAGTTGACGGCGGCAAGACCCAGGTATGGAGAAAGTTGACTCGTTCAGGGCTTTAAGAGCAGTCTATGAACACTCCTTAGCAAGCACTGCTGCAAACCTACTGTGTGCTGTTCTCCTTCCTGTTTATCTTGGGGGCTAATAAAAGCACAGCCCCAGCCCAACCCAAAGTCTGCTCATTTACTGAGAAAGAGAGGCTCAAAGACTACTCAATATAAATGATCCCCAAATGGGAGAAATGTCCATTCACCCACTTGGCAAACATGGGTGTGAGGGCTCAACAGTGCAGAAGACCGACAAGATCCTTCTCTCATTTTCTGGGAGACAAACAAGGCCAAAGGAGAGGAGGCATGGCTCCTGGCTGGAGATGGGGTCTTGCTGTGTCACCCAGGCTGGAGTGCAGTGGCACGATCACAGCTTGCTGCAGCCTCAACCTCTCAGGCTCAAATGATCCTCCCACCTCAGCCTCCCAAGTAGCTGGGGAGTACAGGTGCCCACCACCATGCCCAGCTAATTTTTAAGCATTTTTTTTATAGAGACGAGGTCTCATGATATTGCCCAGGCTGGTCTTTAGCTCCTGGGTTCAAGTCATCCACCCACCCCGGCCTCCTAAAGTGCTGAGATGACAGGCGTGAGCCACTGCGCCTGGCCTCTTGCATGTTCTTGAAATGCCAGTTCCTGAAGTGAAAATCCCATCATGGCTTTTCCTGCTCAGGAGCTTCTGTGTGTCCCTTCAAGCCAGAATGGAATTCAGGTTTCCCCAGCCTGGCATTCCGAGTTCAGCGTTCTAGTCAACTGCACCACTTGGTGTTCCCTTGACATAGCTGCAGCTTGGAGAGGCTGTGGATGAGGAGAAACGAATGTAGACTTTGGAGTCCAGACAGACTTAGACCCGAATCCCACCTTGGATGCCTCCAGTTGCGGCCTTGTGCAAATCAGTTAACTTCCGGGATCTTTAGTGCTCTCATCTATAACCTGGGATGAATAATGTCCTCTACAGGGTTGTCATGGTGCCGCCTTCACCATGGCCCTCAACGGTCCCGCCTCCTGGTATGTGCAGAGTTCTGTGTCCCCTCCGACATGTGCCAGTGCTGGTCTGTGTGACCAATAGAATATGACCCTAGTGATAGGTCCCTGCCAGGATTAGTCTATAAAAGACTGTGGCTTCCATCTCTCAGATGCCTTATTCTGGGGGAGGTCATGAGGTGAGCAGCCCTATGGAGAGGGCCACATGGTGAGCAGCTAAAGACAGAGCTTAGAAGTGCATCGATCAGCCCCAGCTAAGTCTTCAGAGACGGCAGCCCTAGCTGACAGCTTGACTGTGACCTCATGAGAGACCCTGATCCAGTCCTACCCAGCTAAGTTCCTGGATTATTGGCCCTGAGAACAATGTGCAACAATATGTGTTTGTTGTTTTAAACTGCTACATTTGCATAATGAGTTACCTAGCAGCAGATAACTAACACAGTCAGGTTAGCATGAACAGAAAGGAGGTACCACATGTGCCCAGCATGGTGCCTGACACACAGGTCAGTGCTTAAAAAGTGCGACCTGGAACAGCATCTCCTGCCTGTCAGCCTTTCCCTAGGTGACTCTTCACTTCTCTTCCTCAGAGTTCTTCCACCCCTCTTGAACATGTTTTCAAGGAAAGTTTTCTCTGCCTCCTTCTTCCAAAGCCCTGTACGTGACTACGACCGTCACCAGAGCACTTGTCCTGCATTGCGTGCACTTCTCTTAGGATTCCAGTTGCTTTCTGTCTGTGTGATGCAGGGGCACTCCTAGCCCCCTTTCTCCTACTTCCCAGCATCCCCTGAACAACCTGAGGATAGGGACCAAGTCTGACTCTTCCCAGCACCCCCGCACCATGGTGCACCCAGCCCTTGAGTGGCAGGAAATTGAGGGAAAGAGGAACTCAGCAAGAGGCAGGGTGTGTTAAGAGCGGGGAGGAGCCTGGGCCTGGTCAGGTGGGACAGAGTGGGGACGGCCCTCCCTGTCTGTGTGGGGGCCGACAATGGGTGCCACAGCTCCCTGGACCCTCCCCTGGGACCCCAAGACCCCGCAGGGCCCCGCCTGGAGGAAGGTGGCTTCACGAGCATTCTCAGGTGTCTGTTGACAGGAGGGCCTTGTTGACGGGTGACCCCCATCCCAATATGTCCCATTGAACTCCAGGGCCACTCATTTCACACTGGCCCCAAGTGTGAACATCCAGTCACGGGCCTCTAATCTGACACGGGCCTCTAATCTAATCCTGGAAACCCTCTGCCCCTCCTTGGCCTCAGTTTCCCCATCTCTGCAGGGTTGCCTGAAGGCCTTTCCAGCTCTGACCAAAGAATGTGCCCATCCCCTGCCTGCTGATGGGGGCTCTTCCGGGGTGAGGCACAGGGTGGGGAGGTGCACCCAGCCCCCCTCCTCCCGGAACCTCTTTCCCACAGGCAAGAGAGGATGTGTCACCGTGACCACTTCTTTCTGGAAAATTCCCACAGTTCAGTTCTTTCCTGGGATTTCGCTGGAGGAATTGCATCTTTCTTGCTCACATCTCCTGGGATCTATTCTTGGCCTTGGCGGGCTTGATGTGGTGGTATGTGTGGGTGTTCCCTTTTAATTTGGGGTCCAGAGCTGTCTGAGGCCTGGACTGGTAATTATGAGAGCAGCACCATTTATGGAAACAGCCCTTGAAGCAAGCCAGTGATGAGACCCGGCTGGAAATACCTCAGCATGGAGGCCTGGGCCTGCCTGGAGGGGGTACTGAGATTTCTGGGTGGGAGAAGCCCCTTTAGGACGCAGAACCAATAGGTCATGAGTCCCACCCTCCCTTGGCCTGTAGAGGCTGTGGGGCCCAAGCCTTGTTTTGGGTCTGAAGTGGCCCCTCCCAACCCCCGCTTTTGCTGCCTGTGGGACCAGCCAGGCAGGCCCATCCCATGTGCCCTGGGCTCTGGGGGAGCCACTGTCCACCCTCAGGGGCCAGGCCGGGAGAGGACGCATGTCCACAGCAATGAGAATGTCGGTGGCTTCTGACAGAGTCACACGGGGACATGGTAGCCACACCCAGACTGGCAGTGATACCCAGCCCAAGGGGCTCTGAGTGCCGGACACTGAGCCACTGTCATGGGGACAAGAGGCCCTTGGGAAGAAGGGGCCGGGGCACCCCCGCTCTGGGGCCCTGGAACACAGCGGCCGATGAGCCAACATGCAAGCCTCCCATGTCCACCCACGTGGCTCCATCCCAGCCCTTCAAGGGCTCGCTGTCCAGAGGAACAGCTGAACCAGAGACAGCAAGCCCTGGCATGGGGGCCAGGAGAGGCTGAAAGCCTGACCTGCCTGGGGTCTGAGGACTGGGAGGCTTCTCAGCCAGACTGGGAGGGACGGGGCCGCCTGGGGAGAGCAGCTTCCAAGAGGGACTCTCGGGGAGGCGTCTGCAGGAAGAAGGCACAAGAGGCCCAAGGGACAGATGGCAGGGCCAGCGCAGGGAGGGCCCTGGGACACTCTTCCTGTGGGCCCTTCGGGGCTGGGGAGGGTCTGAGGGGAGGTGGGACCGGTCACAGGCCACAAGATTCTGTTCTGAGCTGGAGGATGAGGGTGTCTTTTGAAGTCCCATTTTTTTGGTCAGAAATAAGACAGATTTAGGTTGTCTGGGTGAGACTAAATTGCCCAGAGCACAAAAATAGCCAGAGTTATTGTTGATGTTGGGCTGAGGGTCGCAGAGTTTGGCGTCTGGAGGCCTAGCCTGGACTGGCAAGCACAGGGCCCCAGATGTTGCCAGTGGAAGCCACCTGCTGCCCACAGGGACCTTTCCTGGAAGCGTGGGGTTGCTTCTGAAGTTTGCTTTATCCGAGGCTGGAGGAGGAAGCTGAGGGTTCTATCAGCACAGGTTGGCGATTCATGATTGTTTATTTTCCCAGGAGTCACATTAAGGTGGTTTAGGTGGTTTAGAAAGCAGATTCATTTGCTGCTTCCCCAGACAGAAGCCGGTTCAGCGTTAGACCATTTGGGGCAGCTTTTATGATTTTGTAGGAAATAAACATTTAGAGGTGCCTGTGGAACCAGGGATAGCTTGGTCTGTTTCTTGTGACCAACGAATTGCTCTCTGCAAATGTCTTTTCATATTTTTGTCAATATGTCTTTGGAATTCTTGTGTCAAAGGGTAAATTCATATGTAATTTGGCTAGGTGTTGCGAAATTCCTTCTCTACACAGCATTCCTATCAGCATCGCCTGAGAGAATGCTTGTGTCTGATCTTAATCTTTTTCCTTCTCCAAGGCCATAGGAGCCCTGTGAAAAGCACCCATTACTCGTGAGCCCATAACCTTTTCTGTTTCCTTCACAGCATTTACAGTAGAACCAAGAAACGACATCCCATATTTTACTTGCTTTTTGTTTATATTTCATGTCTTCCATTAGGCCATAAACTCCATGTGTGTGTCCATGGACACATTGTGTGACAGTGTCCATCTTGTTCCTTGTTGTATTTTCAGTGCCCAGAACAGTGTTGTACACACAGTAAGAAATGGATAAATTTATTTCTAAATTAAACATGATGAACTGATTAGATGAGTGAAAGAATACATTTATTTAGAAAAACATAATTCAAAGTCTTATTTCTGACCAAAAAGTAAGACTTCAAAAGACACCCTCGGGTTCTGTGGAACAAGGCACGTTCATTCCTTCTCCGCCCTGGGCTGGGATAAGCGGCCACCTCCTCCTGCCCACACACGTCTGGCCCCGTCCCCTGCCCTGCACAGCTGTTTTCCTGCCCATGGCTGGACCAGGTCCCCACTGTGAGGACAGGAAGTGCTCCCCACATCCGCCTCGGCTTGCACAGCCTGGTGCTTTTACAAACCTGACTGTGGTCACTGAGCCCAGTAACCAGAGAACATTTTTTAAAAGACTAACATATCATTGAAATCTCAGTGTTGGGTTTTGGGGAAGGCACTGGGCGGCTCCCACCCCTGCTTTCCGGAAACACAGATTTCTAGAGTTTGAAAGGGACAGGAGGCTAAAGTGAGACTTCCTTAAATATAGTGTCCTGGGCATTTCCAGACACCTGGGGAAATGTGGGCTTTATTCCGCAACTGTGGCATTTGTTTGACTGTCAGGCCAGCCCCCGCCACGGGGCCCTGCTGCCCATCTCACCTCCAGCCTGGCCTCTACCCTCGCCTCCACCATGTCTTCTAATTCCCCTCCCCTCATGCCGCCCCCCCTGCTGCCCCTGTCCCCTGTGCTCCCCACTGGCCAGAAGCGCAGGCCAGGCTCCTGGCCCGGGATTGGCACCCTCAGCAGGCAGGCCGCAGCAGAGCTCATGTGCTGTCCCCAACATTGCTGACCTGTGGGCGCCTCCACCCCTGCGCATGTGAGGTCCCCTCTCCCTAGAGCACCCTCCCCGCCACCTTCTCCAGCTACCAAGATCCCATCCCACCCTTCAAAGCCAGTTCAGATGCCACCTGCTCAGATCCCACCGCCCAGTGAGACCCTCCGACTTCCCTAGCACCTGACTGGCCTCTCCGGGAGTTGTCACTCCTGCCCTGGTTTTTCTTGTTCCTTTCCACGTTTCCCTCCTTCCTCCTCCACCTTGTTCCAGAAAGGAAACGTCGGTCTCCTGCCCTCTGCTGTTTCCTGGTGCTTGCTTTCCCTGCCCTGCCCTCAGGCCCCTCTGCTCTGGCCCTCTGTCCTGGCTGGCCTGCCCCTGCAGGGCCCGTCTCCCTGACCCATGACAGATTTGCACTCATGCCTCAGCCCAGCTCAGCTGTCAGCCCTGAGCCCTGCCCTGCCGCACCTCCCATCCAGGCAGTGGGCAGGCTCTGGATGGCTTGTGTCCCCTGAGATGCTGTCGGTGATGTCAGTTATGTCCCTGTCTACCAGGCTTCCCTGCAGGGCCGGGGCCCTTTTCTGCCTTGGGTCCAATGTCCATCTTCCCTTTAGCCTGGAAGCTCCCAGAGGAGGCTCCCTCCTCTGTCTCATCTCCGGGTCACAGGACCAGCCAGACCGAGAAGGGGCACAATGGGAGTTTGGAGTTTGGAGCCTGGGGTCTGTTGAGCACCAGCCAGGTGCAGGGCTCAGGCTGAGCCTGGCTGCAGGGCCTCTCAGCCCTGTCTGCTCCCTGGGACCAAGCCTGGAACAAACGTTTGCACAAAAGGAAACTGGCCCCACCAGGCCTCCCTGGGTCCCCTCCACCTTGAGTGGTGGGTGGCTGGGGGCGCTGGCTCACACCCGCTCTGCCCACTCCAAAGTCCGAGCCATTCCGAGTGCCAGCCCAGCTCTGCTTTGTCTTCTAGTGGAGCGAGATCATGCCTTGGGCCATCAGGAGCCCCATTGGAAGGAGTTCCGCTTTGACCTGACCCAGATCCCGGATGGGGAGGCGGTCACAGCTGCGGAGTTCCGGATTTACAAGGTGCCCAGCATCCACCTGCTCAACAGGACCCTCCACGTCAGCATGTTCCAGGTGGTCCAGGAGCAGTCCAACAGGTGCCTTCCCCTTGGCCCAGGTGCCCCCTGCCCCTGCCCGCCTCACAGTCTCATGGTCAAGGCAGCCCAGCAGGGAGTGGGGGTTGGTGGAACACTTCCCAGAGGACCCGAAAGAGACCCTCAAAGACGGGAAAGATGCTTGGCCCGAGCCCCCTGCACTGCGGGAAGAGCCCCAGTGACAGTCCTGCCTTCAAGTCCCTGCCCTGCCATCCTGGCTCTGGGGACTTGAACGGGTCATTGAACCACTGAGCCTCCGTTTCCTCATGTGTACACCTCTGTGGGCTGAGGCGGTGAGATGAGGCTCAGAAGGGGCACAGGCAGAGTCAGGTAGGACATGCCCTGGTGACGGCCCCCAGCGGGTCCTGGAGTCACAGAGGCAGCTGTGCCGGCCTCCGGTTAATTGTTCTTTCGTGTCCACAGGGAGTCTGACTTGTTGTTTTTGGATCTTCAGACGCTCCAAGCCGGGGACGAGGGCTGGCTGGTGCTGGACGTCACAGCAGCCAGTGGCCGCTGGTTGCGAAAGCGTCACAAGGACCTGGGACTCCGCCTCTATGTGGAGACTGAGGACGGTGAGGCTGGGGGCTCTGTGGGAGCAGCCCCTGGGGCTTCTCTGTGCCAGCACAGGCAGCAGTAGCAGCTTCCTGTGGCCCTGGGTTCCCAGCCTCACCAGCTGTGCCCGCTGCGAGGGTCACTGAGGTCCAAGGCACAAGGTCTGGCCCAGTGGGGGTGCTCTCTCCTCTCCCTCTGCTTCCCAGGAAGCCGGCGGTTCTTCCCACGGAGCAGCCTCCACCTTGGGAGTTTCTGTCCTGGGAAGGAAAGGAGGGGAAGTGGTTGTGCCCTCAGACACTGAGGCCAGGAGGCTGGGTTTGAAGCCCAGCTCGGCAGTGCCCTGCCTCAGTGACCTTGGCTGGGACTTACCTTTCCAGACCCTGTCTTCTCTTCTACAAGGCAAGGATTCATGCCCTTGTTCATTCCACAGGTGAAATTGGGGAGAGCCTCTTTTATGCCAGGCAGTAGGAATACAAAGGCCAAAGTGGGCATGAGATGGGCGTGTTTGAGGCCCGGCAAGGGGGCGCCATGGAGCAGCAGTGAGGGCGGGGGTCCCAGGGGCCATTCTGAGTCAGGGTAAACCAGGGCCAGGTGGTGGGGTTCTTAGCATCATTATTTTATTTTATTTTATTTTATTTTATTTTATTTTATTTTATTTTATTTTTTTTGAGACGGAGTCTGGCTCTGTCGCCCGGGCTGGAGTGCAGTGGCCGGATCTCAGCTCACTGCAAGCTCCGCCTCCCGGGTTTACGCCATTCTCCTGCCTCAGCCTCCGGAGTAGCTGGGACTACAGGCGCCCGCCACCTCGCCCAGCTAGTTTTTTTTTTTTTGGATTTTTTAGTAGAGACGGGGTTTCCCCGTGTTAGCCAGGATGGTCTCGATCTCCTGACCTCGTGATCCACCCGTCTCGGCCTCCCAAAGTGCTGGGATTACAGGCTTGAGCCACCGCGCCCAGCCCATTTATTTTATTTAATAGCAGTGGTGGACGACAGGATCTGATTCAGGTTTTAAAAGAGAACCCTCTGAGATGCCCCCCTCTCAGGGTGCAGCAGAGCTCCCCACCCCTTGCGTGGGCCGCACAATGACTTGCTTCCCGAAAGTGCGGTGTGGACAGGGTGTAGGGGACCTGACGTGCAGCGCCTCAGCCAGGTGAGGAAGGCCCACTGCAGTGACCGGCACCGGGCTAGCATGTGCACTGGGTGTAAGGGAAGGAGCAGACCACTGAGCTTCAGAGCCCCCCCCCCCCGCTGTGAACCCGAAACCCCAGTCCAACCACAAGAAGACCATCAAACCCAAAGAGAAAGGCTTTCTGCAGAATACCTGGCAAACACTTCTCAAAACCGCCAAACTCATCAAAAAAAAGGGAAGGTTGGGAAATTGGAGGAGCCCAGAGGCACCTAAGATGACCAGCTCGGTGCATGTGGGGTCCTGGGTGGAATCCTGGACCAGCAAAAGGGCATTAGGGGAAAGTTAGGAAATCCAGATCAATCATGGTGTTTACTTAATAATAAGATATCAGTACTGGTCCATTAGTTATGAGAAAGGTACCCTACTA
Organism: Trachypithecus francoisi; assembly: GCF_009764315.1. Lineage (NCBI taxonomy): Eukaryota > Metazoa > Chordata > Mammalia > Primates > Cercopithecidae > Trachypithecus > Trachypithecus francoisi. The sequence continues at coordinate 84,854,697 of NW_022681457.1, forward strand.
GTGTAAAATACTAACATTTCCCAGGGGAAACTGGGTCCAGGTATATGGGAACTCCTTGTGTGGTTTTTTTTTCTTTGAGACAGGGTTTTGCTCTGTTGCTCAGGGTGGAGTGCAGTGGCGCAATCGCAGCTCACGGTAACCTCCAACCCCTGGGCTCCGGCGATCCTCCCCCCTCAGCCTCTATACTATCTTTGCAAATTTTTATGTAACTATCAACTGTTGTAAAATTAAAACTTTACTGAATATATGCATAAAATAAGGAGCCCCCTGACTTCAGTGGGGAGAGCAGACTGAGAGGGACAAGAGTGAAGTCAGAGAGACTCATGGGAGCCCCACAGTGGTGCAGGTGGGCGCTGTGAGCGGCCTGTTGGTAGCAGTGGAGATGGAGAAAGATGAGTCGAGTTCAGTGTCAGGACATGGTGAGGAGGTGAGGGAACGGGAGGAAGCCTGAATGATGTGTGGATGGAACCAGTGGATTTTTTTCAATAGATTTTTCTTTTTGGGGAAAGATAGATGAAGGGCACATTTGAGGTGTGTGGCCAAGGGTTCTTTTTTGGCTGGAATATTTCTGAGCCCCCTGGGATGTTACTGAGATCACTGGTCCTCATGGAAATGCCATTCCAGGGACAGGTGAGCGTGAAGACCCAGGCGAGGGAAGTGCTGGCATGTAAGTGGATTTAAAGCGTGGGGTGGGACCAGATCATCTAGGGAAGGAGGTAGTGATGGAGAAGAAAGAGGGCCTGGCCCAGAGCGCTGGGACCTCCAACATCCAGAGACCTCACAAGGAGGGGCCACAGCGAGCCCACAGAGACCAGCCAGGGAGGGAGCAGGACACCTGGAGGATGAGGTGACCAAGATGCCAGAGTCAAGTGTTTCCAGAAGCAAGGGTTTGTCATTTGTGTCCAGCTGTGGGCACTGAAGGCAAGAACAGAGAAGTGACCGAGGGTTTTGCCATCGCAGAGGTTGTTGATGGCCCAAATCTCCATGGAGTGTGGGTCTGACTGGGGAGGTGGAGGGAGACAGGCAGTGGAGGCAGGAGACAGCTCTTTCCAGAACCTTTGCTGGGGAAGGGGAGCAGAGGCATGGGCTGGGGCTGGAGAGAACCCCGGACAAGGCAGGTCCTTTACAGGTGAGGAGAGGCCTGCACACTGCTGTGGTGATGGAGTGATTCTGTGCAGAGGGAAGAAAACTGCAAAATTCTGCACAAGTTGGAGCAGGGAGCTGGAGCGGGGGAGGTGGTGGAGACTCTTCAGAGCGGCGACCCTTCCTGATGAAGGTGAGGGATAGTGTCCCCACTGACACAGTGAGGGGTGAACCTGAGCTCTGGGGGGCTGTATTGGGGGGGCACTCACTCTCCGTGTTGTCACAGGATTAAGGGAGGGTGCTTGGCACAGAGTGATGCCCAGTGAGGGTTGTCATGACCGACGATCTCACCCAGCAGCGCCTGCTCATTAAATATTTGGTGTCTCTAATGAGCGGGGGAAGCTTGGGCGGGGCGGTTGGAGTTTGTGCCTGAGGCTCCACTGGGGCAGGAGGGGATCTGGCCGGTGCCCTCCACGCGGAGCCTGACCTCAACTCTGTCCTGCGCCCGGGGCCTGTGCGCTGGACACGGAGGACTGACACGGGGGGCTCCAGCCCAGGGCGGAGCGGGGGAGCGGCCCCCTCCCTGTGGTGGGTCGCGGGCCTGGCCTAGAGCCTGCGCCTGGCCGGGGAGACCTGCTGGGCGGGAGTGCGTCAGGGCGCGGGCGCCCTCCCTGCTCTGTGACGTGCGGCCCCGGGGCGCACGCGGGGCGCACACGGCCTGTCCTGGCCTCTGACCCGGGCCGACCATGGCGGCGCTGCGGCTCCTGGCGTCGGCTCTCGGGCGCGGGGTTCCCGCCCGCGGCTCAGGGCTCGCGCTGTCCCAGGGCTGCGCCCGCCGCTTTGCCACCAGCCCCCGGCCCCGCGCCAAGTTCTACACGGACCCGGTGGAGATGGTGAAGGACATCTCTGACGGGGCGACCATCATGGTCGGGGGCTTCGGGCTCTGCGGGATCCCCGAGAACCTGATCGCCGCGCTGCTCAGGACCGGCGTGAAGGACTTGCAGGTGGTCAGCAGCAACGTGGGCGTGGAGGACTTCGGCCTGGGCCTCCTGATGGCCTCCAGGCAGGTGCGCCGCATCGTCTGTTCCTACGTGGGCGAGAACACGCTGTGCGAGAGCCAGTACCTGGCAGGAGAGCTGGAGCTGGAGCTCACGCCCCAGGGCACCCTGGCCGAGCGCATCCGCGCCGGGGGCGCCGGGGTGCCCGCCTTCTACACCCCCACGGGCTACGGGACCTTGGTCCAGGAAGGGGGCGCCCCCATCCGCTACACCCCGGACGGCCACCTGGCGATCATGAGCCACCCCGAGAGGTGAGGGAGTTCCAAGGTGACCACTTCCTTTTGGAGCGCGCCATCCGGGCGGACTTCGCCCTGGTGAAAGGGTGGAAGGCCGACCGGGCAGGAAACGTGGTCTTCAGGGGGAGCGCCCGCAATTTCAACGTGCCCATGTGCAAAGCTGCAGACGTCACGGCGGTGGAGGTGGAAGAGATCGTGGACGTGGGGACTTTCCCCCCAGAAGACATCCACGTTCCAAACATTTATGTAGATCGTGTGATAGAGGGGCAGAAATATGAGAAACGAATTGAACGCTTGACGATTCGGAAAGAGGAAGATAGAGACGCCGAAAACAAAGAGGACGCCAGGACGCGCATCATCAGACGCGCAGCTCTGGAATTTGAGGACGGCATGTACGCCAATCTGGGCATAGGCATCCCCCTGCTGGCCAGCAACTTCATCAGCCCCAGCATGACCGTGCATCTTCACAGTGAGAACGGGATCCTGGGCCTGGGCCCGTTTCCCACGGAAGATGAAGTGGATGCCGACCTCATCAATGCAGGCAAACAGACGGTCACGGTGCTTCCCGGGGGCTGCTTCTTCGCCAGCGACGACTCCTTCGCCATGATCCGAGGGGGACACCTCCACCTAACCATGCTCGGAGCCATGCAGGTTTCCAGATACGGCGACCTGGCGAACTGGATGATCCCTGGCAAGAAGGTGAAAGGCATGGGCGGTGCCATGGACTTGGTGTCCAGTCCGAAGACCAGAGTGGTGGTCACCATGGAGCACTGCACAAAGGACAACACCCCTAAGATCATGGAGAAATGCACCATGCCACTGACCGGGAAGCAGTGCGTGGACCGCATCATCACCGAGAAGGCCGTGTTTGGCGTGCACAGGAAGAGAGGGTTGACGCTGATGGAGCTCTGGGAGGGCCTGACCGTGGACGACGTCAGAAAGAGCACGGGGTGTGCCTTTGCTGTGTGCCCGAACCTAAGGCCCATGCAGCAGGTGGCACTCTGATGGGACCCGGATCTGGCGGGGGGGTGCGCTCCTCAGGGGATCCCACTAGGTTCCTCAGGGGACGTCGGTTACCGCAGGAATGCATTTACCCAGCGCTTGGAGGCGTTTGCTGCTGGCCTCCGACTTTCCTCCCTAGGTGGACTGTGCTCCTCTAGAGAGCTGCGACTTTAATTAAAAACAACAGGAAAACAGATCAGCTCCTCACTGTGTTCCTCGAGCACTGCAAGGCGCAGTTCTGCAGTGGTGAGGAATGGGTGTCCGCTTTGCTCTGTGATGTTTACACAGAGCGTGCACAGCGCCAGCGCATTCACAGCAGGATTTCATTCAAGCGCCTGCCTCGTACTAGAACCATGAAATGGAGACGAAAACTGACTAGGGAGAAAATCACTCCACCCAGAGTACACCTAAAGAGCCATTTTACTACTGCAATGAGAAATAGGCGAGCAAAGATGTGAGTTTGTGATTGGAAGACATGCTGTCTTCACAAGCTTGTTTTTTTTCTTTTCTTTTTTTTTTTTTTTTTTCTTTTCTTTTCTTTTTTTTTTTTTTTTTTGAGACGGGATCCGGCTCTCAAGCTGGAGTGCAGTGGTGTGATCTCACTGCAATGTCTGCCTCCTGGGCTCAAGCAATCCTCCCAACTCAGCCTCCTGAGTAACTGGGACTACAGGCACACATCACAATGCCTGATTATTTTGTTTGTTTGTTTATTTATTTATTTATTTATTTATTTATTTTGTAGAAATGGAGTTTCACCATGTTGCCCAGGCTGGTCTCGAACTCCTGAGCTCAAGCGATCCACCTGCCTCAGCCTCCCAAAGTGCTGGGATTACAGACATGAGCCAACTGAGTTGGACCAATTAACCTTAGCTTACTGTATTTTTTTTTTCTTTTTTAGACAGAATTTCGCTGATATTTATTCTGGGGCCTTTGTTGTTAAAATTTGTTTCCATGAAGCCTCCCCTCCTCCTCCCACATCTCTCCTCCTGGGACCTATCAGATGTCAAGCTTCTAGATGTCCCTAGAAGGAAGCAGGACCGTCTCCAAGGGAAGGGACTGGGTGATGGGAGAGACTGAGAGGGGAGAGGCTGTGGGTGCTGAAATCCACCAGGAAGCTTCCTCCGTGTGTGGCCAAAGGCTACAGCCTAGGACAGGAGGAGTTCTAGAACCCTAACCAAGGGACTAGATGAGTTTTCTCAACTTCATTTGAATTGTTCCTGCGTCATCCAGACCAGACATTTAGGCCTTCCTCTCTGGGATGGAGGCCCAAACTGGCCGCTTGTGTGATGAACCGTTGTAACCCAAGAGGCTGTGAGGCATTTCCTCCTGAATCTATAGTCTCAAAAACTAAAATTAAGAAACGATTGTGTGTGTGTGTATGCGTGGGTGCTTGCTGTTGACAACCAAGCCTGGCATGGTGCATGCACGGCGTAAGTGTAGCTCTGGGGGTTCCCAGGCCAATGGGGGCATGTGGTCAGAGCAGTAAGTTCTCGCTGGTCAAGGACAGACTTTCCAAGGGGCCCATTGGAGCCCCGCCCTGCAGGAAAGGCCAGATCCTGGGAAGGAGAGCGGGGCAGGGAGAGTTGGCACTCATGGAGGGAACAGCCTGGGGGTGTGGGAAAGGGGCCAGGGACTACAGCCAGGGTGGGGGCTTGAAATGAAATGTCATCTAGTGGGCAGTGGGGTGCCTTTTGGGGCTCCTGGCGAGGGGCACCTGATTTGCCCTGGGTGTCAGGAGTTTCCCAGTAGCAATGTGGAAAAGGCCGAGGTATCTAGAAGCAGACAAGTGACCCTCTGGGCCTCCACCTCTGCCTTTCTAGAAGGGCTCTGCCCACAGCTGGGCAGCCTGAGAGCCCCCTACCTGGACTGCCTGGCCTTCCCTGCAGCCAGCTGGGGCCAGGGAGTCCTGCCCAAGAATGGGTGGGAAAGAAGCAGAGCTGATGGAGAAGGAGGCTCTGAGCTCTGGAAGGAGAGGGCTGGGGGTGGGGGAGCTTCTCCAGGCCTCCCAGATGCAGGGCTCTGAACTGAGACCAGCTGTTAGTCCCCTTCACCACCCCCATCTCGCCCAGCCATACCCAGCTGTGCCCTGCGGTTTGCTGGAAAGTATATGATAATCCTGGCTCTGACCCACCTTGCTCTGGGACCCTGAACAGTTGCTGCTCTCTCTGGGCCTTAGTTTCTGCTTCTGTAAAATGGGAACCTGGGATTAGCTACTTCAAGAGTCCCCAGTCAGGCTTGCCTGGCCTGTGAGGCCTACAGAGGGGTTCCCAGCACCCAAGCCAGGCGTGGCTCAGAGAGGCTCTGTGAGGGTCTGTGGTGTGACTGATCTAATGCGACATTCTATCCTGTGTCTGGGAGACCCCGTAAGACCCTTGATCACAGCTGCACAGAAACAAATAGTGAGCAAAGCATGCAGGACTGATGACCCCTCTGGCCCCAGCGCTGCCAGGGCTCCCCAGGGAATCGCAGGACAGAGCTGCACATGCAGCCTGGAGGGCTGCCCTGGGCCCCAGGTCGTCCCCATGTGTCAGCCAGTCCGCAGAGTGACACTTCAGTGCCCGGGCTTGTGACCGTCACCACCCCACTCAGGCTGCCCTGTTCTCTCCCCATTGTGACCTCACTTACCTTTTCCTCTGTGCCCTGGCTCTGGTCCTTGTATTTCTGCTGCTTCCCCATAACCTTGACTCACCGTGACTCAAGCCCTGCCCAGTGGATTCTCTCTGGGCCTCCTCCTCATGTTAGCATCTGCAGCTCACAGCCTCCCTGTCTCAGCAGCTCTTGTCCATGCTCCTGAGAAGGAGGGAGGCTCTCCTGCCAGCGCATTTGTTTGTGGCAGATGATGTCACACATCAAAGGTTAGTCTCTGGATTCACTGGTTGTTCAATCAAGTGGCCAAGGGACACCAGGACTGAGGCACAGCTGCTTAAGGGCTGACCTTTGAGTAGGACTGAGGGTGGGGCAGGGCAGTGTCCCTGACCTGTAGGGTGTACTGAAGAACTACGTAGGAATAAATACATCTGTATGTATAATTTCTAAGAGTATGTGCATCTGTGTGTTTATACAAACATATGCATGAGTGTACATACATGTGTACATCTATGCTTATAACGTGGAGGTGAAATGTGCTCTCATGTAAACTGAACAACTGGCACTGTTTAGAGAGACATGAAAGTGAGCTGGTAATCATGCTTCTGCAATTCAGTATCAGGAAATTTCACCCATGCGCAGAGTGAGGAGGCTCCATTGCACTCCGTCTTTATCGTGAAAAGCAGGTAATAACCTGTTATCTGAAGTCCTGCGCTGAAGCCGTCCTCCAGCCTTAGCTTCCCAGAGCGCTGGGACTCCAGGTGCCAGCCGCCAAACCTGGCTGCTTGAGCGCTGAAACAAAACAATGAGGGCGCCTCTGCTGGGCTGACAACTGCGTAAAGCCTAGACTGACGGGGTAGCCCAGAAAAACGGAAATGTATGCGAGTTGGAAGGGCTTTAAAATGGGATTTTTTTCTCAAAATTTTATCATGGTTAACTGCTTTTACAATAGAAAGGTTATTGAAATCCAAACAAGTACAGGAGGATGCCGTTGTATTGGTGAAGGGCTAGTTATCGTGTGTTTTAGCAGCATCCTGTCTGGAAGCGGCTGTGGAGGACAATCCCGTTTACAGGCTTCACTGCTCCTGGGGCTGAGGCCCAAGTCAGATCTCTGCTTCAGCCTTTTCTTTTTTCTCCATAAACTCAGCTCGTGCATAAGAACTTGGGCTCTGGAATAGGACTGCTGCAGGCTGAAACTTGGGCTCTGGGACTTGGTTCCAATGTCTCTGCTCTGCCTGGCATCTCCCTTGTAGGCATCAGGGAGACAGTTAATGCCCTGCTCTTGGGCTGTGCCCAGCAGAAAAGCACTCGCTAAATCTGGCAGATACTACCACGAGCTGTCTCAGTCGTAAGTTCAACATTCACACCCCAGAAAGTGCAGGATGGAAGACAACACAGGCCTCGGGGTCCTTGGACCGAGGTGGGAGCGCTGGTTCTCGAAGTCACTGGCAGTAGGACTCTGGGTCTCCTGTGAAGAAGGAGCTGCAGGCTTACTGTAAGGACCCAATGAGGTGATCCATGGGAAAAATCTTCAAACTTGTAAAACGCTTCACAAGTGTCTGTGTCACAGCTGTCACTAATACCACCACCTGCAGCTCACTGAGGCCCCCCTCCCACCTCCTCCAGATCTGCCCCCAGGAGATGTGGACTGGCTGGGGCTGGACCAAGGACTCCAGGCTTCAGATGTGGAAACTGAGGCTCAGCAGGGACCCTCAGGTCCTCAGCCTTCACGCTCCTGGACCTGCCCAGGCCCTGGCAGAGAGATCCCTGCTGTGTCTGCTGCAGGGCCACTGCCCGCAAGTGACCCCTCTCTCCTTTCTGTCGCAGGGCACAGTGTGGATCCCGGCCTGGCCGGCCTGCTGGGTCAACGGGCCCCGCGCTCCCGACAGCCTTTCGTGGTTACTTTCTTCAGGGCCAGTCCGAGTCCCATCCGCACCCCTCGGGCAGTGAGGCCACTGAGAAGGAGGCAGCCAAAGAAAACCAACGAGCTGCCGCAGGCCAACCGACTCCCAGGGATCTTTGGTGAGGGCCGGGCGGGGTGGGGCCGAGGCCCTGTGGGCTTCCAGTGGAGAGAGGCAGGGTGAGAACCAAGTGGTGGCCCAGAGCCCTCAGGCTCAGGTCGGTTCAAGCTGACGGCCCCTCTCCAGCCACCTTTCCTGACCCCATCTTTTGCCCTGATGCACCCTGGCGACCGGCACTCCAGAGGCCTGTCCTGCCTGTCCCTGCCACCCAGAAGGCCCCCTCTCTCCCCCTGGCTCCTCCAGGTCTTTCCCAGGAGCCTCCATCGGAATCAGCTGCCCCTTCCCTGGGAGCCGCAGCCCCTCGTGACTCGCGGTTGTGCCTGGACACCCCGCACCATCCTCGGTTGCTTATGTGAAGTTTTCTCCCCAACTGGGCCAAGCCCTTCAGGATCAGGGACAGGCCTGACCCGACCCTGTGGCCTCCTTCCCAGGGAGTCGGCCTTTAACTGGCCTGGTCATGAGCCACTTGAACCTGAGGAACGGGTGTGGCAGGAGAGGGTGGGCTGGAGTCACAGGGGTCTCTAGAGAGGAAGCGGCACAGGATGGCCGAGGGTCCTGCTGGGCTGTTTACTGGCGCGTCGAGACGCTCCCAGGCTGAAGGACAGGGGAGTGCTGAGCACAGTGTCACTCTAGCCATCGGGAGCCATGACAGGCTCTTCAGCTGGGTCACGGTACAAGCAGAGTTCCAGGGATGGGCTTTATGAGACCAAATGGTTTCCTGTCATTCATTTGACAAATGTGCTCATCAGGGCACCCCCCACCCTGGTACCCCGTAGTAGCTGCACAGAGCAGGAACCCCAGAAAAGACCTTGCCCTTCTGTCCCTGCAGATGACGTCCGCGGCTCCCACGGGCGGCAGGTCTGCCGCCGGCACGAGCTCTACGTCAGCTTCCAGGACCTTGGCTGGCTGGTAATTGCTGACTCTCCTTGTTTTTGAAATGACAATCGCCACCTGTAGATCAGAAGTGAATCTGTAGGGAGGACATAGAATCATGAGTGACTTCAGTTTTTCTTCTTTATTTTTTTTCTGTGTTTTCCAAGTTTTCTAAAGAGGGAATATGGTGAGAAAGGGCATTTTATTTTTAACCATGAAAATGAAGACTGCAACTAAGCTGTCAGCTTTGCAGCAGGGAAACTGAGGCCAGGCTGGCAGTGCCTCCCTGCATCGGCTGCAACTGCAGCTCTGGGAGGTGCAGGCAGGAGAGGGCTGGCTGGGAAAGGGGATGCAGAGCGAGGATGGGGGATGTCGGGCCTGAGCTCCCACCCAGCCCTGTCTGCTGGGGGTTCCTAGGTGCATTCAGACCTCCTGGGGGAGACTGCCTTGCAGGGACCGAGGGTGGGTTTGGGCCCTGACGCTCAGGGAGGTTCAGGGGCAGCCCTGGGCTGTCCTGTGACAAGTCCAGTGACAGGATGGGGGGCTCAGGAGGGGCACATGGATGGGACTCACCTTCTCCCATGTCCCCTAGGACTGGGTCATCGCCCCCCAAGGCTACTCGGCCTATTACTGTGAGGGGGAGTGCTCCTTCCCGCTGGGCTCCTGCATGAACGCCACCAACCACGCCATCCTGCAGTCCCTGGTCAGTACCGTGTCCATCCTGCCCAGCCCCCTGGGGTGAGGGTCTCTGTGGAGAGGGGTCTGGTCCAGCCGGCCGGGAGGGCAGTGAGGCCACCTGCTCCACATCTCAAGGGGCTTTCTCTGCACAGAGTCAGTAACATGGGTAAATTCCTACAGCTCTGCAGGAACTTGTCCTCACACAGCCACACTAATACATGTAGACTCACACCTGAACACAGAAACACCCCACACTGACACTGAACAGTGGTGTACACATGCCTGTTCTATGCACCGCACATGCTCCTGTGGGACACTTATGCACCTGCATGTGGTGCCCAGACTGACGGAGGCACAGCTCTTTACGGTCAGAGGCACAGCACACGAAATGGACGTGCATGCCCGTGTGGGGACTGTGTGATCTTAACACACACGGGTCCCCGAGTACGCTGGGAAGTCTGGCCGCCCACAATATATGCACACAGTGTGCGGGACGTGTGTGTGCACACACCCACCTGTGCCACACCGCAGGCAGGGAGCATCTGGACGGTTTGGCTCTCAACCCTTGGCTTTTCCCCCAGTTTCTCTCTTGGCCATTTGTGTTTTCTCTGGATCCCCTGGCTTTTGATGCCTTGCTGTCTGGGGCAACCTTCAATGATGAAAGCAGGCTTCTGATGGGATCACTGGTGCTGCTCACTGCGGAGTGCTCTGTGTGTTTGTGGATTCTGGCACCGAGGCTTCCTTCTATAACTTTTTACCTAGAATCCCAGTTCCTGGTATTCCACAGCTTTACGTTTTTCTCGTAGGAGGTTGTTCAAAGGCGATGCCTTGATGTGAGAGGAAAGGAATTACTAAAGCAGCTCTAAGCCTATGATAATGATTCCTTTCTGGGTGGTCAAATGGCGTTTGCTGGACACCTGGAGCTGCCTCCTTGGAAAGGCTCAGGGGTGATGAGGACGCGAGGGGCGGCCCCGCCTAGCCACCCTCTATGCATGTGTGGGAGGTGCAGGGGAAGGTGACTGCACCTGCAGCTCCCGGACTCCATCCTCTCTGCCCTTGCCCCTGCCCCTCAGGGGCTCAACTAAAGTGAGTGCTCACAACCTGCTGGGCAGCAAACAGGCACTGAGCTCTAGGGGATGCTGTCGGTTTGTTGGTTTGTCCAAAGCAAACCAACCGTGGAGCTGACACCTCCTGTGAGAAAGAGCAGAGCGGCTGCCTCATCAGTGGAGAGAGACTGGGCCTGGCCTCTCCACAAAAGGAGGGGGCCAGTCAGCAGCTGGAGGAGGAATGTTCCAGCAGAAGGAGCAATTCCAAGGCCCTAAGACAGGAGTGAGCTTAGCAGGTTCAGGGCCAGCAGGGAGGAGGGGTGGGTGCAGTGAGTAGGAGGAGGGCAGAGGGAGGTGGCACCAGGGTAGGCAGGGCCAGCTCCCCTAGGGCCTGGGGGTCCAAATGAAGGTGGATTTTATTTCCAGTAACCCAATAGGCTGTCAGAGCTCTTTAGCAAAGCAGTGTTCTGGTCCACGTCACCCTTCAGAAGGACCTCTCTCTGGCTGCTGTGGGAGACTGGGATGGGGGATGGGGGTGGCAGTGGAAGGTGGAGGAGTTGGGGATGAGTGAAGGCTGCTGTGGTCACCTGGCAGGTGATGGCAGCTGGACGGGGCAGGTGGTCCGAGGCAGCATGGAGGTGGAGGTTGAGCCAGGGGCTGCTTCCAGGGAAGAGAGAAGGCGAGAGGAGTCATCCAGGAGGCCTCCCAGGCGGGGATTATGATGTCAGGGCAGGAGGAATTGTGTTCCGCTGAGGTCCCATTAGACCCCAAGTGCAGAAGTGGGGAGGGGAGCAGGATCCCCAAGTCTGGAGTTCAGAAGAGAGGTCCGAGTGAGCCCAGGGAGTGGAGAGGCGCGGGCACATGCAGGGCCTTGAAGTGCTGAGGGCGGATGCAGTCCTCTGGGAGGAGCAGCACAGGAGAGGAGCTGAGGCCTGGCCTCCCAGAGCCTGGGGAGGGAGGCTGGGATGTGGGAGGCAGAGCCTCTGGGTGTCCGGAGGACCAAAAGAAGAAAGTGGTCCTTCCAGGCTCCACCTCTGGGACCTCACTAAGGCAAAAACCTGGCCATGAGGTTCTCCTTCCCATTATCCCCAGGAGGAAGTCTGAGCCCTTGGCCTGGGACTCGAGGCCCCTCATTAGTGCCCTGCCCACCTGCCCCACACCCCCTGCCATGTGTCCCTCCCTGGGCGCTGCAGGTCACCATGGCTCCCACTCCTGGAGCCCTGAGGGCTGCTCTTATTCCTATTAATAGTTATCATTATTGTGCTGCTCACATGTGGCTGGCCTGGAGATGGCCAAGGCAGGGTGCAGGTGGAGTTGGGGCAGGGATGGGTGGGTCCTTGGAGGAGGTCACTGGGCTCATGTCCCTGCCTGTGCCCCCTTCCTGGCCAGGTGCACCTGATGACACCAGATGCAGTCCCCAAGGCATGCTGCGCGCCCACCAAGCTCAGCGCCACCTCTGTGCTCTACTATGACAGCAGCAACAACGTCATCCTGCGCAAGCACCGCAACATGGTGGTCAAGGCCTGCGGCTGCCACTGAGCCCACCCGCCTGCCTGGTCCTGCTGCAGCCACCCTTCTCATCTGGATCAGGCCCCTCAGAAGCAGGAAACCCTCAAACCCAGCCAGACCCCAGGCCGGGGCATTGCCAGGGAGGATCCTCACAATCATGTCCATGACCCTTTCTCCTTCATGCCAGGCTCCTATGCGCCCCTTGCCCTGCCAGGCATTTGTGTGACTGTCCTGTCTCCAGCGCAGGTGGTCTCAATCATCAGGCAGTGTTCTACCCAAACCCCTCCCTCGAAGGCATGTTCTGGCCGGTTCTTCAGGGTTGGCACAGAAGTCCTGTCTGAGGTCCTATCCATGCCCCTTACTGGCCCAGGTCGTGAGATAGATGTGGAATGACCTGAGAGGCACCTGGAGCCCACTGTTGGCCACCTTGAGCTCTTCACCATCCATCACAGGGTGTGGCATGTGTAGTGAGGGTCTGGTTGGCTCCCCATTGCCTGCCCCTCCGAGGTGCAAGGCTGGGTTTAAAACTGGACATCCCTGGCTCAAGCCTGTAATCCCAGCACTTTGGGAGGCCGAGACGGGCGGATCACGAGGTCAGGAGATCGAGACCATCCTGGCTAACATGGTGAAACCCCGTCTCTACTAAAAAATATAAAAAACTAGCCGGGCGAGGTGGTGGGCGCCTGTAGTCCCAGCTACTCGGGAGGCTGAGGCAGGAGAATGGCGTGAACCCGGGAGGCGGAGCTTGCAGTGAGCTGAGATCCGGCCACTGCACTCCAGCCTGGGCCACAGAGCGAGACTCCGTCTCAAAAAAAAAAAAAAAACTGGACATCCCCTAAAGTATTGTATATTCATAGATCCGAAGCACTGATCCACTGGCCACGGGTAGGCATGTGGAGTCAACTCAAGAAAAAGCTGAGTGAACAGCATTATTTACAGCTAAAGCCAATGGCATTTATCTTCCCTTGTCTTCCTGCTTTGCATCTGCCTCTGCCATCTAGGAAAGCCATATAAGTGCATGGACATTTTGTTTCAGAGAAACAGAAAAATCTTGGGGCTTCCAATTGACCCATCTATCTGCTACCATGTTGCCCCATCAGGAGCTCAGCTCTGTGGAGTTTTCCCTTTGCTAAGCATGAGGTTGCATTGGGTGGCCCAGGATGACAATGCACAGCACAGATGCCATCATTTCCCTTTCTCCTCTGCATGGCAGACATCAACAATCAATCTGGAATGTTTTTCTTCCAAATCTGAATGGAATTTTCAAATGGTCAGCACAGCCACTGCCAACAGATATGTAAAGTGAAACCTGGTTGCCATCTTCTGCCATGCTGAGGAGCAGTCCATCCCTGCCCGAGCATGTATCATCGGCAACATGGGCAGCCTGTGGCCAGGTCTGGGGCAAGGCCAGGGGCCATGAAAAACAGGCTGGTTACCAAAGTCAGTGTCACCCTGGGTGCCCACCAGCACTGTCCTGTGTCTTGGGCCTGTGAGTCAAAGAAAAGGTCCCTGTCCCAGGGAGTGACAGGCAGTAATTAGGCTGAGTTGAGTGGGGAGGTTTGCTCAGCCTCTGTTGTTCCCGGAAACCGCTGTTCTCCTTGGAGCAGCCACTGGGAGTTGGAGTGTTTATTTGATTTCTGACTTGCTAAGCCTGTAATTTACCTGCTGGAATAGACAGAGTCCAGCTGCCCAAACCGTGTCATTAAAAGCAGATCCTGGGTCTGCCCCATCCACAGGCACAGCCCGGTGGGGTGGCTCCACCTCCCCATGTGCCCAAGGATGCGCCTCTCTGGAGTTCACATGCTGCACCCCCAGAGAGGGGCCTGGGGAGAGCTGATCTGGCAGCAGGGGTGGAGGCTGGGGCCACGGTGCAGGACAGCAGCCCCTCCACCTGGACCAGGGAGGGCCTCCGTGTGCAAGCGCAGAGGAAGAGGCCTTCCCATGTATGCAAAGGGCGGCCCCAGGCTGTCTGGAAGTTGGTGAGTTCCCTATCAGCACAGGGATCTCAGCTCTGGCCTGGATGTGAGGAGACCTGCCTTGTAGGTGGCTTCCTTATCGGGGCCTCCATTTTCTATCTGCACTGATTGATTTCCAAACAACCTTCAGCCAAAGAATCTGTCTACCAACTCCTCACAGTGAGCCAGAAGCAGCCTCATAACCCTGAATGTGGGGCACCGGCGGCTGTCACGAAGCAGAGTTGGCACATAACATGGAACCTGGCCAGGCACGGTGGCTCACGCCTGTAATCCCAGCACTTTGGGAGGCCAAGGCGGGCAGATCACCTGAAGTCAGGAGTTCAAGACCATCCTGGCCAACACAGTGAAATCCCGTCTGTACTAAAAATACAAGATTACCTGGGCATGGTGGTGCATGCCTGTAATCCCAGCTACTCAGGAGGCTGAGGCAGAATTGCTTGAATCTGGGAGGTGGAGGTTGTAGTGAGCGGAGATCACACCATTGCATTTCAGCCTGGGCAACAAGAGCAGAACTGTTGTCTCAACAAAATGAAATTATGAAACCTGTTTGCTATCCTAGTATTTACTTAACAGTTCCTTCTTAACATCAAAGATGGTCTTCTAGGCAATTGTAAATTTTAAATTAGCCAGTTATTTTGACAAGTAATTTTTTACTCCACCTGTATCTTTAGTGCCCAGCCAATGATCTGGCATAGTTAGGTGTGCACCAAGAATGTCTGTAAACTACCTGAAGGTTTGTAGATATGGAATACACCTTACCCATTAATCAAGCTGTGCACAGCAGGAACCAACAGGAGCTGTGATCCTCCTGGTTCATACAGAACAATGGAAAAACATAAGGCTTTGCGTACCTAGTTGGCCATCAGACTTTCAGCAACTTTTGTCATCCAGATAGTCACCAAATGAAATAAAATAGAAAAATCCCTTGAGCAATGAAACGATTGTGAATGAACACAAACCCCATGAGTTTAATCCTTGAGTTATCTGTTTGCTGAGCCAAGCATGTGCATTTGCAGCGGGTGGCCCAGGCTGGCAGCACAGATACCGCCATTTCCCTTTTCTTTGCTTAGGGCATGGCCTGTTGCACCAGATGAGGGTTGGAAGGATGACGGTGGTGGTCATTCAGATCTACTGACAGCAATGAGAAATCAATGACAGTTGACAGGAAGAGAGGACACAACAGGCGAAGGAGGAACGCCCAGCAGTCTTGGTCCTTGCAGTGCAATACTGGCCTTGAGGCCAAGTCAGCAGGGGATTCGTAGTCACTAACTTCTAACTGAGGCAGGGAAGTAACATGTTCTGGAAAAGGTCCAAAGAAATAGGAATAGAGGCAGTGTAGCAAGAGGTAGATTTTTGGTGCCAAATAGATTTGAATCCTGGTTCTGCTTCCACCTTTGTAGAGTATGATATTGGTTCTTCCCTCCCAAAGTTATTATAAAGATTAAATATGTACATAAATCTTTAGGATGTCTGACATATAAATGCTTAACAATAGGTACCTGCTGGTATTATTACAAATGAATTTGCTTATTTTTGAGCCACTTCTATGTCGTCCATTAAACCAAAATGTGTTCTGCAGGTGATGTATTTATTTCAGAGCTGTGCTTTTTCCTAAACCATCTACACATGGCATCCCTCAGAGGGCAGGACCTGTATTCTTATAGCCTTTAAAGGCCTAGCAAGTGTCACTTGTGGCAGTAGATGTGAAACTCTGCTCTTGTGTTCCCAGACACTGGGATCCCATGTCCTGCTAAGAGAGGTCTGTATCCACCAGGTGTCTTGGGTGGCAATCTGCATAGGGGAACTGCCCATCCAGGTCAAGTGCTTGACCCCCTTTTTGAAAGGAACCCTGGATGGGGCACTTGACCCCCTTTTTCAAAAATGTCTTTCACTTCTCAAAAAAAAAAATGCAGTTTTGGAAGAAAGTGGGGTATATAAAAAATAAAATACAATTCAAATTACCGTAGTCCCACAAGTCAGATAAACACACTATTAATATTTTGGTAACTTTATTTCTAGGCTTTTTTTCTTAAGATATACAAATACCTATGCTTACATATAACAGGTATTTTTACAAAATTGTACTATGTATAAGTTTCTTTGTGATGTACTTTTTCCACTTTAGTTTCCCATCACTGAACTCCACAAGACTCCATTTTCAACAAAAAGTTGGTTCCATAATTCCTTCTTCAGAGGTTGCTGTGAGGCTGCCATGACTGCAACAGATGCTGGGAGCACCTGGAGGTGGCTGTCACACTGTAAGAGAGGAAACTCCAACAGCCACAGCACTCCTCCTGGGCCTGCCATCCCTGGTTTCGGCTTTTGCAACTGTTTCAGGGCCAGCATGTGGGGACTCAGATGGGGCTCAACTCTGAATGAGTTAGTGGGGAAATGAATCAGCAAAAGGAAGCCCTGTGCCCAGTCCTGGTGCCGGTCCAGCAAAGGGAACGTGGAATGGGGAGGCCAGTTGGGACAGGAGCCACACAGTGCCAGGGAAAGCCGCTTTGCTCTCCAGGCTACAGGAAAGGGCGCCCACAGAGCCACTGGGTCCACTTCCCAGAGAGGTCAGTTTTCTCGAGGCAGCCAGGGGCAGCTGCTGCATGGTGCGTATCCGAAGCAGGTGGCCAGGCTGTGGGGCATTCCGCTGCCCAGCTCTGGGGCTCCCCTCCCGGCCTGGAAGAACAGGGTCTTGTCTCCTGTGTCTCTCCACAAAGGTCCTGGCCAATCATGGGAATCTTGACGGTGTCACTCCCCAGGGCTGTGGACTCTGCCTGCCACAGATTGAGGCTAAAGCCTAGTAAGGCACCCAGGACTCCATTACTACTGAAGAGAGGCAGGCCGGGCTTCTAATCCCAGCTCTGCCAAACCATCCTGTGTGACCTTTGGCAGTCATGCCACTAAAGCCTCAGTTTACCTGTGCAGGGTTCCAGTGTGCATTGAATAACATCTGTGGACACCCAGGTGGAGCACTGAGAGAGAAGTTCACACCCAATGGCTCCACACCTGCTGAGCTTTCAGAACTGCCCACTGGCCTCCACTTCCCCAGAATATCAGGGAGGAACAGAGCGACAAAGTTGTCACAGGAGTCTGTCCTTCTATGGGAGGCTGGCTGTGCTTTTTCTACACACTCTCTTGGTTCTCATCCAAGCACTGAAGTCAGTGCTATCATCCCCAGCTTCATAGATGCCTGCCTAACACCTGTGACCTCTGATGGCCATAATTTGCACTGAGAAGGAGCTGTGCTCTGAGGGACGCTCTCTTTTGGAAGCTCCATAGGGGTGAGGGGAACCATGTGGCACATCCCAGCTACGTGGAGCCTGAAACTCAGCCAACTGTAGCAGCCGGAGCTCAGAAAGTCCAGTCGGCACATGGGAGCCAGAGGTAGGGCCAGAATGCCAACATCCCTCAGCAGGAGCTATCCTAGGGTCATGAGGACCATGGGGCCTCTCCTGCCTCCCGGCTCATTCAGATCTCAATCCAAGATGCAAAAGCTCAGCTCAGTGGATTCTGAATGGTCTGAGTGACCCAACCCACAGGAGGTGTCCAGCAGCTACAGGGCTCAGTCCCTGCTAAGAGCCTTCAGCAGATGAGATTCTTTAGAAGCGCCTGGCTGACCAGCACCTGGAGGGGGAATGGAGAGAAGCCAGCTCCAAGAAGTGGCTGCACACAGGAGAGTCAGACTGTGAGCTCAGCAGGGGGTGGGACCATTTGTTCTCTTCAGTGGCCAGCAATCCTGTTTTGTAAAGGCTCAGATAGTATTTCAGGCCTTGGGACTGTGATGGTCTATTTTGTGTGTCAATTTGACTAGGCCATGGTATCCAGCTTTTAGTCAAACACTAGTCTAGATGTTGCTGTGATGATGGTTTCTTTTTTTCGAGACAGGGTCTCACTCTGTCACCCAGGCTGGAGTACAGTGGCATGACCATGGCTGACTGCAGCCTCAACCTCCCAGGTTCAAGTGATCCTCCCACCTCAGCCTTCTGAGTAGCTGGGACTATAGGCGTGCATCACCATACCTGGCTTTTTTTTTTTTTTTTTCCCCTAGAGATGGGGGTCTCACTACATTGCCCAGGCTGGTCTTGAACTCCTGGGCTCAAGTGATCCTCCTGCCTCAGCCTCCCAATAGTTGCCTGGCCTACTTTTTAGATGGTTCATATTTAAGTCAGTAGAGAGTAAAGCAGATTACCCTCCATAATGTTAGTAGGCCTCATCCAATCAGTTGAAATTCTTAAGAGAAAAAAGACTGAGATCACTGGAGGAAGAATTCTGCTGCCAAACTGCCTCAGACTTTAACTGCAACATCAGTTTTTTTCCTGAGTCTCCAGCCTGCTGGCCTGTTGTGCAGATTCCAGATCTGCCAGCTCCCACAACTGCCTGAGCCAGTTCCTTAAAATAAATCTCTCTCTCTACATATATACACATCCGATTGGTTCTGCTTCTCTAGAAAACCCTAATACAGGGACCATAGCCTGTATTGTGTCTACTACTCAACTTTGACACTGCAGTGAGAAACCACCATGGACAGTAAGTAAACAAATGGATGTGGCTGTGTTCCAATAAAACCTGATTCATAAAAACAGGCAGTGGGCTGGATTAGGCACATGTAGTTTGTTGGCCTTATGTCTCCTGACAAATAGGCATAGTACTTGGCACAGAGAAGGTACTTTGAGTTATAAAAATTTCATTTTTTTAAATCTGTGGGGCGAAAGTGAACAAATAAACAAGTGAACCACTGAGAGTATACTTGCTGGCTGTAAGACTGGCAGCTGGATTTAGGAGCAGAGGCAGCAGAAGACCAAACCTTCCACAGTCTTTAATTTCCGTTGCCCTGACATAGATGCCTGGTGTGAAGATACATCACCTAACATCTAAGGGGATAAACCCAAGGGAGGAAATGAAAGCTGTGGAAAGATACTCTGCTCTCCCCACTCACCCTCACCAGCCTGCCTCAGAGGTCCAGCTTAGCCACAGACACTATCTCTGGCAATTCCCAAAAACTAGCAGGAGGCAGCAGCATAAGAACAAGGGTTTATTTTAGCAAAGAAAACACCTAAGAGCCACACTGGTAGTCCCAGGACAGGCCCAGCAGCAAATGCTGAGAAAAACCAGTGGCTTTTTGCACAGCCTGCCCATGGTGGAGGGGAGCACCTGCACTGGCTCCTGGGCCCACAGCCACGCTTGGGAATAGTCCAGGCTATGCCTGCAGAGGAGCTGCTCCAAGTGGACCCTGAGGAAGGGCTCATACGCCAAATGCTGCTTGCTTCAAACAGGCACCCTCGGTGCTGCCTCCTCTGAGGCTGGCAGCTCCTTCCTGGATGTGCAGGGGCAAGAGCGGAGGGGGAAGCAGAGAGTGCCGCCTCACACGTACTCCCCACAGTCGGCGATGATCACCTTCTGCTTTGGCTTCCCGTCCTTGCTGCCCTGGGCCTTTGTGGGCAGAACAGAAGTGAGGGAGTAAGGCCGGAGACTAACAGTGGTTTTGGGATACCAACCCCTGCCTGCCCATTTGCCCACTTCCACCCCAGAACCTGGGCAGGAGCAGCCCCTCCCCCTGGACACAGCCCCTGGCCATCTCTCTGAGGCCACAGAGCCTTTCCAGCCTTCCCACAGGGCTGTGCTCCAAAGGCCTGGGTGAGGAGGGGGCCCATTCCTGGCCACATACCTCAATTTGCCGCAAGACATCTAGGCCTTCGGTGACCTCTCCAAACACCACGTGCTTGCCATCCAGCCAGTCTGTCTTGTCACATGTCAGGAAGAACTGGGAGCCATTGGTGTTTGGGCCAGAGTTGGCCATGGAGAGTAGACCTGGGGGACAGAACAACCATCAGCTCCCCTAACCCTGGCTACCAGCCCTTAACGGACGTCTGTGCAGGCTGTTGACAGCCCTTCAGTCAGGCAGGCTCAGACTCCAGGATGCACAGACCACATGCAAATGTGGCCACCTTATCTTTGATTCAGTTAATAGTCAGTGAAATGGTGAATGAGGTGTTTCAATCCCTTTACACTGGTCTGTTCGTTCATTAATTCATTTATTTAACAATTAAGTATCTACTTGGCAACCAGGTCCCTGTTAAGCCCTGGGAACACTGACGAGCTGAACATAGTCCAAGCTCTGGTGGAGCTCACAATGAGTGGAAAAGAGCCATTCAAAATGACAGCTATGACACAGTGAGGCCTGGTAACATGGACATTTGTCACATAAGAGAATGTACATATGTATGTGTATGTCTGTCTACATGTATGTATGTGTGTGTGTCCACAATGACTCCTAAGTTTCTGATCAAGCGGTTAGGCGGATGGTGGAATCATTTATTGAAACAGAGAAGAGGGGGAAAAGGAGTTTACGGGAGAAGGCCAAGAGCTGTTTTAGACATGTGAAGTGTGAGATGCTCCCAGATATCCAGTAAAGACAGCTGGACAGGAGTCTGGAGCTCAGGGAGCCATCAGCATACAGACACCAATGTGCACAAGCTTAACTCAGAGATACTGCTGAAAGCTCTGGGACTGGGTGTGACTACCTAGGGCACTGCTTCTCAGTGGGGTTGGTGTCCTGTACCTAGGAAACCTTTGGAAATCTGAATTTATTTTTTTTGAGATGGGGATCACTCTGTCACCCAGGCTGGAGTGCAGTGGTGCAATCGCAGCTCACTGCATCCTCAATCTCTGGGGCGCAAGCAATCCTTTCACCTCAGCTCCCAAGCAGCTGAGACTACAGGCGTGCACCACCACACCTGGATAATTTTTTAATTCTTTTTTTGGTAGAGAAGGGGGTCTCACTATGTTGCCCAGGCTGGACTCGAACTCCTGAACTCACGTGATCGTCTGGCTTTGGGCTGCCACTTCAGACTCCCAAAGTGTTGGGATTACAGACAGGAGCCACCACGCCTGGCTTGAAAGTGTTTTTGACTGTCTGAAATGTTGTGGGGGTGCTACTGGCATTTAGCAGGTGGGGGCCTGGAATGCTAGATGTTCTGCAATGTCTGGCACAATGAATTGTCTCATATCCTCTTGGTCTTTCAAACATCCTGCTAAAGGTTGGGCGCAGTGCTAATGCCTGTAATCTCAGCACTTTGGGAGGCTGAAGTGGGAGGATCACTTGAAGCTAAGAGTTCCAGACTAGCCTGAGCAATATAATGAAACACCATCTCTACAAAAAACTTAAAAATTAGCCAGGCATTATGGATGGCGTGCACCTGTAATCCCAGCTGTTTGGGAGGCTTAGGCAGGAGGACTGCTTAAGCTGGAGAGGCTGAGGCTGCAGTGAGCCATCTTGCACCACTGCACTCCAGCCTGAGCAACAGAGAGAGACCCTGTCTCAAAAAAACAAAAACCAAACAACAACAACAAAACAACGAATATCCCGTCAGATATCGGTATAGGTAAAAAACGTGTTTACAGTTATCTGCACCTAAAACATAATTCCATTATACATATAAGCCCAAAGTTTTGGAGTTCTTTTGGTTTTGCATGGAATCTTCTAGGAATGTAACTACTATGTAAATAAACAGATTATTCTTTACTTTGGAATCTAATCAACTTTATCTACCATTTCACAAAGCCATATCACCAATAGCATCACTGCTAGTGGTATCCAAGTTGCCAGTTGACACTCCCGTCTGCACTTCTAACTGCTGCATTTGAGTACAGGTGCAGACGCCTGAATAATTCACTTTGTGTTCTGACACAGCTGTGCTTAAGCATGTACATCGGGAAACACATTCGATTATTATGCAAATTCATTTATTTCCTCTGATATTCTTCCCTATGA
Organism: Trachypithecus francoisi; assembly: GCF_009764315.1. Taxonomy (NCBI): domain Eukaryota; kingdom Metazoa; phylum Chordata; class Mammalia; order Primates; family Cercopithecidae; genus Trachypithecus; species Trachypithecus francoisi. The sequence goes on from NW_022681457.1 coordinate 84,876,533, forward strand.
TAGTTACAGATTAATATTGAGTTTTAAAATAATGATGTGGGTCAGTGGGCTATATCACCTACACATGTCGGTTCAGTATAGTAAACAGGGGCTCTACAAACCACCAGTTAGAAAAAGGGAACACAGGGTAACAGGCTTCTGGAGAACAAAAGAATGGGCTCTGAGCCACTTCAGTGTTTAGGGGTCAGGAAAAGAAGGAGACAGCAAAGACAGACAAAGCAGCCATCTAGGTAAAAGGAGACAAGAAGAGGCAGGAGTCCTGCCAGCCAAGTGAAAGAGTCAAGGAGCACAGAGTTAGTACAGGCTCAGCATCCCAAATGTGAAAATCCAAAATGCTCCAAAATCTGAAACTTCGTGAGCACTGACATGATGCTCAAAGGGAAATGCTCACTGCAGCATTTCAGATTTGAGATATTCCAATTTGGGATGCTCAACTGGTAAGTATAATGCAAATATTTCAAAATACAAAATACTTCTGGTCCCAAGCATTTCAAGAAAGGGACATTCAACCTGTAATATGAAATGCTCCTGGGAGGTGGGATAACATCTGGGAGGTGGGATAAGATGATCGCCAAGAACTGGCTACTGGTATCTTTGAAGAGTGGTTTTAATGGCAAGATGGGACTAGAAGTCTGGCTAGAAGGGATTAGAGAAAACGCGAAGGCAGCAAGTCCGTACCATGCTTTCAAGAAGTTATGTTTTTACTTCTTGAAAAAAGATGGGGGAGCAGAGGCATGAGTGATAGCTGGAGAGGGAACAAGAGTACTAGGATGAAGATTTTTTTTTTTTTTTTTTTGAGATGGAGTTTCGCTCTTGTTGCCTAGGCTGGAGTGCAATGGCGCTATCTTGGCTCATCACGACCTCCGCCTCCCGGATTCAAGTGATTCTCCTGCCTCAGCCTTCCAAGTAGCTGGGATTACAGGCACGCACCACCATGCCCAGCTAATTTTGTATTTTTAGTAGAGATGGGGTTTCTCCACGTCAGTCAGGCTCGTCTCCAACTCCTGACCTCAGGTGATCTGCCTGCCTCTGCCTCCCAAAACGCTGGGATCACAGGCATGAGCCACCGCACCTGGCAACCGGATGAAGATTTTTTTAAAGGTTGATAACTGCATGCTTTCTTGCTAATGGACTGATCTCGCAGAGCAGGGGAAATGGATTACAAGAAGGGGATAACTTTAGAAGCCATGTTCCTAAGTAGAGGAGAGGGACGGGATCTAGTCCACAGGTGGAGGGGCTGGCCTAGGAGAGAGATAGCTCATCCCCTGTAATTGGAAGAAAGAGCATGCACGAGTGGAGAGATACAGGAGGCGAAGCACTACATGAGGCGGGAAGGTGATGATATGAGGGCTTCAGAAGTGAAGACAGGCATGGACACATCATCTCTGGCTGGGACTGAGCATCAAGTAGAGAAATCTGCTCAGGTTGGCAAGGGCCCCCTTAAGAACTATAGTTATAAATTTCAAGTGGGATCGTTCAGTACAATTCTGTGTTTTTTCTCTAGTTGCTGGGGGACTAACCACCGAGCTTTTACTAAGTAAATCTGATGGCAGGGGCAGGGAGAGCAGTGGGGTTGAGGGCATACGGGCTTGCAACGGCAGACCACAGAATCCAAGCTGGGATAATGGGAAGTGTGGACACGGTTGGGGGATGGACAATAGCTGAATATAAGCAAGCCAACTCCACCCTACCAAGGCTGCATGGTTCTCCTGCGTCTGGTGGCTGGGTCTCCTCCAGACTCTTAGTTCCGTCAGCCAGAACCACAACCTGTCCTTTCATCCTGCCTGGCCATCCCACCCTTGCTAAGCCTCCCTCATCACCACATGCCAGCTGGCTCCCACCTGGTCCCGTGTGCTTGAGGATAAAGTTTTCATCATCGAACTTCTTCCCATAGATGGACTTGCCCCCAGTACCGTTGTGGTTTGTGAAATCACCGCCCTGGCACATGAACTGGGGGATGATGCGGTGGAAGCTGCTTCCCTTAAAGCCAAAGCCCTTTTCATGGGTGCACAGGCAGCGGAAATTCTCTAGAATTGAGAAAGGAAAAAGCGCTGGGGTTAAAAAACAGAACAAAATAAAACAAACAAAACTTTGAAAACACTTCTGTTTAATGTTCGTATTTTTGTTTTAAAATAAGAGATACTCATTATAAACCTTTGTGATACTAACCTTGTAAGGACTATAAGGGATTCTTTTTCTTTGAGATGGAGTTTCATTCTTATCGCCCAGGCTGGAGTGCAATGGCACAATCTCAGTTCACTGCAACCTCTACCTCCTGGGTTCAAGTCATTCCCCTGCCTCAGCCTCTCGAGTAGCTGGGACTACAGGCAGGTGCTATACACCCGGCTAACGTTGTATTTTTAGTAGAGATGGGGTTTCACTATGTTGGCCAAGCTGGTCTGGAACTCCTACCTCAGATGATCCGCCCGCCTTGGCCTCCCAACGTGCTGGGATTACAGGTGTGAGCCACCATACCCAGCCAGGACTATAAGAGATTCTGATGAAAGGGGATTGAATATACATGTTCTAGCTCTCTTCTCTTCCAAAACCACACTAAATTGCTAGGAAACTGATTTTTTAAAAGAAAAACCAAAGGATTTTAGAAGAAAACATAGGGGCAAATCTTCATGACTCTGGATTTGGCAATGGTTTCTTAAATGTCACACCAAAAGCACAGGTAAAAGAAAAAAATAATTAGATGTGAATTAAAATTTAAGATGTGCATCAAAAAACCGTACCAACAGAGGGCAAAGCAACCTACAGAACAGGAGAATGCTGATTTGCAAATCATATTTAATACGGGTTTAATATCCAGAATATATAATGAACTCCTATAATTCAACAACAAAATGGCCAGGCAAGGTGTAATTCCAGTGCTTTGGGAGGTCAAGGCAGGAGGATCACTGGAGGTCAACAGTTCAAAGCTATAGTAAGCCATGATCTCACCACTGCACTCCAGCCTGGGAGACAGAGCAAGATCCTGTCTCTTAAAAAAACAAAACAAACAATCCAGTTAATATATAAGCCAAAGATGTGAAGAGACATTTCTCCAAAGAACATATATAAATGGCCAAAAAGCACATGAAAAGATGTTCAACATCATTAGTCAGTAGGGAATAAAAATAAAAACCACAAGGAGATACCATTTCACACCTGTGGAGATGTGGGCCAGGCGTGGTGGCTCACGCCTGTAATCCCAGCACTATGGGAGGCCAAGGCGGGTGAATCACGAGGTCAGAAGTTTGAGACCAGCCTGGCCAACATGGTGAAACCTTCTCTCTACTAAAAACACAAAAAATTGGCTGGGTGTGGTGGCAGACGCCTGTAATCCCAGCTACATGGGAGGCTAAGGCATGAGAATCGCTTGAACCCGGGAGGCAGAGGTTGCAGTGAGCCAATATCGCACCACAGTACCCCGGCCCAGGCAACAGTGTGAGACTGTCTCAAACAAAAAAAAAAAAAAAAAAAAAAAAAAGAAGATGTGGAAAAATTGAAACACTCATACATCTCATACATTGCTGGTAGAAACGTAAAGTGGTCCAGCCACTATGGAAAATAGTTTGGCATTTCCTCAAAAAGTTAAATATAGAGTTACCGTATGACTAAGCATTTCTACTCCTAGGCATATATATCCAAAAGAATTGAAAACGGATTTAAACATATACTTATATGTGGATATTCACACAGGCTTTATTTACAATAGTCAAAAGGTGAAAACAATGTGCAAGTGCCCATCAACAAATGAACAAACAAGATATTTATCTAAATACAATGAAATATTATTCAGCCACAAACAGGAATGAGGCACTGATATATGGTACAAGGTTGAACCTTGAAACCATTATGCTATGCAAAATAAGCAAGATGCGAAAAAGGACAGCTATTGTACGATTCCACTTACATGAAAAATCTAGGATAGGTCAATTCATAGACAAAGATTAGTGGTTATCAGAAGGTAAGGGGAGGAGAAAATGGGGAGTTATTATTTAATAGGTATCTTTAATAAGTGGTTTTGTTTCGGGTGATTCAAAAATTTTGAACAGAGGGATTACTGCTAACAAACTGTACACTTTAAAATGGCGAAAACAGCCAAAAAATAAACTTATAAAGCGGGGAAGAAGATACAACAGCAACAAAATTTCTGAAGTTAGAAAATAAATGAGTCCCAAATGATATAGCAGACCCAAGAAAGCCGAATCTTAAGCTGGTAAAAGCCAAGAAGCAACTCAATTTGCACTCCAAAAGCTCAGAGGAAAGAGTGCAGGTAATCCTGGAGACAGTAAGTTTGGCTGAAAGCCCGTTTAAGAAAGTGGTTAATCTTTGGGATTTTCTCCCTGACTCTGAAGCTGGGGGCCACCCCTCCCCCACCTGGTAGCCAACTGGGGGTCTAGTCTTTGGTAGGTTAAAGCAGGGGGTCTCTGGACTAGGACATCCTACATATAGTGAAGGCTGAGGTAACATAATGACAAATGGAGACTATGTGAAAGTTTATATACTGAATGTTGATGCATTCAGCCTTGCCCTCATCTCCCCTTAACAAGATGCAGACACCTGGATGCAAAGCCCCCAGGAGGAGAATCTGGGAGAAAATCAGGAATGATTACATAGAAAACTATGCAAAAACAAGGTAACTATCAATTCCAGGCACAACAAAATGCTGTGCATGACAGTTATCACATGATGCTTACATTGTTAAAATAATTTAGGACCTAACCAAAATTATGGTACCTACACAGGGAAGATGAGGGGGCAGGGGTTTTTAAAAAACTCATTATTTGTCCTCTGAAGCAGAAAATCAGAAGATAATGTTTAAAATGGAAAACAGGAAGTAGAAATATAAACCTGTTATCTATCAACATGGAAATAAAAATCAAGACCTAAGAGTTGAAATCGGCTCCTCTGAGCAGCAGCAAATGGTGTAGGCAGCAGGGCATAGGGGCAGCACTGGGGGATGACTGTTTTTTCAAAACAAGCTTTGTGAAACTGAATTGACTCTTTCTATGTTTAGACAATAAAATTTAGATTAAAAAGAGAATAAACAGAAGTCAATATTCAATAAGTTACAAAGAATACTCAATAAAAGCACTAGTTACTTCTAGAATTCAGGATGACGTAGAGAGGAGAAAACGAATTTTCAATTTACTGTCTTAAATGTTATTGGAACATACATGTATGGTATTCTTTAAAAAAAGAATACATTATTTACTTGTATTTTTAAGAGAAGATTATTAAAAAGTAGTAAGCCAGCACTTACAAAGCTTCAGAAACACCTGCTCTGACCCATCTGTTACTAGATCCCAGGATCTCAGATGCCTCAGATCAACTTAGGTCAGAAGCAATATCAAGGACACAAGAAGTGAAGCGGCAAGAACCTGGGAAAGGCTCACTGCTCAGCCACCAGCGTCCCGCGGTTCTGACCACAGCATCCTGCTCACCTGCTGTCATGGGCACGACGTCGGAACGCAGGAGCATCTGGATGCGGCCCACCGGCTTGTTCCCAATCTTGATGTCCATGTACACCTGAGGATTTGACCGAGCCTTTTTAGCAGCGGGCTCTCCCTGGGTGCAGAAGAAATTGCTAGTTAGAGAGCTCCTTCACCCGCTAAGTAGGAGTGTGGGTATTCTACACACCCACCCAGAACACAATTCCAGTGAGTAGGCTGGAGCAAGTGCTGACGGGGAAGGCCTTGGTCCCTGACAGGGCTGCAGGAGGCAGGACCCATGATCATTAGCACCCAGCTGGATGCCCAGTGACAAGAGGTCTCAGCACTGCCTGAGGCCCATACATGGGCGTGTTATCTCATCATGCTCGCCCTCAGATGGCATCTGCTTCCTCCTCTTGCTTCACAGTCACAGAACAGCACTTTTCTGGTCCATGATCCACAACTCTCAATATCTTCAAATGCCAGTTCCAGCCCACCCACTGTCCTCTAGTTAGGCAGATCCATCCAAGTACCACCACCTCCTCCCTCTATGCTGGCTGGCTACAGGGAAGCAAGGGCGCAGCCCTCTTGCTCAGGCCTAAGTGCTCAGAAGACAGTGGAGGATGCTGGGCCTTGCTTTGTGCTCCAAGTAGATAAGACTAAGCAGAGGATACAGGATGATCCAGGGGGACTCCACTGACTGTGATGGCCACTTTATGAGTTCTGCTTTGCATCAAAATTTCTGGCGTGGGTCAATGTGTGGATGAATGGTGGCAAATTAGCCAAGATTGAGAACACAGGAAGACAGGATTAAAGAACCGGGGCAATCCATTTTAGGCAAACTTAAGCTGCTTGAGACTTACAGGCAGAAATATCTGAAGCTCAGGACTAGAAAGAGACCATGAAGTTCAACAGCATAAGAGAGGCTGCATAAAATTAGAGACTGACTGCTACTGTTTCAGCTGAGAGAAGAGAGAGAAACCATGAGCCAAGAAAGGAACACAGAAGAATGACAACCTTCACAAGGTATCCAGAGGAGGGGAAGCCCAGAAAGCAACTGTCAGAGACCTAGCTGAGAATCAGGAGAAAGTGCCCTGGCAGGTTTTCTTAGGGCTGGAGAACTCAGAACCCATGTATAGGTTGAAGGAAGGTACCACTACCCTATCCTGTCTCCCCTCCATTAGCACAGGAATAGGAAGACCATGAGCCTCGTGGCAAACTCTTCAGTGCAAGAGGGGGGGACTGATCAGGAGGGGTGAAGAGGAGCACCTCAGCTTCCTCCCTGTCAGCTGACAATCACAAATCCACACCTGAGCAGAGCTGAGACGCTCATCACATAGAACACAACATAGACGAGATACCCAAATCTTCGCCCTTGAATTCACTCAATATTGACTTTACCAAAGTACTAAGAATTCATTATTCATTCCCTCTGCTTTGATATATATATATATATACACAGACACACATATATACATATATTTGCAAATTTCCATTAAAACTTTAAAAAATTTTAAGTTTAAGTTCCTCTGGAAGCAGGCGCCTTCATTCTCACCTCCTGGGTCTCTGCTTTGGGAGGCTCTGACCCTTCTTCCTCTTTATTCTCTTCAAGTGTCTTCCCAGAAAACTTCTTCAACCAGTCATCATCTGACCAAACTGAAAGGAAAGAATCAAACAAATGTTCATTCAAGCTATCAGCTTGAACTGAAAAGTAGCTGCTTTGCTCAGCAAAGTGGAAGATGCTATGTGGCCTCTATGCCAGACAGTTCCCCACTGAGAACTCCCAGGGGTAAGGAAAATTCCAATCCAGAATGACGGCCCTGAAGTCCAGCTCTCAGGAGGGCTAAGAAAAATAGCTATGCGGAAAGCAATGGTACAGCCTTTGCTGGTTTCAGCCCTTGATGGAGCACCCCAGGAATGGAATATCAAGAAAACTGGGAAAGATGAGCTCAAGCAGGAATTTCTCTCATAACAGAAACAATTACTCTGGCTTTGCTGAGAAGCTCAAACTCGTTTTTTGTTTCTCTGTAAAGGTGGTGCATGCCCTTCCCGATGTGAACCATCACCTACTCCTATCTACCAGGAAGCAGCATTGAGCATCTACTTCCAAGTAAACAGAGACAAAAAAAGCAACTACAGCTAAACTGCAGAACATCACAGGGAATCTGGAAGTTGCTCCTACTCACCTGGCCTGGAAGAACCTTCCTTAATTCTCATTGGTTTGGCCAAATTGACACGAATTGTACGTCCAAAAAGCTCAGATTCATTCTGAAAAGATTGAAAATCCAGCTGCTTAAACTCTCTTAGATTAAAAGAGGGCCAGCCAGCTTGCCATTTACTTCTGAGACACACTCATGATTTGTCCTCCCTTAATCCTTGGGCCCCTACCAGTAAGCTATGCACCCACCCCAAAGCCACCTGTGGGTTGCAGGGAATTCTAGAACCATCACACACACCCCTTTCTTTCATAGCAGCACACAAAGACCTGTATTACCAAAAGTAACTCTGGGTTCAGAACACTCCAAAATTACAAGAATAAATGCAGTTTCCCAGTATCTGAGGTCACCTTCAAAAGTCAAGATAAGCTTTGAAATGAAAGAAAAATGATCTCTGACAGTTGAGGAATATGTTTGGTGAATGGATAACAGAACAAGGAATAAAAGAACATTTCATTATCCATAGATAATCGGTACCAGGAAAGTTCACTTAAGGTGAATCCACTTGAAGTGGTGATGAAGATTTCATGGTAAAAGTGAAAAATTTAAAAAGGTTTGACAGGGAAATGACTGTGATGAAACAAAAAATAATAAAAATAAGTTTCTTACAATTAATATTCAGGATTAACTCTGCACTAATCGGTAGAAAGAAAAGTAACTTGGTAGAAAGAAATGTAACAGGTATCCCTGTTGGCTTGAACCTGTAATTCCAGCTAATTGGGAAGCTGAGAAGGGAGGGCTGCTAGAACTCAGGAGTTCAGGACGGACGGACAGACGGAAGGAAGGAAGGAAACAGACATTGAAGTATTATTTTTCCAACAAAATTCTATCAACAGTATATCTTTGCACTTCATATCAGACATGAAAACTAAAAGGATCTCAAGGAGGGCACAAATACTAAAGAGCATCACCATTTTTCCCAAGGACCTTTCCAGAATGTCCAAATCATTTGTATCAGTGATTTGCACCTGCCATAATTAAATTTCTCTTCTCAATTGTAAATTGGTCATGAAATCCTATTTTGCAAAATATGCAGTTAACTGTGCAATCAATTTGCACTGTGTTTTCAAATTATCCTAGACATGGGACAGCCAGTGAGAGACTGGTCAACAAGGATGATGAGGACTTACATTATTATTAAATGGGGAAGGAGTCTGAGTAAGAACTAATTTTATAAGTGACCAATTCACAGTGAATATTTTCACGTGAGAATTTTTACCTCCCCATGCAACCTTGTAACTTTGGAAGTCCAGAACACTGATATATGAATAAGGACCCTCTGTACCACCAAAAAACAACTTTGGTTAGAATGAAGATTCCCAGTCATACCATGTTGTCGATAGCTGCTGCAGCATCCTGCCAAGGAAAGACAACGGTATAAGTTTAGGCTTGCAGCCAAATGCTTATGGTGTCTAAACACATGTTCAGTAGCAAAAATCCAGAAAAATGCCACCTCTAAATTTCTTGCCTAGGTTGTGTGTGTTTCTAACAAAGAGCACTTCCTGGCTGATTTTAGAGCTGGAGGTGCAACAATTTGCCATCTGGTTGAAGACACAAGAAATAATCACTACTGCCAGGCAAGAATGCTCAATGAACAGGGGTGTAGGAGCTAGCTTCTCTGCAGGGCAAGAATGGCAGGGCCTGGCAGAAGGTCTGACATGTTATTCACAGTCCAGTCTGATTATGTGAGAGAAGCTTTCCTTAGAATGGTACTTACTTCTGATCTCTCTGGCAGCATCAGCCTAAGGCCCAACAACCTAACCAAATGGTGAAAAGCTTCCTTTTTAATCCGTAACATCACAAACCAAGGACTAAACACCAGTAACACAGACACTCACCTCTGCCAACTCAAATTCAACAAAAGCAAATCCTCGGTGCTTTTCTACAAAATGGAAAAACAAAAACAAGTAATTACTATGTGGGGCGGTGGGAGGAAACAGGATCGTCACAAAGTAAAGTCAGTTACATGCCGTATCCAAACACCAGAAGTTCTATCCAATCACTATTTAGGAAGAAGGAATCTCATTCTTTGATTCTCCTTATACAATATTTTAAGCAATAATAAACTTTGTTTTTTTAATGGACATAGCTGAATAATAAACTGTATTGTTAATTAATAAGTATTCAACTAATCTACCAAAGCCAAACTCAAAACCTTTTGCATGCAATGCAATTAGAAAAATAAGGTCATTTGACCTATCAATTACCTATCCAATATACATTTTGTGCATCAACTGTGCATAAAGCATGGATACTAAAACCTGATAAAGATGCTCAGTCTTTATCCTCAGGAAAATGTTGAACTAACTAGAAAGACCAAGCACAATAATGTTAATCATAGAACTCAGAGACTAGAAGGGCCCTCAGAAAGCCAATATAGGCCAGGCTCAGTGGCTCATGCCTGTAATCCCAGCACTTTGGGAGGCTGAGACGGGCGGATCACAGGAGATTGAGACCATCCTGGCTAACATGGTGAAATCCCATCTCTACTAAAAAAATACAAAAAATTAGCCGGGTGTGGTGGCGGGCGCCTGTAGTCCCAGCTACTCAGGAGGCTGAGGCAGGAGAATGGCGTGAACCCGGGAGGCGGAGCTTGCAGTGAGCCGAGATCGCGCCACAGCACTCTAGCCTGGGTGACAGAGCGAGACTCCGTCTCCAACCAAAAAAAAAAAAAAAAAAAAAGCCAATATAACCTTATCATTTTGCAAATAAAGATTCCCCAGGCCTTTAAACTCTCTAGAGAGTTTAAAGACCTTGCTAACAATCACATGCAAGGTTGATGATAAAACAAGACCTAAAACTATAATCTTAAAAATGACAACAAAGGTAAAACAGAAAACTGAACTGTGATTGTGATACCAGTCAAAGGGAAACCCACCCAGGTGGTGTGCAGAGGCCAAGAATCCCCACCCCTGTCCCCCACTCCCCATTCCAATTATGGGGCTAGGCTTTCCTGCTGCCTCATTTAACAGCACAGCTGCCAAGAAGGAGCAGGTGGGATCAGGTAGATTAAAATAACGTTCACATTTCAGTGTAATTCAAACCTATCTCCCTACTGGTCTATTGAAAAATCTGTCTTATCTCAATCCAACAGCTGAAGACTGAAAAGTATTCAGAGTTCACAACCACATGGCCTCAGAACATTCCTTCTCCATCAAGATCACTATCACCAGGTACCTACATGAACTTTCCTGTAGTGTATACTAACCATATTTAGAATGTATATTTAGAATTGCGATGTGACTTTAATTTTTTAAGGTCTTTTCCTAGTAAGAGGATTCTGGATGTGAGAGACGCTAACTCACCTGTTTCATAATCCAGCGGAATCTGAATATCTGTGATGTCTCCAAAAGGAATGAATGCAGCATGAAGAACTTTGTCGTCCACCTCCTCTGCCAGTCCACCTGCAAATAAGCCAAGGGCCTTCTGAGCCACTGATCTCCATACTCTTGCAGAAGTCACTGCAGCCCAGTTAGCACGCTAGCCAGGGGACAGGATCCTTCCATTCAGTTCTTTGGGTACACAAACATCCCCCTTTCATCTCTGCCCACCCATACTTATGAAAAATATTCCTCTCTTCGCCCTTCTTTCAGACTCTCATCTAGTCCTGGGATTACTGCAATAGCTTCACAAATGACCTCCCTGTCTCCACTCCATCAACTCCACAAAGCCAACTAGAATGATCTTAGGAAAATGCAGATTTGAACCCGTAACTTTTCTGCTTAAACTCCTTCAAAGACTTCCCACTGTCCTCAGGATAAAGTGCAAACTCCTTAGCAGTATCCACCTCTCCAGCTTTTTTGCTTTGCTTCCCAATTTCCTAGGTCTCCTGAATAATGACCGACTTGCCCCCAAGTGTCAGGCTATTTCTCACCTTTGCGACTCCCTTGCAGTGAACAGTCCTGCCTCTGCTTCGGTTACGTAGCTAACTCCTGCTCATCAGCTCTGGCATCGCCACATCCAGAGTTTGCCCTCACTTCTCCAGATGGATGGGTCATTTGTCCCGCAGCCAGGCCCATATCATCATGGTCCATCCTCACTACAGCGCTTATCAAAAGTGTGCTACTGAGGTAATTCCACTTTTTTTCTGGCTAGTCTGGGAACTCCTTCCTTTATGGCGGGGGCTGGGGCAGGGGCAGGGGCTGGGGCTGGGGCTGAGCCGTCGCTGCACTGATGTTTGTAAAACAAATGAACCAGAGGATCTGAAGGACCATAATATTCCTCTACCGCTCCTCGGGGCCCGTGGAGCTCAGCGGGCTAGGAAGGAAGTCAGAACAATCATTCCGTCTCGGGTTCACACACCTGAGGTGTGTGGCAAGGCTGTTCACTGCAAGAGAGTCGCAAAAGCAGAGAGGCCCGAAGTTGTTAAATAACCTGACCCTTGGGGGCAAGTGGGTCATTTTTCAGGAGACCCAGGGAATTGGGAAGCAAAGCAAAGAAGCTGAAGAGGTGGCTACTGCTAAGGAGTTTGCACTTTTTCCTGAGGACAGTGGGAAGCCTTTGAAGAAGTTTAAGCAGAGCCAGAGCTACCGCCAGCACTACCTCCAGAGACCCGGCCTTGACAGCTGCTCGCTGTCCTCCTGGTTCAGAGATGCGTCCCACCCCACGCCCGACCCTCTGGGGGTCGCGTTTACCCAGACTCCGCCTAGCATCCCCGCCTGCTCACCCACGTACAGGACGCGCTTGGTGGTAGCCATCTTGCTCGCGCGCTTTTCCGCCGGAAGCCAGCACTCGGCCCGCCCTCTTCCCCCCTGTTCCGCCCCCTCTGGCCCCGCCCCGTCCCCTCAACGCTTAGCTCTCAGACCCCGCCCACCCCCGCGTTGGTCCAACCCGCATCCCGCTACCCGGAAGCACCGGGCGCCCTGTGCCGTGCGCAGTGATAAACAAAGGGACGTGGTCATCGCGCTTCCCAGTGCTCAAGCTGTTGGGGAAGGCAAATCTTTTCCGAATCAACCCGATTATTATGGGCAAACGATAAACTATGGTGCGTGGTCATCCTGCGCGTCTGTTTTTGGACAACCCGGGAGCTAAGAATGAGTTTTACCTTTTGAAATAGTTGGAAAAACATTAAAACAAAAATATTTTCTTGGCCGGGCTTGGTGGCTCATGCCTGTAGCCCCAGTACTTTGGGAGGCTGAGGCGGGCGGATCACCTGAGGTCAGGAGTTCGAGAGCAGCCTGGCCAACATGGTGAAACCCGGTCTCTACTAAAATACAAAAATCAGCCGGGCGTGGTAGCGGGCGCCTGTAATCCCAGCTACTCCAGCTACTCAGGAGGCTGAGTCTGGAGAATCGCTTAAGCCCAGGTGGTGGAGGCTGCAGTAAGTGGAGATTGCGCCGTTGCACTCCAGCCTGAGTGATGAGAGCAAAACACCGTCTAAAAAAAAATTTTTTTTCTTTTCTTAGCACATGAAAATTATGTGAAATTAAAATTTCAGTGTCCATAAAGAAAGCTTTCTGGGGACACAGCCACATTCATTCCTTTAAGTATGAATGTGGCTGCTTTCCTCCTATAAGGGCAGAAAAGCTATAGCCTGCAAAGCCTGCAATAATATTTACCATCTGGCTCTTCAGGAAGAACGTTTGCCAACTCGTGTTAGGTTTTGAAAAGAAGGCAAGGGTTAAAGAAAGACACACACACAGAGAGAAAGAGGGCAGCCCAAACCCAGGCTTTATATCCAGCATAATAACCTACAGAAGTAGGGAACCAGCCTAATGCCAGTGCCCACCACTGCTTACTGACTGGGCAATATATAGATATGGGCGGGAGGTGTCTGGGTAGTATGGCTTGCTGCCTGGCAGGATATTGATATAAAGATGTTCTCATGATGAGGCGGTTTGGCCCTTGTTCCAGTGGGATGTCATCATGGTGTCCCTTGGACCTTTGCCCAGCAATGTATGAGAGGGATGTTTCTTTAGTTGAGTCTTTGTCTGCCTTGTGGTCAGGGGGTTAGGCAGGATGTTTCTCACAGCCCAAACCCCTGTGAAATGTTTTACTTTGACCGAGGTCTGCAGAATAGCAGGGAGCTTACAAAATGGTGCAGTTTAGACTAACATCTTGTACTAAACCCACCAATACATAAATTACAGGTTGACATAGTGGCACGAAATAATAGGATCATCTATTTTATATGGAGCAGGGGGTTAAGACCTTCCTGAGGTGATATTTAAGCTGAATTCTGAAGGAAAAGGAGCCAGAGAGAGGAGGAGGCAGCTTCTGCATACTCAAGGAACTAAAAGACCAGAGCCTGGGGTAGTGGGGTGGAGGGCATATCAGGTGGGAAAGATGGGCAGAGGGCCACATCATGAGGGCGCTATAAGCCACCTGGAAGATTTGGGGGCTTTGAGAAGCTGCTGAAGTTACAACAGGAGAGTTACATGATCACATCATTTTAAATAGTGCTCTGACACTAGGCCCAGAATGGATTGATTGGAACCCTGGAGACCAGGAAGTTAATGTAGTAGACTAGGGAGGAGTTGATAGTGGCTCTGGTCCTTCAATCCACTTGTCCAAGGTGATTTTTTTTTTTTTTTTTTGGAGACGAGTCTCGCTCTGTCGCCCAGGCTGGAGTGCAGTGGCCGGATCTCAGCTCACTGCAAGCTCCACCTCCCGGATTTACACCATTCTCCTGCCTCAGCCTCCCGAGTAGCTGGGACTACAGGCGCCTGCCACCTCACCCGGCTAGTTTTTTGTACTTTTTAGTAGAGACGGGGTTTCACCGTGTTAGCCAGGATGGTCTCGATCTCCTGACCTCGTGATCCGCCCGTCTCGGCCTCCCAAAGTGCTGGGATTACAGGCTTGAGCCACTGCGCCCGGCCTTGTTTGTTTTTTTTTTTTTTGAGACCGGGTCTTGCTGTCTTACCCAGGCTGGAAGGCAGTGACATGATCATGGCTCACTGCAGCCTCAGCCTCACAGCCTCAAATGATCCTCCACTCGAGTAGCAGCTGGGAGTACAGGTGCACGTCACCATGACCAGCTAATTTTTTTTTTTCTTTTTAGAGATGGGGTCTTGCCATGTTGCCCAGGCTGGTCTCAAACTCCTGGACTTAAGCAATCCTCCCACCTTGGCCTCCCACACTGCTGGGATTATAAGTGTGAGCCACTACACCTGGCCTAGGGTGATTTTTCTTCAAAATAAACCTAAATTCTCTAGAACTCCCTACTTAAATCACTGATGCTGCTCACAAGATCCTTGACAAGGGGTCCATGCCTACCTCAAGTCAACCTTGACCTCCACATCAGCTCCTAACCTACTTACCACGGGCTCTTTTTCCTTGCTTCTGCTTTTGCTCATTGAATTCTTTCTTTTCTCCATCTGGAGGCACCCACCAGTCCTTGTCAGAGGTCCTAGTTAAGCTTCACTCACCCAAATCCCCTATAGACAGAGTCCATAGTCCCCAAGTTTAGAAGTCAATTGGCACACACCCTATAACTATAGTCAGGTATGTGTCTCTGTCTCCCAGTAGATGGAGATATTTGACACCACGGCCTGCACCCATTGTATTCCCAGAGCTAAGCAGTGGCTGCACACACAGCTGATCTTACCAACCTCATGCCAAACCAGGGAGTCGATGCTTATAGGAATGAGGCTATGAGATCTGATTAGGAGAGCTGTTTGTGTACCCATCCCTATTCCAAACCAAAAGGTCACTCTCAAGAAGAATCTGACCAGGCGTCCTTTATGTGGTGTGGTATAATAAAAAATAGATATTTGGTCTTTGTCTTAGTTCCTGGCACAGAGCTTCTAAAACCATTGGAATATCCTGAGTGCTGTGTCTTTTGTTATTCATAATGAGCCCATTTTGACCATACCTAAGTTTATGCTAAGCAGATGACTCAAGATAGAACCCCTAGCTCGCTTCAGAATGGGGGTTGGTCACCAGAGAAACAAACCACGCCGTGATTAGAGGGTTGAGACTTCCAGCTCCCGCCTTCAACCTCTGAGGAGAGGAGGGGGTTGGAAATTGGGTTCAGTCACCAACGCCCAATGGTTTAATCAGCCATGCCTAGGTAATGAAACCTCATATAAACACTCTGAATGCGGTTTGAGGAGTTTCCAGGTTGGTGAACACATTGATGTGCTTGGAACGCAGCATGCCTAGAGAGGGCATGGAAGCTCTCCAGCCCCTCTCCATTCCCACCTTGCCCTGTGCATCTTTTCCTATAATCTTTACAGCCAGGTTTGAATGCATTGTTTGGATAAGCAGAAACAAACTTCTCCTGTGGGGAAGATAGTTCATAAAAAACCAAATGGAATCTCAGTAACCCTGGTGAATGGGTCAGCACAAGCTTCTGGCCCTCTCTTCTTTTGTAGGCACGTGGGTCACTCGCTCAGCACCTGCTTCTGTTCTTGGGAAAGTGCTGCTGCCAGCATGGAGGCAGTCAGGGGTTCCTGGCCTGCACATGGACAGCAGGCTGGGGTGCCTGGGAACCAGGAGAAGCAGTGGGTTAGCACCCAAGGAAAGGATAGCACTCGATGGTGGTCAAAGTTAGGACACTCCAACCACTTGACACCTGAATGCTACCACTCAGAATCCAGGGGAAGGGGAGAAGTAATGGTTTTTGACCAAATTCAGCCCATTGTGAGGGGAGTAGTGGTGATATAAAACTATATAGATTCTCGTCCAAGCGCAGTGCCTCACGCCTGTAATTCCAGCACTTTGGAAGACTGAGGTGGGTGAATTTCTTGAGCTCAGGAGTTCGAGACTAGCCTGGCCAATATGGCAAAACCCTGCCTCCACTAAAAACACAAAAATTGCCAGGCATGGTGGTATCTGTCTGTAGCCTCAGCTACTCAGGAGGCTGAGGCAGGAGAATTTCTTGAACTGGGAGGCGGAGGTTGCAGTGAGCTGAAATCGTACCATTGCACTCCAGCCTGGGCAGTGGAGTGAAACTCCATCTCAAAAAACATAACTATGAGGCTGAGTGTGGTGGCTCATGCCTATAATCCAAGCAATTTGGGAGGCCGAGGTGGGCGGATCACCTGAGGTCAGGAGTTCAAGACCAGCCTGGCCAACATGGTGAAACCCTGGCTCTACTAAAAACACGAAAATTAGCTGGACATGGTGGTACGCACCTGTAGTCCCAGCTACTCGGGAGGCTGAAGCAGGAGAATCACTTGAACCCAGGAGCCAGAGGTTGCAGTAAGCCAAGATGGCGCTACTGCACTCTAGCCTGGGTGATAGAGTAAGACTCCATCTCAAAAAAACAACCAAACAAAAACTATATAGATTCTCGGGGCCGGGCGCGGTGGCTCAAGCCTGTAATCCCAGCACTTTGGGAGGCCGAGACGGGTGGATCGCGAGGTCAGAGATCGAGACCAACCTAGCTAACACGGCGAAACCCCGTCTCTACTAAAAATACAAAAAACTAGCCGGGCGAGTTGGCGGGCGCCTGTAGTCCAGCTACTTGGGAGGCTGAGGCAGGAGAATGGCGTAACCCGGGAGGCGGAGCTTGCAGTGAGCTGAGATCCGCCACTGCACTCCGCCTGGGCTACAGAGCGAGACTCCGTCTCAAAAAAAAAAAAAAAAAAAAAAAAAAAAAAAAAAACTATATAGATTCTCATCATATGTATAATAACATGCAACGTAATTAGAAAGGGAGGTGAAAAGAGCCCATACAGAGCACACCTACTCTGTGTTGGGCCTAGTGCTAGAGAGATATTTCCACAGACATTTAGTTGTCACAAACTTGAGATAGAGATTATCTCCCCATTTTACCCAGGCCACCCAGGGAGGTCAAGCAATTTACTCACATTAGCAAAGTAATAACTGCGTATTTAATTTGTTGATTGAATATATAAAGCTCCAGTAACTATTGTTAGCAGTACAGCTTTTTTCTAAGGACCACATTATCTCCTTTGGAGGGATGCCCAGAAGTGACTGGACCAAAAGGTGTAAATACCAAAACAGTTATAATTATTATATGCCACAATGCCTCTTTCATTAAATGCTCTAGAAACATTAGCATACGATGTCAGTGATGAGCTCCAGTCTAGAAGCAGGTCCCTGAAGGCAGCAGAAAGGCTTCGTATCTTTTCACGTGGCATTAAGTTTTGGAAATCACTTTAGAAAGCTTTAAGTAGGTGAAATGAATGGGAGTGTGGGAAGCATCATTCTCTCTCCTGTATTTCTGAGGGGAGCAGTTAGACATCATAGTCACACTTAGCACAATTTGTATTTACATTTACTTTTTATGTTTTTGAGACAGAGTCTCACTCTGTTACCCAGGCTGGAGTGCAGTGGTGTGATCACGGTTCACAGCAGCAGCCTCAAGCCTCAACCTCTGGGCTCAACCTCCTGCCTCAGCCTCCTGAGTAGCTGGAACTAATGACTAGTGTGCGCCACCACACCTGGCTAATTTTTTTCTGTTTTTTTGTAGAGACGGGGTTTTGCCACATTGCCCAGGCTGGTCTCGAACTCCTTGGCTCAAGTGATCCTCCCACCTCAGCCAGCCAGGGTGCTGGGATTATAGGCATGAACCACAGCGCCTGGCTGCATTTACATTTTTAAAAATATTCAAAAATAGAGGATGCATTTACTTTTTAAAACCCCTTCTCTCCAACCAGAGAAAGAGCATTTTGAAAGCAGGGACCATGTCCGTTTGCTTACCACTGTAATCCCATACCACTGCACAATTCCTTGGTATTTAGTAGACTTTTAATATCTGATGAATGAAATAGAGAAAACCTTCTTGCAAATAAAGTTGAAATGGAAAATGCTATTCTTAGCACATTGGGTGCCTGGGCTCCGCTACAGAGGCTGAATCACAGGCCGTGGGCTGCCAACATCGGAGGTGTATTTATACAGAGCAGCAGCACAAGGAGGAGCAGTGAGCGTGAGTGTGGTGGCACAGGTGCTACATACCGCACAGCTGCTACATACCGCACAGCTGCAGGATTCCCAAAGAAAAGAAAAAACCCAGTTCAAGTTCATCACTCTTAGCAATCAGTCTCCAAGAGTCTTCCTTTGATTCTTAACTGAGTCAGTGTTTGTATCACGGAGACTGTTTGAGGGACAAGAAGCTAAAACATTCTATCTGCCACTCAGTGACACTTTTCTTCACTGATAGCTGGAGGGACAGATGTCCAAGTCTGCCAAAACCTAGGGCTGTTTTTCTGTCTTACACCACAACCTCATAGGGCTGCATTTACCAGTGCCCTAAACTCTAGTCTCTTAGGTCTGGCAGGTTCCATATTCTAACATAGTGGTCCTAAAATATGAAACTGCATCAGAATCATTGGAGGGCTCGTTACAACACTGGTTGCTAAGCTCTACTCCCAGGGTTGCTAATTCAGTCAGTCTTCGGCAAAGCCAAGAATGCTCGCTTCTAACAAGTTCCCAGGTGATGTGGAAGCTGCTGGTCTGAAGACTATACTTTAAGAACCACTTTCCCAAGAAAAGTAATGACATGTTAAGAGGCAGTAGAAGCAGCCCATTCTGGGTGCTAACAATACGGAGGTGTGTTGTCTGGAGAGAATTTTAAAACAGTAATAAAACAATTAAAAAGGCAGTCACTTTTGACTGGGTGCGGTGGCTCATACCTGTAATCCCAGCACTTTGGGAGCCGAGGTGGGTGGATCACTTGAGCTCAGGAGTTCAAGACCAGCGTGGCAAGGTTGAAAATCCTGTTTCTACAAAAAATACAAAAAAAGTAGCTTAGCATGGTGGCATACACCTTTAGTCCCAGCTACTTGGGAGGCTGAGGTAGGAGGAAGTCAAGCTCTTGACCTGAGCTCGGGAGGTCAAGGCTGCAGTGAGCCACGATCATATCACTCCAGCCTGGGCGATAGAGTGAAACCCTGTCTGGAAAAAGGAAAAATAAAAAAAAGCCGGTGCAGTGGCTTATGCCTGTAATCTCCACACTTTGGGAGGCTGAGGCAGGTGGATCACTTGAAGCCAAGAGTTTGAGACCAGCCTGGCCAACATGATGAAACTCTGTCTCTACTAAAAATACAAAAATTAGCCAGGCATGGTGGTACACGACTGTAATCTAAGCTACTTGGGAGGCTGAGGCATGAGAATCACTTGAGCCTGGGAGGTGGAGGTTGCAGTGAGCCAAGATTGCACCACTGCACTCCAGCCTGGGCGATAGAGGGAGACTCTGTCAAAAACAAAAACAAAAAAAAAGAAAAAAAAAAGAAAAAATCAGTCACTTTTTATTATCATCATACTCATGCAACTCTGAACAATATCAGTCACAAAACACTCCTGAAAAAAAATCTTTCAATTGTTTCTAAGTTGAAATAGTTGCTGTGGATGCTCTTAAATGTAAATCAAGTTAGCACATTTTATTGCTTATCATTAATAAACACTGTATTCTATATAAAAGTTAATTTGGGAATCTTACTATACAGTTGGTCTCTAAGACATTTGGACTGAGCTACATGTGCTTATTTGGAGGGCAAGTTCTTACTGATTCAGAACAGTTTGAGTTCCTTGAAGATCACTGTGGTCACAGTTTGTGTCTCTAAGCCTTGTGTTACTACAGATTGCATTTAAACAATAGATTTAAAATGAAAGAGAATATGGTTGTATGTGATTTTTCTTTTCCAAGTCATCTTTTTTCTGGGGTGAAGTTCTAGATGAAGATTCTAAGACAAAATATTTGCAAACAGTGGGACTTGGCCTTAAACAATGTACGGTAAAATAGTAAGCTTTACAGTTGTCACATGGATTTGGTAATTGTCTCCTAGACAAGACATCAAAAACACAGCAACAAAAGAAAAAAATAGGTAAATTAGACATCATCAAAATTAAAAGCTGTTACACATCAGACAACAGTATTAAGAAAGTGAAAAGATAATCCACAGAATGGAAGAAAACATTGGCAACTAATGTATCTGATAAGAATCTAGTATCCAGAATATGTAAAGAACTTTTTCAACTCAACAATAGAAAGACAATCTTATTAATATACAGGCAAAGGATTTGAATAAACATTTCTCCAAAGAATATAAACAAATGGCCAAAAAGTGCATGACAAGATCAACATTGGTCATTAGGGAAATGCAAATCAAAACCACAATGAGATACCACTTCACATCCATTAGACTGGCTATCCTAAAAAGTTGAAAATAACAAGTGTTGGCAAGGATGTGGAGAAACTGGAACCCTTATACATTGCTAGTGAGAATGTTAAATGATGTACAAATTTCCACTGTGAAAAATAGTTTGGCTGTACCTCAAAAAGTTAAACATAATTACCATATGCCCCAGCATTTCCAACCTAAGTGTGTACCTAAAAGAATAGAAAATAAATGTTCACACAACAACTTGTACACAAATGTTCATAGCAGCACCATACACAATAGCCTAAAGATGTAAATAACCCAAGCATCCATCAACAAATCAATGGATTTTAAAATGTGGTCTATCAATATAGTGAAATGTCATTCAGCCATAAAAACAAACGAAGCACTGATACATGTTAAAACATGGATGAGCTTTGAAAACATTACACTAAGTGAAAGAAACCAGATACAAAAGGCCACATATTACATTATTCCATTTACGATGACTGCTTAGGCACAGCGTTTCCTTTTCGGGGGATGAAAATGTTCTGCAACTGTTACTGAAACACCAGGGGTTCTGTCTAGGTCCTGATGCTCACAGCACAGAAAGCCAATGACTGAGAAAACGAAGGAGAAGGCTTTAATCAGGTGCTGCAGCCGAGCAGATGGGAACTCAGTCTCAAGTCCCTCTCCCTGACTGACTAAAACTAATGGTTTATATAGCAGGGGAGAAATGTAATGATGTGTAAGAAAACAGACTGGGGAGGGGCAAGGAAGCAAACATGATGAATGAGGGGTCTGGCATCTCATTGTTGGAATGCAGTGATTTGGTGAGTTTCCATTCTTTGATAGTTTTTTTGAGAGGCCTGAAAGTTATTTCCTGATAAAGAAACTCAGATAAAACAAATGTAAGTTTCAAGACTTAAGACCAGAAGGGTCAATTCCTATTCATGCAATAAAACTATCTATGGGACTAATGGGTCGGTTCCAGAACTAGATAGTGATGAGGGTTGCACAACATTGCGAAAGTACCAAATGCCACTGAATTGCACACTTTAAAATGGCTACAATGGCCAGTTTTGTGTTGTATGTATTTTGCCATAATAAAAAGAATTGTCGATTGGGCAGGACTTCTGGTGATGGTGGAATGAAGAGTTCACAAACTCTGTCATGAAAAACAACTATAAAACTGGACAGAATTGTCAAAGACAGACATCTCAGGTCCCTAGAAATTGACAATGCACACAACAAGTTGAGAAATGGTTATTCATGAAAAACTGCTGAACTTCAGGTAAGAATGGTGGCAATCTGTGGTGCTCTTGCCTGGTACTCTCATCTCTCCACTCCCTGTCCAGTGCAGATGGCACAGCCCATGCTACCAGGGCAGAGCTGGTTGTGAAAAACATCAGCTTTGCTGACGCTGGAAAGGGCTGACTTGATTTACAAAAGAGAATGAAAAACATATGCCAAGTAATATTCTCAGAAAGAATATCAAGCTCAGTGGGAATTGAACTGGGAAAGCTCACAGCTCTGCTAGCCCGAGGTTGCAGTCCCACTTGGCAGCCAAGCCAGAAATTTAAGAAGGAGATCCTGGAAACAAGAAAACTGAAGAGGGACTGGATGAGCTCTCCCCACATCCCTGGCTGGTTGGAAGGCTGCACCACACACGTACAGGCAAGGCCCAAAAGGGCTCTACCTCTGCACATATTCCTGGCAGACTGAAGACTATCCACACAAAGGAAGTACCAGGAAAGCCCATTGGAAAGGAAAACCTGGAGAAAACTTGGAAAGTGCTCAAACTTAGAATGCACTCCTCAACCCACACACAGATTTATAGGCAAAGAGTGGAAGGCTTGCTGGCACAAAGTGTTTGAGTAAAACCTCTGACTAATCATTGGTTTACCACTAAGATATTCAGACACAAGTGTGCCCCCTAGGAAGCCAAGATTTTAAAAAATAAGAAGAATTAGAAACAAACAATCAAAAAATACTCGAGACACACAGCTCTAAAACACCACTAAGAGAGACAGATTCTGCAAATTTAATCTAGGTAAGTTTCTAAAAGGCAAAACAAATAATAAACAAGCAAACAAAATCAGCCAGGTATGGTGGCTCATGCCTATAATCCCAGCACGTAAGGAGGCTGAGGTGGGAGGATCACTTGAGCCCAAAAGTTTGAGACCAGCCTGGGCAGCATAGTGGTAATGCGGAAATGCTGGTAAAGGAAGAGCATAGTCCCATTTATTTATTCATTTATTTATGAGACAGAGTCTTGCTCTGTCGCCCAGGCTGGAGTGCAATGGCACGATCTCTGCTCACAGCAACCTGCGCCTCCTGGGTTGAAGCAATTCTCCTGCCTCAGCCTCCTGAGTAGCTGGGATTACATGCGCATGTCACCACGCCCAGGTAAGTTTTTGCATTTTTAGTAGAGATGGGGTTTCACCATGTTGGCCAGGCTGGTCTCAAACTCCTGACCTCGTGATCCACCCGCCTCAGCCTCCCAAAGTGCTGGGATCACAGGGGTGAGCCACCGCGCCTTGCCCGAGAATAGTCACTTTTAAATGATACGGAATGAGGGGAGGGAAGTGCTGGGTAGAGGAGGATGTGATCCCTGGCTAGGGCTCCACTCCCATGGCCCTGGATGAGGACAAGCATTTTCATTTTTTCCTGCCAAAATGCTGCATTTCCGAAGACCACCCTGACCTGCCACGCCCCCATCCTGTGCCTATAAAAGCCCTAAGACCCTAGCTGGCAGACACACAGGCTGCTGCACATGGAGAGGAGCAGATAGGTGGAAGAACACAGAGGCAGCTAAAGGTAGAGAGGGGCACATCAGCGGAGGATCGCACCGGTGGCTGGACGTCAAGAGGGCTGCACCGACAGGGACCGGCACGCCGGCAGTCCACTGACAGAACAATGCAGAGTGTGCCTGGGGCAGTCAGTGGAGAGCCTGGGTCGCTGAGTGCCCGGCTCCAGGGGATAAACCATCTCTCGTCTGGCTCCCCCATCTGCTGAGAGCTAGTTCCACGCAATAAAACCTTGCATTCTCCAAGCCCACGTGTGATCTGATTCTTCCGGTACACCAAGGCAAGAACCCCAGTATATGGAAAGCCCTCTGTCCTTTCGACAAAGTAGAAGGTCTAATTGAGCTGGTTAACACAAGCCACCTATAGACAGCAAACTAAAAGAGCACCCTGTAACACATGCCCACTGGGGCTTCAGCTATGAACATTCACCCCTAGACACTGCTGTGGGGTCAGATCCCCGCAGCCTCCCGGTCTGTATGCTCCCCTAGAGGTTTGGACAGCGGGGCATTGAAGAAGTGAGCCACACCCCCATCACACGCGCTGTGAAAGGGGACAAGGGAACTTTTTCCGCATCAGTGGGACTCCATCTTTACAAAAAATAATTAAATTAGTCAGGCATGATGGCATGCACCTATAGTCCCAGGTTTTCAGGAGGCTGAGATGGGAGGATTGTTTGAGGCCTAGGGGTGGGGGATGAAGGCTGCAGTGAGTAGTGATTCTGCCAGTGCACTCCAGCCTGGCAGACAGAGGAGACCGTGTTTCAAAACGAAACAAAAAACTAACCAGCAATAAAACAGCCCTCAGGAGAAAAATCAGAATCCAGAGTCACTACAGCATATTATTTTAAAATCCAGTGTTCGACAAAAATAATGAGACATGCAAAGAAATGGAAGATGTGACTCATACTCAGAAAAAACCGCATCAATAGAAAATTGACACTTTTCAAGATCAGGTGTTGTATTCAGCAAACAAAGACATTAAAACAGCTATTATAAATACGTTACAAAATTTATAGCAACTGGCCGGGCGCGGTGGCTCAAGCCTGTAATCCCAGCACTTTGGGAGGCCGAGACGGGCGGATCACAAGGTCAGGAGATCGAGACCATCCTGGCCAAAACGGTGAAACCCCGTCTCTACAAAAAAAATACAAAACCTAGCCGGGCGAGGTGGCAGGCGCCTGTAGTCCCAGCTACTCTGGAGGCTGAGGCAGGAGAATGGCGTGAATCCAGGAGGCGGAGCTTGCAGTGAGCTGAGATCCAGCCACTGCACTCTAGCCTGGGCGACAGAGCGAGACTGTCTCAAAAAAAAAAAAAAAAAAAAAAAAAAATTTATAGCAACTATGTTTAGAGAAATAAAAAAATTTAATGTCAAAGACTCAACAAATAGTAAATCTCAATAAAGAATTAGAAGCTATGAACAAGAATTAAATGGAAATTCTAGAGTCAAAAAGTACAATAACAAATGAAAAATTCACTAAATGGACTCAGCAGCAGACCTGAGATGTCAGAAGGAAGACTCAGTGAACTTGAAGAGAGTAGACTAGAAATAATCTAATCTGAGGAAGAGAGAGAAAGATGAAACAAAAGGAATAGAACCTCAGAGATCTATGGTATATCATGAAGCATACAAACCTATGTCAAAGCGTGATGTCTATGGAAGTCCCAGAAATATAAAAGAGAAAGGGGAAGAAAACATACATGAAGAAATAATGGACAAAAAGTTTCCAAATTTGAAAATTCATCTACAGATTAAAAAACCCCAAGCAACTCCAAGTAAGAGAAACATAAAGAAATCCACATTTAAACACATTGTCATCAAACTGTGTTTTTGTTGTGTGTGTGTGTGTGTGTTTTGAGACAGAGTCTCGCTCTGTCACCCAGGCTGGCGCACAGTGGTGTGATCTTGGCTAACTACAACCTCCACCTGCCAGGTTCAAGCAATTCTCCTGTCTCAGCCTCCTGAGTGGCTGGGATTACAGGAGTGTTCCACATGGAGAAACTCTGTCTCTACTAAAAATACAAAAATTAGCTAGGCACTGTGGTGCAGACCTGTAATCTTAGCTACAGGGAAGGCTAAGGCACGAGAATCACTTGAACCTGGGAGGCAGAGGTTACAGTGAGCCAAGATTGCGCCATAGCACTCCAGCCTGGGCAACAAGGTGAGACTCTGTCTCAAAAAAAAAAAAAAAAAATCAATAGATACATTAAAACAGTACATTTAAAAAAAATTTAACACAAAAGAAGGCAGTCAAGGAAGGGCAGAGAAACAGGACAGGATAAATATACAAAACAAATAGAAGGCCGGGCGCGGTGGCTCAAGCCTGTAATCCCAGCACTTTGGGAGGCCGAGACGGGCGGATCACGAGGTCAGGAGATCGAGACCATCCTGGGGAACACGGTGAAACCCCATCTCTACTAAAAATACAAAAAAAAACTAGCCGGGCAAGGTGGCGGGCGCCTGTAGTCCCAGCTACTCGGGAGGCTGAGGCAGGAGAATGGCGGAAACCCGGGAGGCGGAGCTTGCAGTGAGCTGAGATCCGGCCACTGCACTCCAGCCTGGGCGACAGAGCCAGACTCTGTCTCAAAAAAAAAAAAAATAAAAAATAAAAAATAAATAAATAAATAAATAAATAAAACGCAGGATTTAATTATATTGTCTATCAGAGACACATGTCAAATTCAAAGACAAAAGTAGGTTGAAAGTAAAAGGATAATAAAAGATATATCATATGAACAGGAACCCTAAGAGAGCTAAATTGGCTGTATTAATATCAGACAAAATAGGCTTTAAGATAAGAAATATTCCTAGAGATAAGTATAAAAAGTACTCCTACAACTCAGTAATAAGAAGACAAATTATCTGATTTAAAAATGGGTGGCTGGGCACGGTGACTCACACCTGTAATCTCAGCACTTTGGGAGGCCAAGGTGGGCAGCTGACCTGAGGTCAGTAGTTTGAGACCAGCCTGGACAACATGGTGAAATCCCATCTCTACTAAAAACACAAAAATTAGCTGGGCGTCCTTGTGGGTGCCAGTAATCCCAGCTACTTGGGAGGCTGAGGCAGGAGAATTGCTTGAACCCGGGAGACAGAGGTTACAGTGAACCAAGATTATACCACTGCACTCCAGCTTGGGCGACAGAGCAAGACTCCATTTCAAAAATAAATAAATACATAAAAATAAAAATAAAAATGGTCAAAAAATTTGAGTAGACATTTCACTAAAGGAGAGATGAAGAGACAAAGAATTGATGAGTAAACGAAAAGATGCTCAAAGTCTTTAGTCATTTGGTATATGCATATTAAAATGAAAACAGATATGCTACTCACATCTGTAGTCCTAGCACATTGGGAGGTCAAGGCAGGCGGATTACTTGAGCCCAGCTGTTAGAGACCAGCCTGGGCAACATAGCAAGACATGTCCCTACAAAACACACATGCACACACAAATTAGTCGGGCATGGTGGCACGTGCTCTGGGGTCCCAGCTCCTCGGGAGGCTGAGCTGGGAGGATGGATTAAGTCCAGGAGGGTGAGGCTGCAGTGAGCCATGATCCTGCCACTGCACTTCAGTAAAAAAAAGAAAATACACTGCTGATGGGAATATAAAATGGTGCAACTACTTTGAAAAGAGTTTGGCACCTACTAAAATTTAAACTCTAACTATGACCCAGCAATTCCTCTCCTAGATATCTACCCAAGAGAGATAAAAATATATGTCCACACAAAGACTTGTCCGTGAAATGTTCATAGCACAATTGTTCATAAATAGCTAAAATGTGATAATAATGCAATGTCCATCAAGTGGTGAGTGCATAAAGAAAATATCCACATAATGGAATGCCATTCAGCAATTTAAAAAGGACATGCTACAACATGGCTGAACTTCAAAAACACGTTGCTGAGTGAAAGAAGCTATCACAAAAGATGACATATTGTGTGATTCCATTTTTATAAAATTTCCAAAAAGAGTCAAATCTATAGACAGTAAAAGCAGATCAATAGTTGCCTGGGGCTGGAGGTGGGAGCAGGGATTGACTACAAATGGGAACAAGTAAACTTTTTGAGATGATGAAAATGTTCTAAAGCTGGATTGTGATTTATAGAGTTACTAAAGATTATTGAATTATACATTTACAAAGGATGCTCTTCATGATAGGTAAATTACAACTCAATAAAGCTATTTAAAAATTAATCACTTTCAATTGCTATACAAAATTATGGAGGCGAGCATTAATTATGGAACAACAAAATGCAAGGAAATGGATATTTGTGTAGAAAAAAGAAGTCCAAAGAGGAATACTGAGAGAAACGACAAAAGATGCTGCTCGGCCGGGCGCGGTGGCTCAAGCCTGTAATCCCAGCACTTTGGGAGGCCGAGACGGGCGGATCACGAGGTCAGGAGATCGAGACCATCCTGGCTAACACGGTGAAACCCCGTCTCTACTAAAAAATACAAAAAAAACTAGCCGGCGACATGGCGGGCGCCTGTAGTCCCAGCTGCTCGGGAGGCTGAGGCAGGAGATGGCGTAAACCCGGAGGCGGAGCTTGCAGTGAGCTGAGACCCGGCCACTGCACTCCAGCCTGGGCGGCAGAGCGAGACTCCGTCTCAAAAAAAAAAAAAAAAAAAAGATGCTGCTCACGCCTGTAATCCCAGCACCATGGGAGGCCAAGGTGGATGGATCACTTGAGGCCAGGAGTTCAAGAACAGCCAGCCAACATGGTGAAATCCCATCTCTACTGAAAATACAAAAATTAGCGAGGCATGGTGGCACACAGCTGTAGTACCAGCTACTCAGGAGGCTGAAGTGGGAGAATCACTTTAACCCAGGAGGCAGAGGTTGCAGTGAGCTAAGATCATGCCACTGCACTCCAGCCTGGGCAACAGAGTGAGACACTGTCTCAAAAATAATAATAAAAAAAAGATGTCAGTCTTACACTACCAGAAGAAATAAAAATGATAATGTTTGTATGACTAAATTGTTTTCACAGAGGACTGGACACTCATTCTAAATAAATGGATCTAATAATGCTAATGTTCATCATGATTTAGCAAATTTCTGATTTTTGCAGAAGTGAAACCCTTTTATTTGAACCAAATGTAACATATATACTTGATAAATTTTCTGGTAAATATATTTTAATGGAATTTTTTTGACTGAGGAGACATTTGAAAGTTACTTGAATAAGTTCCAATGAATAAATACATGGACAGAATTTTAATCTCTGGAATTTGTGAGATGGGATTTTTACGAATCTTTGACAAATTTGTCCTAGGCTTAAGACTTTTCCTAAGTATTTGTGTGTATGTTGCTTCACGTGAAAGAATCTTTTTAGATTTGAAGTTAATAAAATGAGTTTTTCAATCAACTCTGAGTGAAGATAGAAAAACATGTGTTACAGCTTTTTAAGAATTTGTCTAGCAGATTTTCCATTTTTTACTAGAAAATCCTCCACAAAAAGGAAAAGAAAAATCTGTCTATACTGTCTATTGATCATAAGGATGCAAAAAAGATAAATTTAGACACAGTCATTGACAAATTTGCAGAAGTTAAGGCTCAAAAATAATAACTGTAATATTAATTACCATGACAGAACAAAATTGAGTATAAGGTTTTTTCCTTTTTTCAAAAAAAAACACATTAATGTAATTAAAATTATTCATTAACTACTCTTTTCCTTTTTGTATTATAATATTCATTTATATTGGCATTTATTTATTTATTTATATAGACAAAAGTTCTTACTCTCTGCTTTTTAATTTCTGGGACTTACTATTACTATTATTATTATTTTTTTTTGAGATGGAGTTTTGCTCTTGTCGCCCAGGCTGGAGTGCAATGGCATGATCTCGGCTCACTGCAGCCTCCGCCTCCAGGGTTCAAGCGATTCTCCTGTTTCTGCCTCCCGGGTAGCTGGGATTATAGGCACCCGCCATGACACCCAGCTAATTTTTGTATTTTTAGTAGAGACAGGGTTTCACCATGTTGGCCAGGTTGGTCTTGAATCCCTGACCTCAGGTGATCCACCTGCCTTGGCCTCCCAAAGTGCTGGGATTACAGGTATGACCACCACGCCCAGCCTATTATTATTATTGTTATTATTCATTTTATTTCATGATTTTACTGGAAATGATTTTGTCATATGAAAAAGAGGGACAGTAAAAAAATTATCCATTCCAGGTGGCAAATAAGCTAGGTGGCAAATAAGTGGGTAAAAGGGAATGAAGAAATTCCTACACTTATGTATGTATTCACTCATTCAAGAAGTATTTACTAAGCAAGTGTAATTCACCAGGAAATATTCTAGGTACTGGGGATGTAGGAAATCCTATCCTGTCCCTCTTTTTCATATGACAAAATCATTTCCAGTAAAATCATGAAATAAAATGAATAATAATAATAGGCTGGGCGTGGTGGCTCATACCTGTAATCCCATGTGTTTACATTCTAGTGATTCACTCAGGAATCCTGTATGGAGCTCTCCCATTCCATACAAGTGCAGTGGTGTGTTGGAGCTGGCTTGCATTGGCTTGTGAGAGCCAGGTGTGTGCATCTCTTTCCAACTCCCTATTCAGTGATGTAACGCTAGTAACTTCAAATTGGCCATGGTGGGAATATTTACACCACGGAAATAGGCAAAAGCTATAAATCAGGGCTTTTGTTTTAGAGTCAGTTGCTAAATATGTACCAGCCTATCACTATAAGTCACCCAGTCAGAGAGTTCTTCCCTGATTAATCAATTTATAGAAGCCTACCCCAGTTATTCTGTCACATGCCTCTGTATTATTTGCTTTATAGCATTTATTACCACTGGAAATGCCCTTGTTCCATTGATTTATTCCACTGGTATTTACTGAGTGCCTATTATATGCCAGGAACTGTTAAAGTACTTGAGATCTAACAAAACAGAGATCTCTACCCTTGTGGGGCTTACATTCTAGCAGGGGCAGATGGATTTTTTTTTTTTTTTTTAATGAGCACAATAAGTAAATTATTCAGGGTGTTAGAAGGTGATAAGTCCTGTGAGGAGTGGAGAAAAAGTAGAGGAGGGGCAAGAAGGATCTGAGTTAGGGACATGAGTGATGATTCAAAACAGAGAAGTCAGGGTGGGTCTCATTGAGAAGGTTATATGGAAATGCAGACCAGAACGAGGTAAGGGAATTATCTGTACAAACAGTATTCCAGACAGAGGGAAAAGTCAGTGCCAAGAGCCCACACTGTTCTGGCCTGGCAAGTTCAAGGAACAACAAGGCCAAAGTGGCTGAAGTGGAGTGAGCTGAGGCAAGTGGCTGGAGAGATGAGGTCAGATCATGTGAGGCTTTGTAGGTGATTAAAAGACCAATGTGTTTGGACGGTATCTGGGCTCTCTACCCCTTTAGGCTGGTCCGAATTAACTCTATTCAATTTCTGTAATTTAACATTCAATCGTCATATCTGGTATTTTACTCCTTTTTCAGAAGTATCTTGCATGTTCATGGACATTTACTCTTTCATATAAACTTTAGGATCTATTAATCCAGTTACAACAAAAAATCCTTGCATTGGCTTGTGAGAGCCAGGTGTGTGCATCTCTTTCCAACTCCCTATTCAGTGATGTTACACTAGTAACTTCGAATTGGCCATGGTGGGAATATTTACACCACGTTTGTTTGTATTGGAATGAATTTAATTTGTAGGTTTATTTTGGGAGAGAGGTGATACCTTTATAACAGCAAGTATTCCCATCAGTATCTCTCCATTTATTCTTTTATTTATATTATTTTTATATATTTAAAAACATTTTGTATTGTCCTCTATGAAAATCTAGTACATCCTTTGTGAGATATATTCCTGGATGCCTTAGAGTTGTTATCAACCCTGGGAATGGTATCTTTTATGCCTAATACTCTCTTATTAGTTTAAATAGTTTTTCTCTATGTTCTCTTGGATTTTCTCATTGGCTGTAATATCACCTGCAAATACGGATAGTGTTCTCTTTTTCTATGCTAACACGTCTTGTTTATTTCTCTTATTACACTGGCTAGGAGCTCCAGCATAATAGTGAATAGTATTGCTGATAGCAATCTTGTTCCTGACTTAATGGAAATGCTTCCAAACTTTCAAGCATAAAGTTTATGTTTGGGGTAGATACGCTTTAACAGGTTGAAAAAATTCCCTTCTATTCCTAATTTCTTAAGGGTTTGTTTTTTTTTTAAATTATGAATCCACATTTAGTTATGTTGAATTTTTTTTTGCATTTTTGAGAGGATTGTATGATTTTTTTCCTTTATCAGTTAATTGGCAAATCACAGGGAAAGATTTCCTAATGTTAAATTATGCTTCTGTGAGTAAAGGGGAAATTAATATCAGGCTGGGGCTGATGCAAGCCTGCCTGACACTGACCTTGGTCCACAATACTGTTTCCTTGGAAACTGCAGAGTTAACATAAACAGGCGATGTTGCGTATGCTGACTACACAATTGTGTGGAACTGCGCATGGGTCTGGAGGCATTGTCAGTGAGCGTACAGTTGCTTATGCAACTGGGAATGGTAGGAAATATTGGTGGGAAATAGAGGCTTCAGGTTATTTATTTATTTATTTATTTAAAGAGGGCCTTGCCTGAGACCCAGGCTGGTCTCAGACTAGGCACAAGAGATCCTCCTGCCTCAGCCTCCCAAAGTGCTGGGATTACAGGTGTAAGCCACTGCGCCTGGCTAAGGCTTTAGGTTCTATGAGTCAAAGTGATCGCTGCACACCTTGGCTCGCCCATGGCAGCTGTAAGTGCCCTGTGGATGAATGACAACGGGACATGTGTACTTGGGTAGCTGCTGGGCCACCTGGTGAGATGAAGATGCAGCATCTGCCATATCTTCTGCCTTGTATTCTAGGTTACAATTTATTTCTGTCTCATGAGTCTTGCTGTCAACTTGAACCTATAATCACAGCTGTAGTCTGCACCTTCTTTCAGAGATTATACTTAGCATAATTATGGGGCAGTATTTTAATTTTACCTCTAGGGGGCAGTCGTGGATCATAAATTGGTATACTCTTTAAAAAACCATCTAGAATAAATTAAACTGAGTGCCCTTTTAGGTTATGTACTTTTTTTTTTTTTCCCCATTTTACAGATGAAGGAACTGAGCCTTAGAAAATCTAAATAATTTGCTTAGTTCACATAACTTGTAAATAGCAAAAAGCAGATCTGGGATTTTTTTTTTTTTTCAGATGAAAAATGATACTTTATTATAACTTTTAAAATTGCAGAATGTCAGGCTGGATATCATTAGACACATACACAAAACCACTCATCTCTAAAGTCATCTTCTACACCCTCTCAAAATTTGGCCAATGAATTATGCCTCAGGGAATTTTCCAGTTCAACCCCATACACCAACATGGAATAAATGGAAACACTAGCCCTTTGGTTTTGCCCACAGTTGCAAAGTGATATTACAGGTGGAACATCTGGTGCAGGAGGTCATTCTTGCTGCTGTGGGTGTGAGTAAAATGTCCATCTGTATGCCCCGGTCCTGCAGGCTTTGTTCTCTTTCTCCTTGTTTTGTCTCCTTCTGCAGGGGTTGCCTTATATACTACAATCAAAAGACATCTTCTGCTCAGAATCACAAAAGATAGTGAGTGGTTCAAGTGAGAAGTAATGTTATATAGTAAGTTACTGAATCTACAATGAGAAATTGAACTCTGGGGCTACAACTCAAATATCATTTCAAGGTAAAGAAAATCATTTCTTGGCTGGCTAGTGAAACGCTTATTTCCTTCTAAAATCATAATTGCAATATGGACTTTTGCTTCATGCTGCATCCCAAGGCACAAATCAGGTAACCTACATCTCCCAAATGATCAATGGAGCACTCCATCCTATTTTACCCTCAATGCTAAGAAATTACTCTAGAGCCCAGAAGTTGTTGTATAGGTGACTTGGGTTACTTGGTGCTCAGGCAACAACCACCACAGGCCCCACCTTGATGAATACCATCAATTTCCTTAAATATGATGATACTAAGATGGAGGAGGCCCCTGCTCAGAGGAAGCAAGGACGTAAAAGCTAGGACAGACTGCTCTGAGGGTCACTACACTAACAGACCCAGATGACACGATGGAACGTGAAGACTGAAGCCAACAATCTTCTGAAAATCTCTTTTTCAAAACCCATACATCTTTTTTTCTAATCAGGAAATCAGGGACAGGGAAACATTAGCATAATTATCCACCAACATGTTCTTCTTAACAAAAGTGAAGATTATTTTAAGAATATGAAAAGTGTTTCAAGACATCTGTTTTCAGGGATAGACCACAGCAACAGAAGTACTTTTCAGAGTTGGTTCATTTTAAAGTCCATCTCAAGAACAAGGGCAGCCAGCTTTCACAAGGTACCAAAACATGCTCTGGCAAAAACATTTCTGCTTTAAGTTGTATGCTGTCAAGTTCAACTATTTTATACATATCTGATCCTTTTCTGACAGTAAAAAAGGTACAATTTGTTTAAAACTCCAAAATCAATACTTTCTGGGTAGGATGAAGGTAGAATTTTGGTTGTATTTCACACTTCAGAACACAGATGAAACCAAAAGGTCTGCAATTGTCTCTACATTCACATCTGTCAAAGGTCCTGTTCTCCTTTTACATGGATTCATCTGAATCATTGCCATCCTGATTTGAAGACATATTTTTAACTTTCATTAGTGGTAAATAGCTCCTAAGTTCAACCATTTCCCTCTTCTTCATTTCTTCTTTTACTCTCCTTTTCATTTCCTGAATTAGTCTTTTTTCTCACTCCTTTCTTCACGATCTCTGCGTTCTTTCTCTGCTGCTGGGTCTGGGAACCACTCCACTTCGGTCTTTTCTAATTGGTTCAGGATCTCATTTACTTTCTTCTCTCCTATCACAATTTTTACGTCCTTCTGCCTGTGAAAACCTATCTGCCCCACATCCAGGTCAGCTGTTTTCTTCAGGTTAGACCGTGGCGTATATACCACATTAACGTGGTTCATCTTGCAGCCTTGAATGCTACTGGCCTTCACAAGGTGGGCACAGTCCATCAGCACTTCCTTTGGAATGTCTTCTATATTATCTCCCAGATATCTTCAGACCAGCCATGCTTGATCAGATCTTCATTTTCATGTTTATCCTTTCCCATGTAAATAGCGTAGGGAAATGAATTAACGCTGCTGCTAGTGAAGTAGAACACCATGGTCTCGGTGGTGATGCGGTGACTCCACCACCCAGCAGCAGCGCTCAATTCACCCAGATCTGGGATTTTAACCTACATCTACTTGCCACTAAAGTACATGCTCTTAATACACACAGAGGAACATCTCCCTTTTCTCTTCTTCCCTCCTTTCCCCTCTCAATCTCTTTTTCCCCTCGAAGCAGTCCAGCAAAGTGGTTAAATGTACTAATTCTGAAGTTAACCTGCTCGACTAGGAAGGATTGGCCCATATGGGTACCTAAAGGTTAGAATGGCAGCAAGAAATTGACTCACATGAAAAATAAATTACCTACCACATCTACCAAAGTCTGGCTCTATGACTTACCAGCTGTGTGCCCATGGGAAGGTTACTTAATTCCTCTGTGGCACAGGTCCACCTGTCAAAGTGAGATGATAAAGGATATTCTTGCTAAGCCTTGAGCATGTGTAGATGAGCTTACACCCTGCTTGGCTCTGAGCCTGGATGAGTAATAAAAAGCAAAAATCAATCAGTTAGGGTCCCAGAAGAAGAAAGCAAAGCAAATGCTTCTGGGAAAATTGATCAGAATCAGAAAAAAACCCATAACAAACAAACAGACAAAAACAAACCCCTAACCTGATGAGGAACTTTTTGTGTTTGTGATTTGTGCTTCAACTGTTCACTTGGATTCAATTTCGTGGATTTACTGGGTCCATAAAGTTTCCAAAAAGCACAAATGGAACTGGGGCTCAGTTCCATTACAGCCAAACAATCCCGAGAGGACAAGCTAAAGACTTATTTAAACCATTTAAACCAATCACCTCTCCTTATGAAACTGTGTGACTTTTGCCCTTATAAGCCCACCCTTGTCTTTGGACTGGGTGTCAGTCTTCATGAGACCTGCTCTTCCTTGTATATTACTCACCTAAGAGTAAACCTTTAATGCTTATATGAAAGAGTAGTCAACATCACTGATTATCAGAAAAATGCAAATCAAAACTACAATGAGATATCCTCTCTCTCCAGTTAATTCAAATGGCTTTTATCCGAAAGTCAGGCAATAACGAATGCTGGTGAGGATGTGGAGAAATGGGGAACCCTCCTACGCTGTTGGTGGAAATGTAAATTAGCACAACCACTATGGAGAACAGCTTGGAGGTTCCTCAAAAATCTAAATAGAGCTACCACATGACCCAGCAATCCCACTGATGGGAATATACCCAAAAGAAAGGAAATCAGTATTTCAAAGAGGTATCTGCACTCCCGTGTTTATTGTAGCACTATTCATAATAGCCAAGATTTGGAAACAACTTCTGTGTCCGTCAACAGACAAACGGATAAAAACATGTGGAACATATACACAACTGAGTACCATTTAGCCCTGAAAAAGAATGAGATTCTGTCATTTACAACAACACGGATGGAACTGGAGGTTATTATGTTAGTGACATAAGCCAGGCACAGAAAGACAAACTTCACATGTTCTCACTCATTTGTGGGAACTAAAATTAAAACAATCGAACCCATGGTGATAGAGAGTAGAAGGATGATTAGCGGAGGCTGCAAAAGGTAGTGGGGAGGGTAGGGAGAGGAAATGGGGAAGGTTCTTGGGCACAAAAGTAGTTAGAAAGAATGAATAAGATCTAGTATTTGATAGCACAACAGGGGGACTATAGTCAATAATACTTTAATTGTACATTTAAAAATAACTAAAAGAGTATAATTAGGCTGGGTGCAGTGGCTCACACCTGTAATCCCAGCACTTTGGGAGGCCAAGGCGGGTGGATCACCTGAGGTCAGGAGTTTGAGACCAGTCTAGCCAACATGGAGAAACCCCGTCTCTACTAAAAATACAAAAAAAAATTATCCAGGCATGGTGGCGCGTGCCTGTAGTGCCAGCTACTCAGGAGGCTGAGGTAGGAGAATAGCTTGAACCTGGGAGG
Source organism: Trachypithecus francoisi (assembly GCF_009764315.1). NCBI lineage: Eukaryota > Metazoa > Chordata > Mammalia > Primates > Cercopithecidae > Trachypithecus > Trachypithecus francoisi. The sequence continues at coordinate 84,913,102 of NW_022681457.1, forward strand.
CAGCGGTTGCAGTGAGCCTAGAACACGCCATTGCACTCCAGCCTGGGTGACAAGAGTGAAACTCCATCTCCAAAAACAAACAAAAAAAAAGTATAACTGGATTGTTTGTAACACAAATGATAAATGCTTGACCTCATTTACCGTGATGTAATTATTACACATTGCACACCTGTATCAAAATATCTCATGTACCCCATAAATATATACATCTACTATGTACCCACAAACATATAAAATAAAATAAAATCCTGTCAAAAAAAAAGGAAACTCTCAATGCTTTAGCTAATTGTCCTGAGTTATTCTTTAACATTTGATCTGAAGACCCAATGCTGCATGGCCTAACTTTGTATTGGATCAGGCTTCCTCTGCCTTACCTAGCAGTACATTCAGTTTAATGCTCATTACATATCAGTATTTATTTTGTCTTTTATTAGGGAAAAATAGTTCCTATCTCATAAGATTACTTCGATGATGAAATGAGATGACACATGTAGAACAAAGCCTGAGGTGGCAAGAACTCATTAAATGTTACTGTCATTAATTCAACAAACATTGTTTATAGCATCTATTATATCAGACACAATTCTCCATCCAAAGGATACTAAGGTGTTTGTATCAGGAAGGGTCTAATCAGAAGACAGAAACCACAGTAGTTATTTGAGCAGAGAAAATTTAATATAAAGAATCATTATCGGCCCAGTGCAGTGGCTCACGCCTGTAATCCCAGCACTTTGGTAGGCCAAGGCAGGCGGATCACAAGGTCAGGAGTTCGGGACCAGCCTGGCCAATATGGTGAAACCCTGTCTCTACTTAAAAATACAAAAATTAGCCAGGCGTGGTGGCGCACACCTGTAATCCCAGCTACTCAGGGGGCTGAGGCACGAGAACTGCTTGAACCCAGGAGGCGGAGGTTGCAGTGAGCCGAGATCACATCACTGTACTTTAGCCTGGGCTACAGAGCAAGACTCCGTCTCAAAACAAACAAACAAACAAACAAGCTTAGCCGAGGCCCTGCAGAGCTGCACCTCAGATCTCTGAGGAAGAGGTGCCATACAGCGTTGCTGGAGTTTCTGAATGAAGCACAATAAGGCTGCTCTGCAAATGTTGGGAGAATTGCAAACTGGATTCAACAACCTCCACAGGAAGGAACTGCAGCTGATGCAAGGCAAGCGAGCCCCAAAGTGGAGCTTAGCCCGGGAGGGTTCTTGGCTTTGCCCAGGAAAGAATTCAAGGGTAAACCAGAGGTAGAAGAAAACAGCTTTACTGAAGAAGCATTGTTATGGCTCTAGTGGTGTTACAGTATTACAATTCTGTGACTGCTCCTGAGCAACATTACCCTGGAGGTGGAGAGTAGCAGCTCAGCGCAGTTTTGCAGTCATATTTATACCCACTTTTAATTGCATGCGGATCAAGGGGCAGTTTGCACAGAAATTTCTAGGGAAGGCATAGTAATTTTGGGTCACTGGGTCATTGCCATGGAAAGAGGCGGTAACTCCTTGGTGCTGCCATGACAATGATAAATTGACATGGTACATGGTGAGCCTATTTGATTGGAAATTGGCTTCCACCCCTACCCTGTTTTAGCTAGTCTTCAATCTGGTCCAGTGTCTGAGCCCCACCTCTGGAGTTGAGTCCTGCCTCCTACCTCACTGTGGCCCAGGTGAGGAAGTGTTGCTAGGTGATGCTCACAAGTTCAGGAAGACCAAAGAAAGAAACCAGTTCCTTCCTCCTTCAGCCTTGCAGTCTCCCTCTTATACCACCCATCAACAGAGCCTAATAGAAAGCCTGCTTTTGGCAATGCAGAAATACAGTTTGCAGAGTCCCTGCCCCCGCATCATGGTGCAGAGTATAGAAGGATGGGTTGAAGCAATAGACAAAAGCTTAATATCCAGCACAGTCCATTGGTTCAGCCATTCAAGATCCATGTGCACATATTTTTACATCTTTCTCCATATATGTCAACTTTTCAAGGCAATAAAAACAACTACCTTTCTGCCTAACAAGATACAACTACCTTTCATATAAACAAATCCTCTCCCCCAAAATGAAGAGATGCAAAGTTGCAATAATCACTGTATCCATTTTTGGGAGACATTCATATCATCCACTTCTAAGACATGTTAATTACTTCTCAAATTTAGTCATAGTCCCAACTGAATATTCAGTTGAGCTTGTCATTTCTTTCTATAAGCACTCTAGCACATTCAAAAAATCCATCCCACATCCCAAATAGTTCTTGCAGTCATCATCACCACCATAATGACCAAGTGAAACAGCCACCTTGTCCCCCAAGGCACTTGTAATAGGCACTTCATCACAATCAACCACAGGCAATTATGTGATTAATCATAATGTCACTGTATGCCATAGATTGCTAGCATGCCATTTTCCATTGCCAGTGGAGCTCCACTCTGAGTTCAAGCCCAGGAACACATTAAAGTAATATCACAGCAGGGTGCCGTGGCTCACGCCTGTAATCCCAGCACTTCGGGAGGCTGAGGTGGGAGGATCAGCTGAGGCCAGGAGTTCGAGACCAGCCTGGCCAACATGGAGAAACCCCTCTCTACCTTAGCCAGGCGTGTGGTGGCACATGCCTGTAATCCCAGCTGCTTGGGAGGCTGAGGCAGGAGAATCGCTTGAACCTGGGAGGTGGAGGTTGCAGTGAGCTGAGATCACACCATTGCACTCCAGCCTGGGCAACAGAGCAAGACTCCATCTCAAAAAAAAAAAAAAAAAAGCATTTCACCACTGCCCATGCAAATCTCACACACACACACACACACACACACCACACACACACAGACACACATTTTTGAGGAATTATTTCTTGGGACCGCTCCAGAGACCAATTTCTCAAGCAGCTATGGTCCAATGAGGAGACAGAATACCACCAGTAATGGGAACAAAGAGAATTGAATATAAATAATTGCTAGCTAGATATAAAGTTGTGAATGAAGTCACTAAAAGAGAAAAAAAGAAAAAAGAAAACCGCCGAGTTTGAGACCAGCCTGCACAACATAGTGAAACCCTGTCTCTACAAAAAAACAAATAAACAAAAAAAAAGTGGTGGTGCATGCCTGTAGTCCCAGCTACTCAGGGTGCTGTGGCACAAAGATTGCTTGACCCAGGAAATTGAGGCTGCATTGAGCTGTTTTCATGCCACTGCACTCCAGCCTTGTCAACAAAGCAAGGCCCCGTCTCTCAAGTAACAACACACCAACATATTATAGAGGAGTAACTACCACTCCTAAGACTGAGGGAACTGGGAGAAGAGGTTTGAATTATTAAAATTTGTAAGTTTAGAAGAAGGGGACTCCAGAGCTGAAACTCATCTCTGAGGATGGGTGACTGCTGCTTGGATGATGCTGGTGCCTTTGAACCTGGAAGAGGGTTCCATGGGGCTGAGAGCCAGGCCTCTTGGGGACAGGACACTGTCTGGCTGGTGCAGGTGTGTCTGAGAAGACCACATTGGGGCTGACTCTGCAAGCGGTGGGAAATTGCAGAGTCAATTCTGGAGAGAATTGCAGAGCAACTGGTCTCAGCTGCTGCTTCAGGAAGGCACTGCTGCTACCAGGGAGTAGAATAGAAGCTTTGCTGGAGTGATGCTCGCTGAAAATGCAGGCCATCAGACAGCCCACAGAAAATTCACAGGGAACCAAAAGAAGAAATTAGTTTCTTCTTCCATCCCCGTCATTGCATGCACTCTTTCCCTGTGTATTAATCATGTCTTTTTATTTCCTTTTATTTGATGTTTTGACAACTTGGGGCCTTACTGACCCACCCTTCAGGGACTGTCTCTCCCTCCCTAACTAATTCCTAAAGATAGTAAACAGCTTCCCCTAGAGCACGCCTTTCTTATGCAAAGTAACCCATCCAGAGCCCATAAACACAACCATCTACTCTAACCAGGCCTCTCCTAAGTTGAGGTCACTATCCGCCTGCCCTAGTGATCCCAGGCCCCGGTACCAGACACCTAAGGACAGCTCCTTAGGAGCCTGTTGAAATTATTCGAACAAGCCAATTCTAGGCCTGCTTACCCTACCCTGGCCATTCTTTCCAATGAAAATCACAATAAAAACTCTTGCCTACATTTTCCCCTTGTTCCTTCTGCCTCCTGACTCATCCCGGGGTTTCTCTGTGCCCCCACCCCGACATCCATGGTGTCCCATGTCTCCCATTTCTAGGGAACTGTGAGTAAACCTCTTCATTCATGACATTCCCTTCCAAGTGTGCTTGTCTTACAATATCTGATTAAAACAAATGCAAATCTGGGTTCCATTAAAACACCCTGGAGCATCCCCTATTGACAAAGCCTAACAGCCCGCAAAGCAGAAATGTGGTTTTCAGAGTCCCAGCCCAGCTTCACAAAGCAGGTCATAGAAAGGAGGGTTTGGAGCAGAGAGATGACAGCTTAATCACCAGCGCAGTGTGCAAGTTAGATAAGGTCCTGACTGTTAAATGGGTTATAGTCCAGGGCAAAATTATTCATGACTAGAACATACCAGAGTAGAAACCTGCACCTTTGAGGCATGACTCAACCTGAGACACCACACAAAGAAGCCCAGCAGAGGAGGACTGGGAGTGCTGGGGCTAGAGGAGGGCTTGCCATGTAAAAGGGGTCTATCAGAAGCGACTGCACTAAGGCAATATCCAGCAAATTCCAAAGGAGGAGAGGGACAAGCTACGCAGATATCTGGGAATCACTCTCTGAGACAGGACCACGCCTGCCTTCAAGGAATGGCAAAGGGGCCATGTGATGTTAATTTTATGTTAATTTGGTCAGGCTGTGGTGCCCAGTTGTTTGGACAAACAATAGTCTAGCAGTCTAGCTGTCTAGCTGTTGCTATGAAGGTAATTATTTGCATGTGATCAACATTTTTTTTTTCTTTAAGAGAAGGTCTTGCTGTGTTGCCCAGGCTGGAGTGCAGTGGCACAATCATGACTCACTGTAACCTCAAAGTCTGGGGCTCAAGTGATCCCCCCATCTTGAGCTGGGATTACAGGTGTGAGCTGCTGCGTCTGGCCTGTCATCAGCATTTAAACTCGTAAACTTTTAGTAAAGCAGACTCCCCTCTATAAAATGGTTGGGCCAATCAGTTGAACTTGGGGCCTTACCCTGCACGAACTATCTCTCACTTGCTAACTAATTCCTAGAGATCACAAACAGCATCCTAGAGCACACCTTTCTTATGCAAAGTAAGCCATTCAAAACCCATAACCACAACCATCTACTCAATTGGTCTCTCCCAAGCTGAGGTCAGGTCACTAACCACCTGCCCTAATCACCCCAGGATACCAGACACTTAAGGACAGCTCCACTGGAGCCTGTTTAAATTATTTGAACTAGCCAATTAAAAATAAATACTGAAGGGCCGGGAGCAGTGGCTCATGCCTGTAATCCTAGCACTTTGGGAGGCTGAGGCAGGTGGATAGCTTGAGCTCAGGACTTCGAGACCAGCCTGGGCTACGTGAGGAAACCCCGACTCTACTAAAAATACAAAAATTAGCCAGGCGTGGTGGCTCATGCCTGTAGTCCCAGCTACTGCAGAGGCTGAGATGAGAGGATTGCTTGAACACAGGAGGTCCAGGCTACAGTGAGCTGTGATGACACTACTGCACTCCAGCCTGGGCGGCAGACTGAGACCCTTTCTCAAAAATAAAATAAAGACTGAGGTATGCCGAGGAAGAAGGATTGCTGTCTCCAGATTGCAATGTCGAAATTCTGCTTGAGTTTCCAGGCTTCCCACTCGAGAACGCAGCATCAACTGTTCCTGAATTTCCAGGCTGCCAACTTACCCTGTGGATTTCAGACTTGCCTGTTCCCATATCGCACAAGCCAATTCCTTAAAATAAATCTCTCGGCCGGGTGCAGTGGCTCACGCCTGTAACCCCAGCACTTTGAGAGGCCAAAGCAGGTAGATCACCAGGTCAGGAGTTCAGGACCAGCCTGGCCAATATGGTGAAACCCTGTCTCTACTAAAAAAATACAAAAATTAGCCGGGTGTGGTGGCGTGCACCTGTAATCCCAGCTATTCGGGAGGTTGAGGCAGGAGAATATCTTGAACACAGGAGGCGGAGGTTGCAGTGAGCCCAGATGGCACCACTGTACTCCAGCCTGGGCTACAGAGCAAGACTCCATCTCAAAAATAAATAAATAAATAAATAAATAAATAAATATAATAAAAAATAAAATAAATAAAACAAATATCTCTCTCTTTAATGCATCCCATTGGTTCTGTTTCTCAAGAGTGCTCTAATACAGGCCAGGGTCACAGAAGGGAGAGAAGATGGGGTGAGGACAATAAATGGGGCCAGAGGTGAGGTGGGGTGGGGAGCCAGTGGTGGGCCTAGAGTCACTGGGAGGTTTAATTGACTCATAGTTCCACAGGGCTGGGGAAGCCTCAGGAAACTTACAATCATGGTGGAAGAGGAAGCAAACATGTCCTTCTTCACATGGAGGCAGCAAGAAGTCCAGAGCGAGGTGGCCCCTTATAAAACTATCAGATCTCGTGAGACTCACTCACTATCACAAGAACAGCATGGAGGTAACCGCCCCCATGATTCAATGACCTCCCACTGGGTCCCTCCCACGGCACATAGGGGTTATGGAAACTACAGTTCAAGACAAGATTTGAGTGGGGACACAGCCAAACCATATCACACATTTTAGGTAATAGGAGTTACAGGGACAAACCCTGCTATAATGACTATAAAAAGGGCTTAGGTAACAGTTGTCATGGTGAGAATCACCATGGATGTTTCCCACTCCAGATCACACACCAGGTGAAAATCTCTGGTCATGTGTAACTTCAGTAAACAGCCAGGTAATGTTGACTGCCCTGATAAATGGTTATTAGAGTAATCAACATTAGCCGCTGTAACAAACAACTCAAAAAATGGCTTAACTTCATAGAAAGTCGTTTCTCATTCATGTCGCAACCTGAGGCAGGTGGGTGGGGGTTTTAGTCTACACAGTCATTCAGAGACCCAGACTTCTTCCACCTTAGGATTTTGCCTTCCTATCTATTGTTGAAGTCCTCTCCACTCAGCTGATAAATGGAGGGGAGAAAGTATCATGCATGGGAGGCTTGTATGAGCCAGGCCTGGAAGAGACACACATCACTTTCATTGATATTCCATTGGCCAGAACTCAGTTACATTCCATACCTCGACAGCACCAGCTGAGGTCCCCACCAACAGCCAGTGTCAGACACCTAATGATGTGTGTGACAATGTCCACAGATGATTTTAGCCCTCAGCTGTCAAATTTTCCCAGCTGAGGCCCTGGGCTTTAGGGAGCGAAGATAATCCACCTATGTCCTAAACAAATCCCCACAATTGTATAAGGACTAATCTCTATAATAAATTCCCTTTTCTGTGTTTCTGCTTGTCTGATTTAATCCTGACTGATACAAATCATGAGCTTTAACAGAACGTAATTGCCATTCTGAATGGTTTAAGTGACACACAAGTTGAGTAACTTTCAACTTTTAATCACATTTGGGTGTCTTTTCATCCCACATTTACTTCACTAGCACTTAACATCTACTCATAATTTTTGTTGAAATAATAAATCTATTTTCCTTCTAGAAAGACAAGTTATTTGGTTTGTTTTGAATGAATTATCTATAGCATCAAAGCCATTTCCAGGCTGTGGTGACTTTTACATAGTATTGATTTTCCTTATTAATATATTCTTCAAAATTTGTCCCCCAGATTCAGATTTTTATTTATTTATTTATTTATTTTTTGGTAGAGATAGGGCCTCATTCTCTTACCCAGGCTGGAGTGCAGTGGTGCAATCATAGCTCACCGCAGCTTTGACCTCCTGGACTCCTGTCTCAGCCTTCTGAGTAGCTATGACCACAGGTGCGCACCACTGTGCTCGGAGAAGTTTTCTACTTTTCTTTGTAGAGACGGCGGTCTCCCTATGTTGCCCAGGCTGGTCTCAAATGTTCTGGCCTCAAGGGATCCTCCTGAAGTTCTGTGATGACAGGGGTGAACTACTATGCCCAGCCAAAATGTTTTTATTTATGATATTTAAAAGAAACACTTACCTGAACACCATTGTCTCTTCATCCTGGGTGTTCTTTTTACAATTTTTCTGTAAGTTCTGGATCTTTTAAGGAAACAAAACCCCGCACACTTACTATAAGAATTATTTGGAACAAAAGTAATAGCGGTTTTTGCCATTAAAGGTAATGGCTATTACCTTTGCACCAACTTCATATAATGCACCAACAATAAAACCAAAGTCAAGGCTAAGTTATTTAGAAGCACTAATAAGTGAGCAATTTGAGGATAAAGATAAACTGATGATTTCTCTAAAGCACAGAGTGCCCCATAAAGAATGAGCAATATAGCGTGTGCTGTTTGCCGTGACGTGGGCGAAGTGGCAGATAGTGCAGTTAATGTTTCTGAGAAGTTGCTATTTTAGGAGGCCCATTTATCAGTGTTCATGAATGTGTCCTAATGAGTTTATTTTATAACTTAGATTTATAAATAATTAACTTTGCTATTTATTGCAGTCACTATTTACCATTTGCCAACTAGCATGTTACTATTAATATTTTATCAACTGTCCCAATCTCCACCATGCATACCTATTTAGCATCCCTGTTTAGCACAATGCCTGTCCCTGTGGGCAGCAGAGCGCAGGCAGAATTGGATTATTTAATTAGAGGTCTCTTCCCACCTACAAATTCTCCTTTCAGAATACAAATTATAAAAGTATTTTGTTTGTTCTTTTTAAACAGGAAAAACATTTCCATTACAGAGTCAAACCCTGCGTCCTCATCCTTTCCATGTTTATTTTACCCTGGGGGCCTTTTTTTCCCATCCAATGCTCCTCACACCACATCCCACAGGTATCACCCAACCTCATTAACTACCTTGCTTTGACTTCTCCTTTAGCCTCCAGTTTCCCTGAAACTAAATCACAGAGAAAGCAAAACCCCACACACTTACTCTAAGTATTACAATGTACCAACAATAAAACCAACTAGTATGTTACTATTTCAATATTAAACACAAAAACACAATCAACAAAAAATACAATCACAGGTATCACAAGGTGTTTGTTGGTTGGTTGTTTGGTAGAGATAGGGTCTTGCACTGTCACCCAGGCTGGAGTGCAGTAGCACAACCACAGCTCACTGTGGGCTCAAACTGCTGGGCTCAAGTGATTGTCTCGCCTCAGCCTCCCAAGTAGCTAGGACTAATGCCTAGCCACAAGGTGAGTGTATGCCCAGCTAATCTTTGTATATTTTTGCAGAGACAAGGTCTCTACAAAATTGAGCACCCCAAGGCATGGCCAAAATAATTTGGGTGAGGAACATTGTCAAAGAGAAATCACTATCAGCCTACCATGGCTCTATGAAGCTCTCAACAATCCTCTCCTGGGGAAGTTCTGTCTTTTTATTTGCATCTAGATCATACAAAAATGATTTCAACTCATTTAGAAATAGATTTTTAAAACAAAAAGAGAAAAAATAAAGTTGGGTACCTACCTCACAACATATTTCAAAATAAATTCTAGATCGATCAAAGATCTTCATATACAAAATAGGCCAGGTATGGTGGCTCACGCCTGCAATCCCAGCACTTTAGGAGGCCGAGGTGGGTGGATCACCTGAGGTCAGGAGTTCGAGACCAGCCTGGCCAACATGGTGAAACCCCGTCTCTACTAAAAACACAAAAATTAGCCAGGCATGGTGGTATGCACCTGTAGTCCCAGCTACTCAGGAGGCTGAAGCACGAGAATTGCTTGAACCTGGGAGGCAGAGGTTGCAGTGAGCTGAGATCACCCCACTACGCTCCATCCTGGATGACAGAGTGAGGCTCTGAAGAAAAGAATGAAGGAAGAAGGAGGGAAGGAAGGAAGGAAGGAAAGAAGGAAGGAAGGGAGGGAGGGAGGGAGGGAGGGAGGGAGGGAGGAAGGTGAAGAAACTGAACATACAAAATAAAATTCTAAGAAAGAAGGAAAGATATAAACAAAGAAAGAGAGAGATCTGAATGTACAAAATAAAATTCTAAAAATACCAGAAGAAAATGTAAACATGGATGATAGATGTAAAATGAGAAGTCTCTGTATACTAAAAAAAAAAACAAACAAAAAAAAAAATTCCTAAACAAAGCTAAAAAGCACAAACTGAGAAAATATGATAGGCAAAAAATTATCTATAACATATAAAGATATACTAATTAATAAGAAAAATATAGCCCAATTGAAAACTGGACTAAAGGTATACAAAGGCCAGTCACAAATAAATAAGAGAGGTCAAAAATCAAATGAAAAGATATTCAACCTCAGTAATTATCAGGGGATATAAGTTAAATCAAAACAAGATACAATTTTTTATCAAATTGGCAAACTTTAAAAATAGATGGTACCCAATTTGAGCCAAGGTGTGGGAAATAACCAATTTCATATTCTGCAGTGGGCGTGTTTACTGATAGCAATATTAGGAACCAACCCTACAGAAGAGATTCAGTATATGTGCTTGTTCACTAAAGCAAAGTTTCTGACAGTGAGAAATGAAAGACAATTATAAATATCCATTAATAGGGGAATGATAAAATGAATCAGGAGCAAGCCTGGGGGATATATGTGTGTTTGCAAGGGAAATAAATGGTCTGGAAAGAAGGAAAGGAAAGACTCTAAACTTAACTAGAGATGCCCTTGAGGAAGGCAGCAGGATTGTGTAGAGTGGGAAGGGAGGACTTTTACTTTTTATTCTATATTCTCTTTTATTGTTTAAATGTACTACAGTGAACATGCGTTTTGTAACTAGAAAAGAGGAAAAAGAAAAAGTAAAAGTAAAATTTAAAATCTTATGAAAATTTAAATGTAAAAGCATTAATCAAATTAAAAATATGAAACCATAGCAAAGCTGTCATAAGACAGGCCCTCTCTGACACTACATCTTTTCTGGAGAGCAATTTGATAGGATGGCTTATGTCAATAACCTTAAAGATGTTCCTATTACCTGGTAATATGAGTTAGCTTTGGGGAGAAGAAATGGATGGCTGGAGGACTTACTGGGAGGGGAAGTGGGGCAATGGACAGAAACCTCACTATGCACCCTTTTGTACCTTTTGAATTTTATACCATGAGAACATACTTCATGTTAAAACACTTGATGAAAAATTTATAAACAGTTCATATCCCCCAATCCAGCAGTTTCTCCTTCTACAATGTATCCTAAGAGTAAATCATAAATCTGAGCTAAGTCTTATCCACGAGGATATTCTCCATGCCATAATTTATAATAGTGGAGAACTGTTAACAATTCAAAATCCAACATGAGCAGATTGATTAAATAAACTGTGATGCATATGTGAAGTGGAAAACATAGTCATTACGATAATTTTTTAAGAAAAAAATTGTAATTGTTTTAGAAAGATGGCCAAAAATAAATTGAGAGGAACAAATTGAAAATTATGTGTGTGTGTGTATGTATATATATATATTTAGATAAGCCAGCAAGAGAGATGAATACCTAGATACATAATCTGAAAGGATCCACACCACAAAGTTAACAGCATTTTGTGTCTTAGTAGTTGTGTTGTTAATGTTATTAATATTAGACAAAAACTGAGAAATTGCCCTCATAAGGCAATGTCTGTCAGATGGAAGATTTTAAAAAGTAATACAACTGAACTTAGTAAGAAATGAAAAATTAAAGGTTAAGAAGACTCTCAGGACAAAATGAGTAAAGTAAAAAAGTTCTAAGATCATTAAACTCAGAGTTTTTCTTTAAGTGGCAAAAATATTAAAGAAGAAACATAATAAATAAACTAGCACAACCAAGAGTTAAATATTCAAAAGACAGAAAATAAAAGTGGACAATTCTAAAGAAAAGCAATTTGAATGATAAAGTTACCAAACTAATATAAAAACTCAAGTATTTTAAAGATAAAATATTAAATATAGGCCGGACACAGTGGCTCACACCTGTAATCCCAACATTTTGGGAGGCTGAGGCAGCCCTTGAGGTCAGGAGTTTGAGACCAACCTGGCCAACATGGTGAAACCTCGTCCCTACTAAAATAGAAAAATTAGCTGGGCATGGTGGTGTGCGCCTGCAATCCCAGCTATGCAGGAGGCTGAGGCAGGAGAACTGCTTGAACCCAGGAGGCGGAGGTTGAAGTGAGCCAAGGTCACACCACTGCACTCCAGCCTGGGCAACAAAGCGAGACTGTGTCTCAAAATAAAATAAAATAAAATAATAAACATAAATCCCCAACATGATTCTAAAGAGGAGAAATCTCTATAGAAAACCATTCAAGGGGCCGGGCGCGGTGGCTCAAGCCTGTAATCCCAGCACTTTGGGAGGCCGAGACGGGCGGATCACGAGGTTAGGAGATCGAGACCATCCTGGCTAACACGGTGAAACCCCGTCTCTACTAAAAAAAATACAAAAAGCTAGCCGGGCGAGGTGGCGGGCGTCTGTAGTCCCAGCTACTCGGGAGGCTGAGGCAGGAGAATGGCGTAAACCTGGGGGGGCGGAGCGTGCAGTGAGCTGAGATCCGGCCACTGCCCTCCAGCCCCGGCGACAGAGCGAGACTCCGTCTCAAAAAAAAAAAGAAAACCATTCAAGGAACTTAATGAGCACGAAAGGTATCATAGGTGGGACTGGGAATAGAAAAAAATTCCCTAACTCCAGGGGCCCAGTGCAAAATAAAAATGTGGGGGCCCTGGTTAAAGAATTATTAAGAATTTCAAAATGGCACCAGTGGAGCATTAAATCAAGTGGGGCCCTGTTTGGCTGCACAGGTTGCATGCACATGAAGGGATCTGTCCGGGGGTCTTTCTGGGCTAGAACAACTGTGGAAGTATGGAAGCCAGGAAAGCTCAGCTCTGGTTGGATGGGAAGGAAAGGGGCCAAGATCTGAAATGCTAGCCCCACCTGACTGCCCCTGCTGACCAGTTTTCCATCTTGAAAACGTGCACATGTCCTAACAGTTGCACAGGCCTGATGATGGCAAGTGTGGCAGCTAACATTTTCTGAATGTTAGTATGCCAGATATTAACTGCTTTGCATGGATAATGCTTTAAAATCATTACAATAACCCTACCCTTAAAACAATCCTCAAATCCTACAATAACCCTCATAGCCATATAAAGAAAGTACTATAATTGAACTAGTTTTAAAGATGGAATAGAAGCTCAAAGAGATTAAGCGACCTGCCCGAAGTCACATGGCTGGTGAGTATGGAGCCTGCTCTCTTTGCATCCTGGGTCCATGATCTTAACTGCTATTCTAATCTTCCAGGTCCACAACACATCAACCCCTACTGTACTCATGACCTTGAGCACCCAAAAGTTCAGGTAAAGAGACTGAATTCCCCTGGTTGGGTATAATCTCTTAATGTCCTCTTGGCTTCTAACACATGCACCTAAGGATCCCTGTCTGACCCTCAGCACCTGCAAGTCAATCAGGCCATCACTGGGTTCCAGTAGCAAGTTGGGCATCTCCGGAGATCACAAATGCTGAGATGTGGATGCCCTCACCAGGATGCATCACATTCTCAGTCATGACCTGGCCCTACTCCCACCATCTGGTCATCAGGAATGGATTCCAGTTTCTGGGCTATCCCCATGTTCTGGTCTCTAGAACTTTTCATCCTCAAGAGTACCACAGACTCTCCCAGGAAGATACCCAGCTATCCTCCCTATCTAGCTTTAGAACTGCAAATCTCAGGGTACTGGAAAGAGTCCCCCCATGGTCTGAAGCATGTCTATATGCTCTCCTGGGGCTCTATCTCTGGCTCTTTTTTTCTGTGCTTTGTGAAATGAGAATAATAACAGCAAAAATATATAACAGTGTGTGTGCCAGACAATGTCCTAAGCACTTAAGATGATACATTATCGCATTTAATCTTCACAACGATCTCGTAAGAGAAGTTCTAGCCTTAACCCAGTTTTCGAAATGAGCAAACTTAGAGGGAGGAGTGACTTGCTCAAAGTCACAGTGTGAGTGAAGTGGGTGATGCAGCTGTGATAGGATTAAAGTCCCCGACTTTCCATCTCACTGTCTCCTTGTGTGCCCTCCCTGCCCTTGCTGGGATAAAATACCACAAGGAAGAGGCTTCTCCTCACTGCCTGGCTCCCTCACCCACCTTCCCTTCAAAGGTCCCTAGGGCCACTCAAAGGCCCCTTCAAAGTGAGCCCACAGTCCCCTCTGCTGGCAGCTGCCTCTCACCACACCTCCTATCTCTGACCTAGCATGGCCTTTATTAGTTGAGAGGTGTTTGGCTGTGAGCCATAGAAACCAGCTCAGGCTAACTTAAGGGAAAAAATGGCGAGAGGTTGGAGAGGGAGAGCTGGCATGACATGTTAGAAGGTTCATGGGGGTATCTCAGGGGCTCCCAGAGAGGGTTGAACGGCCAAGAAATTGTCACAGAATGACAGGCCTAGAGCATCCCACAGCAAGAGATCATAGAGCTTTCTTCCTATAACACTGCCCAGAGCAAGTGATTCCACTGTGATGATAATGAGATTTCTTTGCTTCTCCATTCAAAATTCCACACTCCCAGGAGACAACATCTGATTGGCCCAGCTTGAGCCAGGCATTTTCGGCAAGTACAGACCGAGGCTGCAGGTGTGTGTGTGTGTGTGTGTGTGTGTGTGTGTGTGTGTGTGTGTGTGTAGGTGGCCAAAGAATGGGGCAACCACTGATCTGAGTGGCTGAGCATCCCAGGGCCAGGACGAAGGAAGGGGTTCTGTGCCAGGGACTGGCGATGGCAGACAGCAGGAGGCCAGCAAGGAAGCCAGCACCTGGATCAAAAGTGCCGATTCTTGGCCGGGCGTGGTGGCTCACCCCTGTAATCCCAGCACTTTGGGAGGCCGAGGCAGATCACGAGGTCAGGAGATCCAGACCATCCTGGCTAACACGATGAAACCTCGTCTCTACTAAACAAAATACAAAAAAAAAAAAAAAAAATTAGCCCGACGTGGTGGCGGGCGCCTGTAGTCCCAGCTACTCGGAGGCTGAGGCAGGAGAATGGCGTGAACCCAGGAGGTGGAGCTTGCAGTAAGCCAAGATCGCGCCACTGTACTCCAGCCTGGGAGACAGAGCGAGACTCCGTCTCAAAAAAAAAAAAAAAAAAAAGTGCCTATTCTTGTCGCTCTTCCACCCCTCCCCACTGTTAGTCCAAACCGCACCATTTTGCAAGCCCCCGCCCCCGCCGCCATTTCGCAGACCTTGTCGAAGTGAAACATTCCATGGGGTACCGGCTGTGAGAAACAGCCTTCCTCTTATCATATTCTGCTGGAAGAAAGTGCAAGGAACACCACATTCCGCCAGAACAAGAGCCAAAACCGCCTCAGCGTGGGAGCACGTAATCAACATCTTCCCGGGCAGCAAGTCATACTGTCCAGACCCCTCCCACCCATGCTTATAATTACCCCAGCCTGTAAGCAGCGGTGGGCTCTGGCATTAAGCCGATCCCCGACCGCCACAGGTTTTTGCAATATACCCGTGTTGCTGTAAAGCCGCTCTCTCTATGTGTGTGTTTTTCTTTAACCCTCGCCTTCCCTTTAAAAAACCTAACACTCACCCTAATCCAGAGCCCACAATTTCAATCACTTTTAGTTTACTGAACTTCCTCCAAATCAGTAAAATTTCAATTTCACCTTTGACCAAAAGCTCCCTCCCAGCCCCTATTCCACGAAGGGCTCTGGTGGCTGTGGGCAGGGAGAGAGCCTTTCCACACCTACCCCCTTCCTTGTGATTGCTTTGGGTTTTAGGAGGAGGAAGAAAGGAAGAAAAGGATTTATCATGTGACTGCCCATGGTGAGCTGGGGCAGGCCATTTTCTGTGGGCCATAATGTCTATTCCCCTGCGTGAATAACCACACATTAGCTGCTTTCATACCCAAGAGCAGGGGTGATGTTTTTAAATACTTAATAGCCAGAATGGCACAGGCACCAACCCAGGAGAACAGTCACCTGCCAATCCCTGAGCAAGGTCCTGAAAGCTCCCTGCTGTGCCAGGTCAGAGATGGGGGACAGCAGGGACTCCATTAGATACTTCAAAAGTCCTGGGTGCTCTAGGGGTGGGGGCAGAGTGGCTGGGGTGGCAGGAGGCACTTGGGGAAGTAGCTATTTGCAAGCTGTTATGGAAATGTTTCAATATTTTAACAATTGGTATGGCGGTTGAATTTTAGCCTTGCCTTCACAAATCCAATGCACTGTCCATACACTCAAGAGCTGGCAGTGAGGTTTCTATAGGCCCTGCTGGTGAGATACCCAATCCTAAGCCATTCTTTTAGGTATTGATGGTCCCTTGAAACATAACTACATTTTCCTGTAGATCTCTAGCCGGCAGTATGCCATGTTCCTCTGCAGGAGTTGTAATAAACATTCAGCTCCCAATTTCATCTGGCCTCTTCACCCCCAGTTTCAAGGTCTATAGCCATGCTGTCCAATCTAATAACCACAACCTACATGGATTATTTAAATTAAAATTAATTTAAAAATTAAACCTAGGCCGGATGCTGTGGCTCACACCTGTAATCCCAGCACTTTGGGAGGCCGAGATGGGCAGATCATGAGGTCAGGAGATCAAGACCATCCTGGCTAAGGTAAAACCCTGTCTCTACTGAAATACAAAAAATTTATCCAGGCATGGTGGCACACGCCTTTAGTCCCAGCTATTCGGGAGGCTGAGGCAGGGGAATTGCTTGAACCCAGGAGGTGGAGGTTGCAGTAGCCGAGATTGTGCCACCGCACTCCAGCCTGGGCGACAGAGTGAGACTCCGTCTCAAAATAAAATAAACTTAGTTTCTCATGTGCATTAGTTACATTTCAAATGCTCGATAGCCCCATGTGGCTAGTAACTACCACACTGGATAGGTTGGGTACCGAATACTTCCATCATTGCAAAAAGTTCCACCGATCAGCACCGGGTTATAGGATCTACCTTCCATAACTCTCTGGAACTGACCACTTAAGGGCACAGTCCTTACCCTCTTCAACTGGCATTGCCACCACATCTTCTCTCCTCAATGCTTCTTCCCACCCCATCCCACCCTTGCCATTGCAGTACAGAGGCAGACTGATGCATCGTATGGGTCAGCTGAGACACAACCTGGAAAAAAAGACTTCCCTTCCTGATGATACTCCAAAACTTCATGAGCTAATTCTTAGGAGTCCTCCTCCCAGAGATCTGGGGAAGGGAACCATTTGAATACACCCACAAGAAATGAGAGGAGACTACCGTCTGCCTCCCTTTACAATCATTATACCCCTGTCTCAGCCCTCTATAGAAATCTAGGGGTGGCGTAGAGAGATTGTTGGGCTGGTTCTGAAGTTGGGCATCTCTCCACAAACACTGCAAGAAGGTGACTGAAACTACAATCTTCAGCAATCTGAAATTACAGTACCAGTCACTTGTCTGTTTGCTGTCAATGCCATTCTCATCCTATTATTCTTCCCTCTGTATAGCAAGGGGCTAGAAGCCTGCAAACTACATTTCTCAGATTCCTTTATCAACTGACTTCCCATTAGGTTCTGCCAGCGAGTGACTCTTATGGGAGTTTGGAAAGAAGAAGGGAGAAGCCTGTTTTTCTTTCTCCAACAGTGGAAGGAGCAGCAGCAAAAACAATGGAGTGGAGGCAGCCCTCTTTCAGCGGCAGTGGTGGCAGGCACCCCAGCTGCCTTGGCAGCATGGCTTTTATGACCCCTAGCTCTGACAATGACAGACCCAGCAGCAGGTGACTTCAGACTTCAGCAATGCAGCATCAGTGAGAGTGTGAGCTCCTGGCTTCCTGCAGGGCAGCAGTAGTGTTGGTTCTAGTGGTGGTAGCAGCGGGTACTCCAACAGAGTTAGCAGCAGTGCAATGAACACAGGCTCCGGAGAGCATCATTTTCCCTTTTGCCCCTCCTGCAATTAGAAATCTAGGCAGCCTCACTATCTACATTTTGCTCCTCCAGCCCTTGTAACACTTTTAGTGGCTTCCTACAACTAGAAATCTCTGGGCAACCATGCCATCTGCATTTTGCTCCTCCAGCCCTTCTAACACTTTTGTATTGAATCTCTTATTTTAAATTCCCTCTCCAATCTAATAGAATAGTTTTTGTTTTCCCTGGAATGTAAGAAGTGACGTGTGCCACTTCTAGAGCAAAGCCTTCAGAAGCAGATGTGCCTCCTCCCCTCTCTCTCTTTCCCTTTTCACTGATTGGAGGCCCTAAGGGATGGTAGCATCACAAGGTAGAAGGAGCCTAGGTCTCCAAATCCCCACAAAGAAGAGAACCCATCAACCCGACACTGACCCCAGACTGTATATAAACAAAAAATAAAATTCTATCACATTTGAGTCATTGTATGTTTGGATCTATTTGTTATAGCAGCTTAGTGTTTGTCCCAACTAATATAGCACAGTAACAACCATGATTTATATGTTCATCTGTGTATCATTCTTACTCGTGCCATGGAACTCCGCTAAGCGCTATATCCTCACGAGTCCTCACACAACAAGTAATTCCCATTATTATTCCCCTTTGCAGACTAGGTAACTGAAATGCAGACAGAACTTGTCCAAGATCTGTCTGACTTGAAAGCCTATGCACTTGGAGATATATATATATCGTTTTCTACTTGCTGCCTCTCTCTACCCTAATCTACCCTGCTCTGTGCCCCAGAGGCCTGCATATGAACTGCACTACTACACTAACTAGGCTTCTTTGCCCTCTGCCTTCCTGTTGGTTTTGGCCAACATAGTAGGAGAACATAGTAGGAGACATAGTAGGAGAACGACATAGTAGGAGAACAGCACAAGGGCATTGAAGGAGGTCAAGGTATTTTTTCCACCCACCCTCAATCTCTGTATAGCAGGCCATGTGTTGGCAACAGCTGTGTTACTTTACCAACGGCCACAGCTCTCACTAAAAAGCTATCTCCTATAATAACAGCTCTGCCCCCTCCCCTTGCCCATTAAGGCTTGGGGGTGGTACTGAATCTCCACTGTTGCTAGCTTCACGGTGCTTGGCGATACCTCACTGATTTCTCTCAACCATACTGTACCATACTTAAGTAAATAGTTCTCTCATTGACCTATCTTTATCCCTTTGATTGCCACTTGTTTGATAGTACAGCTTGTATGTGTTCTTATAAACTCTAGGCACCTCTATTGTTTTTCTTCACCAAGCATCTATTCGCCCCTTTCTTGGAAGGAACACCTTCCTTCCCTAGTGTGGTTGTGGGGGCATATGCTTTGGGAGGACTTGACTTGACTTCCCAGTTCTGGGTGTAGGAAAATGACTGAGGCCTGACCAATCTAAGTACTGCATACCCCTGTCTTCAGTGATTGACCCTGAAATTAGCATGGACTCCAAATCAGGCCAGTGAGAACCAGCCAGGACTTTGGCTGCAGGGGGAAAGAGAAGCTCTCTTCTTTTCTGTAGGACTCCAACCTGAGAGTATGTTGGCTTGGAGATGCCCGCAGATATCTTGTCTTTATGTGGATCTCGAGAATTAAGCCAACACTCAAGAGAGCAGAGCTGAGCCCTGGAAAGAGGTCAGGTATTACTTATGTTATTTAAGCCCTAGAATCCAGCCAGCTTTAAAGTCCAATCTATTTTTTTTTTTTCTTTACTTAAGCCATTACATTCTCTTTTTGCCTAACCCATCATAGGGTGGATTTTCTGTACCTTGCAACAAGTCATAATTGACAAAGAAATATATCAAATTAATGTGTGTTCCCTGCAATCAAACATAAATCACCTCTAGATAATCTAAGTTTAAAACATAAATCTGGGGAAGAGATGTGGGATGGCTTACTGACTCAAAGGAAAAGCAGAAAAAGCAGATCTTGGAAAGGAAATGTAGCAGAGTTGCCCCTGGGGATTCGGATAGCAGGAATGAACAGACAGGGTCATCAAGGCACTGCTCTGGAATAAAGCAGTGCTAACCATCTACATCCTTGAGTCACTACTCAAGATTCAGATTTGCTTGGGAGGGAGGGAGAGAGGGAGGGGGAGAGAGAGAGAGAGAAAGCAAGACACCTGGGCTGATAGTTTCCACCACAACTGTACACAATAGGGCACTATTACTGTACACTGTAATTCCTCAAGGTAAAGTCTGTGCTAAGCACTTTGCATATATTAACTCATTTAAATCCTCAGAGTAGCCCTATAAAATAAATACTATTTTTGTTTATTTGTTTTTCAGATGGAGTCTCACTCTGTCACCCAGTCTGGAGTGCAGTGGTGCCATCTCAGCTCACTGCAACCTCCGGCTCCCAGGTTCAAGTGGGTTCTCCTGCCTCAGCTTCCCAAGTAGCTGGGATTACAACTGTGCGCCACCAGGCCTGGCTAATTTATTTATTTTATTATTTTTGTTTGTTTGTTTGTTTTTTGAGATGAAACCTGGCTAACGTTTTCGTATTTTTAGTAGAGACAGGATTTCACCATACTGGCCAGGCTGGTCTTGAACTCCTGACCTCAGGTGATCCTCCCACCTCGGCCTCCCAAAGTGTTAGGATTACAGGCGCGAGCCACTGCTCCCCGCCTGGTATGTTTTTAGTAGAGACAGGGTTTCACCATGTTGGCCAGGCTGGTCTCAAACTCCTGACCTCAGGTGATCCACCTGCCTTGGCTTCCCAAAGTGCTGGGATTACAGGTGTGAGCCACTGCTCCTGGCCAATACTATTGTTATTATCCCTATTTTACAGATAAAGAGACAGACACACAGAGAGGTAATGCAGTGTGCCTGCAGTCACACAGCTAGTAAGTGCCAACTGTGGGATGCAAACCCAGGCAACCTGGCTGTAAGTCTGTGCACTTAACCCATTATATATATGGCTTCTCCAATAGAATAAGAGGGACTAGATTCAGGACAGGCAAAACCACAAGGTCCCCTGCAGTTGCAGGACAGGCAAAACCTTATGGTCCCCTGGAGTTATCATGCAAGGAGTTATAGGGAACTTCCACTCTTTCTGTAGTTGTCGTCTTCTTTCTTCTTTCTTCCTTCTTCCTTCTTCTTTTCTTTCTCTTTTCTTCTTCTTCTTTTCCTTCTCCTTCTCCTTCCAGATAATAGAGAGATTTCTTATTTTGGAAATTTAAAAAAAAAAATCCTGCTTAGCCAATAGTGTAAAAGGAAGGAACCCAACTCTGGTGATCTCACTCTCTCCCAGCCACAAAGAAGACAGTGAACTATCTAAGACCTAGGGGAATTCCAGCTGTCATGAAGCTGCACTAGCCAAGGCAGAGAAAACCCAGGGAATCACTAAGGCACTATCCATCATAAAGGCACTGTTCAGGACCAAGGAGGAGAGGAATGCTAGCACTTAAATGAAACAAATTGAAGTGGCCACTGTCTGCAGACCTCTGTCCTCACCCAAACCCTGCTGGGCTCACTTCCCTCCGTGCCCCTTTGTGGGGCCTCCTGTCCTTCGGTGCAGCTTGATCTTGCCTCCTCATTCTGCAGAGCCTGCTCCTTCACCAACGTGGAACAGGTGTTTGCCAAGACTCCAAGCCTGAGAACAGTAAGGCCATGACAAAGCCCCAAAACTCAAACCACATTCTTCTGGCTCATAATACTGGAAATCCCAACTCAATTCTGAATGCTACCACTTCTCAGGAACACAAGTCAGCCAGTGGTTAACAGTGTGGGCTCTGAAGTCAGACCTAGGTTGGAATCCTAGCTCTTTGACTAATGAGCCGTGTTACAATGGACAAGTTGTCTAACCTTTCTGAGGCTCCATCCTCTGCCATGAAATAAAATAATGAAACAAGGGCTGAAATTCAGTCCCTACGCACTGGTACAGCTAAACTGGTTGTTAAAACATTAAAGTACTTCCAAGTTGACTGGTAAACAGCCATAGCCTTTGACTCCTCACTATGCTCGCTTCTCCCTGCCTGCCTTACTGATCCAGTAACCTAAGTGTTAACTCTTGGCAGAACAGAGAGCTGCTAAGACCTTGATCTAGCACTAAGGCCAATATCCGTTCTGATTGATAATGCTCATGCCTGAATGGAGTGTTAGATATTTTTAATATCATCCCGGGTAGTGGTCATCTTCTGGATTAAGTAAGAAGATGCAGATAAAGGACATGGCAGAGAGTCTGGTACACAGTGAAGCAACTCAGTCAATGTCAGCTGTTATTGCTTTAAACATCAAACTGAAGGGGACAGAGGCAAGGTCCAATACCAGGGCTTCAAAGTTGAGTATGGTGAACAGGTGAAGCTGGGTTATGACTGGCAGTTTCAGGAACAGTCACATGGCCTCAGGATGATTCATGGGTGAGGCAGCGTGGGTAGTCATGCCTGGGGTATAGGATGGCCAGCAGAAACCATACTCTGGCCCCCTTGCAGTTCAGGAGGGCTGCTCTTTTCTTTTCTATTCCTTTTTTTTTTTTTTTTTTTTGATGTATCACTCTGTCGCCCAGGCTGGAATGCAGTGGTGTGATCTCAGCTCACCACAACCTCTGCTTCCTGGGTTCAAGCGATTCTCCTGCCTCAGCCTCCTGAGTAGCTGGGATTACAGGCATGGGCCATGATACCCAACTAATTCTTTTTGTATTTTTAGTGGGGGCAGGGTTTTGCCATGTTGGCCAGGCTGGTCTTGAACTCCTGACCTCAAGTGATCCACCCGCCTCAGCCTCCCAAAGTGCTGGGATTACAGGCTTGAGCCACCACACCCAGCCCAGGAGGGCTTCTTGTTTTCACTACTTCCAGTTTACTGTACTGCTGGGATCCCATGTCTTGTTCACCGGAGACAGAGGGGCTGCTCCCAGGAGGCTGGATTTTGCCTTTGTGATACCTTGGGGAATCAGAAACAAATATTCCAATCTAAGCTCCTTACCCTTAAGGACTTGAAGGACCATAAGGAGAGGCAGTATTGTGTACTGATTAGGAGTGTGGGCTCTGAGGCTAGACTGCTGGGGTTCAAATCCCAGCGCTGGAGCTCTCTTTACTAGCAATGTGAACTTGGGTCAGTCACTTAACTGCTCTGTGCCTCGATTTCCTCATCTGTTAAGTGGGAGTAATAACAGAACCTGCCTCACAGAGCTCTTATGGGGAATAAATTGGGTAATACATATAATATGCTAGTACAGCACCTGGCACAAAGTAAGCTCTCAATACACATTAGCTATTGTTAAAGGGCTCAGGACTCTAAGTGGAGCAGTCAGATTCATGTACACATACTTCTGTCCAAGGGACAGTCTTTCTTCATCCCCTTAGTTGAATATTTCCCCCTGCTCTTGTGGACCTCCTGTGCCAGCTCCCACATTTCACTGACTGGGAGGCCCAGAATGAGAAGGGTTTTGCCCACGGTCATAAATGGAATCACTGGCAAAAATGGGACTCAATGTTACCAATGTGAACTTGGGTCAGTCAGTGTTAGGGTTTCAGATACCACTTCTAGTAACCCGTGCTGCCTCTCCCCACTTCTTCACGCCTTGGATTATGGTTAACTGTGAGCAAGGGGGTTCTTGCTCATCTCTGGGTCTCCAAGACCCAGAACTGAGAAGGTATCAGGGAAGTGAAAGATTTAGAACTTCAAACCCCTGTCTTTCAGGAGTCACCAACCCATAGTGCCAAGGATGCCCCTCCTCCTTCAGCTGGAGGTTCTTTGGAGCCCTCAGCCCCCTGCTAAGGCCGCAGAGAGAAGGCATAGCCCGCAGCCGCGAGAACGGTAGAGCAAAACCGTTTCAAGGGGCAACGAGACAGTTCCTAAAGAAAAGGGACATCCACGGGTTCCTCCCCCAGCGAGCCTGGCCCAGGCGTTTCTGGGACCAGCTCCAGAAGCCTCGTCCCCGCTCGCGGCAGGTCTGACCCCATCCCCCATTGTCCCGCCCCGCCCACCTCTACCTTCTCCTCGCAGACAGAAGCCCCGCCTCTCACCGCTGCTCTTCAGCGTCCGCGCTCGGGTTAGGCCAATCCCCAGCCGCCCGCCCCGACTTTTGACAGATCCTTAGAAGTCCCTTCCCCGCACGTGGCCCAGCCCGGGGATATCTGCTCCCCTTTTGCCCCCAGTTTGGCTTAAAAGGGTTCCTTCCAACCGCCTTGTGTCAGGAGCTCTCAGACGCCAGTGCAGCCCAGGCGGCCGGGCCGGGCTTTGGGGAGACCCCCGAGTGCGGGGAGGAGGTGTTGCCGGGGCCCTGAAAGCTTCCAGACCCGCTCAGTGTAAACCGCCTCGGGTTTGTGTCAACATCCGAGGCCGGAGACTGGCGGCGGCTGGGGACCGGCTCTGTCTGCGGGACGGGAAGACGGGAGGGTGGGGAATGGAGGATCCATGGGTAGGCATAGGGGTCCTTCTGGGGGAGAACGCGAGAGGCCTCTTGGGGGTCCGTGAGAAAGAAGGAGGGCCCGTCTGGGGAGGGACCGGAATGAAGGGCTGGAGGGGTGGCTGGAGGGAACCCACGACTAGCGCAGGGCTAGGTAGAGTCTGGGGACTTCGCCACCCATACCGCGCTCTTCGCGCGCACCCAGCACCCTCCTCTCTGCACCACGGCGTGAAGGGAGTGGGTGCGTGGGGAGGGGGGACGCAGTGGCGTGGACTGCTGACCACCTGCCTCCTCCCTCTCCCACCCAGCTCCTCCGCAGCTCCTCATCGACCCCCTCCAATTTCGGCTGGGGTATGGGGGGGGGTCTCATCTTGTGACTCATCCCCTCCTCCGCCCCCACCCATGCTGGGGCCCAGGAAAGGAAGCTTAGAGATTCGGCTGTGGTTCTCCCGTTTCCATAGCAACGGTGAGGTTGTTTTTGAGAATCCACTTCCATCGTCGACCCTTTTCACCCCAGACCTGTAAGCCGGGGGCTGAGCCTCAGGGCAGAGGTGCAGATGGGGGTGCAGCCCTCCCGCTTCCCGGCGACTCCGGGAAGGTCAGCGCGGGCAGGCGGGGCGCGTTCCTGCGGCCGGGCCTCGCAGGCCACCCGGTCCCCACCTGAAACCCCGCCTGCCACTCCGCTCCAGAGGAGCCAATAGCCGTGCAACCTGCCCGGGATGGGGCGGGGCTTATGCCAAACGTATCGCCTTCGGGAGGCACATAGTGATACAAGATCTGGGAGGCGGCTCCGGCGCGGACCTCGGAGAGCGCAGCTGCCGGCCCGGGAGCCAGTCTCGGTCCCCGCGGCCCGCCGAGGCTCGGAGCCATCCAGCGACCCGGCGAGCGGCCTCAGGTAATGCGAGTGGGACCGGATCCTCAAGGCAACAGCCCCACCGGGCGGAGGCCCTGGCCCCCTCCCCCTCCACTCTCCCTTCCCATCCTCATGTCCTGCCCTGGTTCAACTCCCTGACCCGTGGTTCCGCCTTAGGCGGCAGCAACTGAAGAACCCACCCCTGGGCAGGAGACCGCCCACCTCAGTCCAGGCCCGTGGGTGCAGAGAAGGAGGCAGAGCCGCCTCCTTATCCCCAGCTCAGGTGAGAACAACCATTGCTCTGGTCCCCAACATACACGCGTGCACACACACATACGCACACAGATGCACACACATACATCTGGGGGTGTGGTGGTGCTGCTGCTAGCTCGAGGCGCTGGTCACCCTCCCTCCTGTTTGGATATGGGTTGTCTGTCCAGCCCCATGGCAAACTCCCACCTCCACGGATAGCCCCTAGCCACTTTTCATCAGAGAGCTCCTGCCCCCAAAGACAGCCTCCCCCTCCACAGAGCGCTCCCTTCTCCTTGTCCCCAGACACTGTCCCCACTTACCACCCCTCAAGCTGACAGAGCCCACAGCGTACCTGAAGGAGGGACAATCCTCCTTCCCCAGTTTTTCTCCTCACAGACAGTCTCAATAGCCCTCCTCAATGGCCCCCAGTGCTAGGCAGAGGCCCCATATTTGGCAACTCTCACGCTGGCAGGAGGATGAACCAAGGACACCGCCCTCAGCAGACCACCCATGCCCTGTCAGTCCAGTTGCTGCCAAGGCCCCAACCTCCATACCTCCTCCCTCCCCCTCACAGCCAGGCACTAAGTCCTCTCATTCTGCCTGTCAAATATCTTTCTAATTTGTATGACTATTTGCTCCCTCTCTCCCATCTTCCTGCTGCTCCGTGGGGACCCTGCCAAAGTGCTATGTGGGCTGTGTTGCTCCTGGCCCTAAAGTGGACTGTACCTGGAGGGCAGATGAGCTGGATTCAAATCTTGCACAGCCTAAGTTTGACTTTGGCCAAGTCACTCCCCTCTCTGATCCTTCATAAAAATGGGGAGGGGTATAAGAGAGAGGGTAGACTGGGTGAGATGAACTTGAACAGCCTTCTGGTACTAAGACACTCTGGTTCTATGGCTGATTGTGGAAAAACAGAACCCTGAACCAATAGGACATTAAAGAGAGGAGGCCTGAGGGGGGTGGGGTTGGTTTAGAACTCACTGAAGGCACATTCCTTCTTAGCCAGGCCTAGGTACAGGCTACCTCCTCCCACACACTCTCTAGGCCCCTTCTATTAGGAATGCCTCCTAGACCAGTAGCCCATCCTGACATGGACAGCTCCAAATTGAAGGTGACCATCAGGGCTTACTCTTTGTTTGTCATCCCCTGCCTCTCATTAAGAAGGAGAGGGAAAAGACCTGGTTGCTGCTGCTATTGCTGCTGCTTGGGGAAGAGCAAAAGGAGGAGAGGAAAGAGAGAAAATCTCCTGACCAGGGAGCTATTGTCACTATGGCAACCGCCTCAGCACCGGCTCCTCTGAAGCTGGGTGAGGGTGTGGGATTATTGCTTCCTTCAGTCCGTCCCATTCAAAGCCTCAGCCACCTCTCCATTCAAAGCCCACAGCCCTTAGCCCTCTTGAAGAACCGTCTGGGCACACTGGGGCAATGGTTTTGTGTATGGGGCAGTCTCAGCTCCTTCACAGCTGGAGGATAGCCCTCAAGAGGTAAGCAGAGGAGCCTGCTCAGGTTCAGCAGGGCCACAGCTCCAGCAGAGCATTGTCCCCAGCTGGGTTCTGGCCTTAACTTTGCTGCTGATGGGCTATAGTTGACCTTGGGTGAACCCTTCCTTTCCCTAGGTCTGGGTTCCATTGTCTCTGAAGTGGGTGTGATAGCAGAAGAACGCAGATAAACAAAACAGCCTGACATAGACCCAGGGAGGAAGAAGGGGGTTCTGCTCCTCTTACGTAATCCACCAAGAGACATTCATTGAGCATCACTGTGTCCTAGGATTGCCACTATGTCTCTGCAGGGCAGTTCTGTGTAGGCACAGAAGGCAGGGTGGGAATCAGGGTAGGGGAGCTATAAGAGAGAAAACCCCCTGCTCTTATGGGTCCCAGACCCAGTGAGGACTAAGCACTCACTGAGAGAAGTGAGTGCATAGGGAAAAGCACTTTTATTTCCCCCATGGGAAAGATAAACTTTTCTCACCCTTCAACCTGCTCAAAAGTGGACTTGGGCATATTGGAGGGGATCAACTCCTTGCCATTTGAGCAAAAAGGTCTGGAGAGTTTTTTTCTGACTCAGGCAGGGGTTTAATGCAAAGACCTGTCTCAAGTCAGACTGCATCCTGGGATTCTACAGCACCAGGTGAGGGTCAGAGAGCTCTGAAGTCTACATGCTTGTGGGGAACTGACTCATGCCCAAAGTGCAGAGCCCAGGCTGCTGACTCTCCACTGTCCAGACTGGAAAAGGCTGATCATAAGGAAGCAGGCTTCAACCAGGCCCTGAAGACTGATTATAGCCCAGGAGAGAAGAAAGGATATTAGGGGAGAGGAAAATAGCTTAGCAAAGAGGTGAGGCGTGTCTGGCTGTGAGAAGGCTGGCTTGAGAGGAGTACGCGGTGGTGAGGTAAGCAATGAGAGCTGAGGCTAGATAGGTGGGCACTTTGAGACCAGATTCTAGAGGATTCTGGAGTTTCAGGGGGCCCATGGGCATGGCCACTTCTAGCCTATATTGTACCTTTTGGGGGGAAAAAGCCATTCCCTCCTAACAGAGGAATCAAAAGAAAGGCACTTCCTGCCAGGCAGGGAAGCCCCATCGGCAAGAGCATAGCTTGACTTCAGCCCCCTCGGCTGTGTCTCTGGTTATGGACATAATGAAGGTACCAAGAGCATTTCAAAATAAGAGACAACAGGACTTGATGGTAAGTTAGACCTAGGGCAAAGGGAAGGGAAAAAATGAAGGTAACTGAGATTGTGTTCCCCATATCCCAGGGATGAGGGAGAGAAGGAAGGGGCAACAGAGACAATCTGACCATCTCTGGTTGGGAGCGAGTCTGGCTGTAGACTTGCTGGCTCAGAGGCACTGGTGGGCACCCCTAGGGGTGACTATCTCCTGGGTATCAGAGATTGTGGCCCCAGATGTTTCCACTGGGGCCAAAAGGGAGATCAGAGCTCTGATTTTCCCAGAGGGCAGATGTGGGTGGAAAAGGTCTGTGCTGACGGTGGCCCAGGCAGGTGGCACGGATTCAGCCTGAGTGCTCATCTGGGCCCTCCCACTGACCTGCTGTGTAACCCCGAGCCAGTTTTCTCCTATCTCTCAATTTCCATTTTCACTGAAATAAGGGGATGGTCTTAAAGGGCACTGCCAATTTTGACCTTCTTTTCTTAATTTCTTATTTACTTATTTATTTTTATTTTATTTTTTTGAGACAGGGTCTTGCTCTGTTGCCCAGGCTGGAGTGCAGTGGCTTGATCACAGTGCAGTGTGTGAGGCTCACTGCAGCCTCAACCTCCTGGGCTCAAGTGATCTTCCCATCTCAGCCTCTGAGCAGCTGGGACTACAGGCACATGCCAGCTTGTCTGGTTAATTTTTAAATTTTATGTAGAAACGGGGTTTCATTATCTTGCCTAGGCTCAGCTTTGACCTTCTGATGATGTAGAGGGAATGAGAAGAAATAAAGGAGGAAGCATAGTCTGGGTCTGAAACCCAATAAGAGCAGGGAACAGGGAGAACCCCAGGAGACAGAGAATTGTGGAGAAGGCAGCACAGAGCAGGGAGGAGAAAAGGGGTATAAGGTGAGAGCCACACAGACACTGTGACACACACAGAGAGACGTGTGCACTCTGACAGATTTGCAGCCTCAGACATTGACATGCTCCCACACATAGACCCAGCCCCTCATGCAGACTCTCAAGCACATCCTACGGAAGACAGAGGGAGAGGCTCTGCCTCTCCCCATCAGACACCTCTGCCTCTGGCTTCTCCAGCTTCCTTGACTATACCTTGAGCCTTCAGAGTCCTTTGGATTTGGGAGAGGGATGGGGCCTGCTTTCTTTTGCGCATGGGTGTTTCGGAGGCATCCTTGCCTCTGGCCTCAGTGTAGCCATTTTCCGCACAGCCTCAGGTTCCTGAAGATGGCATGCTCCCCCTCCCTGGCTTTTCCTGAGGGCATACAATTCCTCATCCTGTGGGAGTGGGGAAGGATGTTGCTACCTGCACTGCTCCTTGGTCTTCCTTAGGGCTCAGTGGAGGAATCTGAGGCCCAGAGATGATCTGTAACTAGCCTGAGGTCAACCCAGCAAAGGGGAGTGGGAAGGAATGGACCAACCTCAGATTTGCTGTTTAGTGTTTTCCCAGCAGTAATAATTAGAAGCCCACTGGCAGACATCGGGCTATGGGAGTGGAATTTTCATAAGTACCTTCTCTGAGCCCAAGGGCTTCCTCTTTCAGAGTATCTTGAGGACAGGCTACCCTGGGGTGGAAGCCTGACCCTCTTCCAAAGAGACTCTAGGCAGGTCAGAGGCACCTCCCAAGCCATGTCCTGGAAAACCCAGACTCTGCATGGGCATTCCTCCCAGGGAAGTCAGACAGGAGGGTCTACTCTGCCTTCAAGGTCTGGCCACACTTCCTGAGGAGGGCCCGTACCTCTTCAAACACTTCCCCTGATACAGCCCACGTACGGGCTCACATTCCCACTGGGAAATAACTCTTGATCCTTCCCAAATCTGCTTCCCAGCAACAACACTTCTATCCACTGAGCCTCAAATCTGAGCCTCTGCCTCAACTCCTCTGTTCCTCTTACTCCCACATCCAATCAATTGTAAAGTCCTGCCAGTGCCCTTCTTAACGTCTCAGCCCATCCACCTCTCTCCACGACCCTTACTCTGGCAGCATTGTCTCTCACCTGAACCATGTAGCAGGCCCCTCCCTGCTCTACCTACCTGCCTCCACCAAAGGTCATCTTGCATGCTGTGGCCAAAGGAACATTCTTTTTTTTTTTTTCTTTTTTGAGACAGGGCCTTTCTTTATCACCTAGGCTGTAGTACAGTGGTGCCATCTCAGCTCACTGCAACCTCTGCCTCCCAGGTTCAAGTGATCCTCCCACCTTAGCCTCCCAAGTAGCTGGGACTATAAGGCATGCACCACCACACTCAGCGATTTTTTTTTTTTTTTTTGACAGAGTCTCGCTCTGTCGCCCAGGCTGGAGTGCAGTGATGCGATCTTGGCTCACGGCAAGCTCCGCCTCCGGGGTTCACGCCATTCTCCTGCCTCAGCCTCCCCAGTAGCTGGGACTACAGTTGCCCGCCACCAAGCCTGGCTAATGTTTTGTATTTTTAGTAAAGACAGGGTTTCACTGTGTTAGCCAGGATGGAGCTGATCTCCTGACCTCATGATCTTCCCGCCTCGGCTTCCCAAAGTGCTGGGATTACAGGCATGAGCCACCACGCCTGGCCAAATTTTTAAATTCTTTTGTGGAGACTAGGTCTCACTGTATTGCCTAGGCTGGTCTCAAACTCCTGGCCTCAAGCTGTCCTCTCATCTCAGCCTCCCAAAGTACTGGGATTACAGGCATAAAATACAGTGACTGGCCTGGAAAAATTCTAAAACATATACCTTTTCTTGGGTCCCCAGTGACTCGTTCAAGACGGGGCATATCATAAGCATTCTGTAAATATTGTGGAATGAATGCAATCTTCCCAGCCCTTGCTTTAAAAAATTCCAGGAGCGTCTGTTCCCTCCAAATTTCTTGGCATGGGTTGGAGGCCCTTTGTAACCAACCATCTGCCTCTTTGACCCAGTTACAAGTTATTGAAGGTTGGCTCATGTCTGCTTCATCTCCATCACTGGCACAGGGCCTAGCACACAGTCAGTCTCAATAAATGCTTAGGGAATGAATGGATTAATGAGAAGCCAAATGTCAGTAGAGGATTTCTACTTGTACAGAGAAAAGAGGGAGAGAAGCTCCCTGCTGGGGTGGCCCAAGAAAGCCTTGAGGTAGAAATTGGGAGACAGTGCCAGGGGGACACACAAGGAACCTGCCTCAGGTCCCTTCTCAGGACAAAAGCCTGCCAAGGAGGGTGGGGGCTGACTGCAGAAAGCCCAAAATGGCAAGGAGAGGAGTCAAGGTCTTAGTCTGTGGGCATGGGAGCCATGGAAAGTGTGAGCCCCAGGGGAGAGGATGAAGACTGTGGAGTGCTGCACGGTCAGTGAGAAGAGAACTGAGACCTGGAAGGGCGGCGGGGGGGGGGGGGGGGGGGTGCAAGAGAGGAAACCTGCCTGAATGCAGGTGTTGTGAGGGGAGAGAAGGCCCAGTTATGGGGGAGTGTCACGAGGGGAAGGAACCTGCAGCCCCACCCTGTGTGTGGCAGGGGAGGGGGCAGCTGTGGCTGAGGCAGGGCCTTGCCCTGGACCCAATCGGAGGAAGCCCTCTGTCCTGCCCTCTGTCCCGCAGTCCCCACCATGGGGAAGACCAATAGCAAGCTGGCCCCCGAGGTGCTGGAGGACCTGGTTCAGAACACTGAGTTCAGCGAGCAGGAGCTGAAGCAGTGGTACAAGGGCTTTCTGAAGGACTGCCCCAGCGGCATCCTCAACCTGGAGGAGTTCCAGCAGCTCTACATCAAGGTGGGAGGCCGGCACCTGGGGTGGGGAGAACCAGGTACCCGGGGTGGGAGAGGCAGGGTACCCTGGGGTGAGCGCAGGTGAGGCACCCGGAGTGGGAGGAGGCGAGGCAACCGGGGTGGAGGGGAGGCGAGGCACCTGGGGTGCGGGGGAGGTGAGGCACCCGGGGTGGGAGGAGGCGAGGCACGCGGGGTGAGGGGGAGGTTCCCTGGGGTGGTGGCGGGCTGGGCGGAGCTGTCGCTGCGACCCAACCCGCCGCACCCCCCTCAGTTCTTCCCCTACGGTGATGCCTCCAAGTTCGCGCAGCACGCTTTCCGCACCTTCGACAAGAACGGCGACGGCACCATCGACTTCCGGGAGTTCATCTGCGCCCTGTCGGTCACCTCCCGCGGCAGCTTCGAGCAGAAGCTCAACTGGGCCTTTGAGATGTACGACCTGGACGGCGATGGGCGCATCACGCGCCTGGAGATGCTGGAGATCATCGAGGTGCGGGACCGCGTGGGCGCTGCTATCCCCGAGGCCAGCGCTTCGCCGCCCCCGCCCCTGCCTCCGCGCTGCTCTCGGTCCTCGGGGCCTCCCCGCTGCTCCCCAGCCTACGATCCCGCCTCCTACCACCCCGCGGCGGACCACAGGCCCGGGCTAAATGCTTTACCCGACACTCGACTGGGGGTGGTGGTTACTGTCCCAAACCCCATTTGGCAGAGGAGGAAACGGCTGCGGGTGGCGGTTCCTGAAACCAATCCAGGGAGTCTGACCTCACAGCAGATGTTTTCAACTCATTCTGTCAACAGGCAGGGATTGAGCGCCTGCCAGTTCCTGCTTTCATGGGGCATTCCTTCTAGTAAGAAATTTAAAAAAAATAAATGAAGGAAGACACGCGGGGTCAGGCCTTAGGTGCTATGAGGAAGATATATTAAGCA
The DNA here is from genome assembly GCF_009764315.1 of Trachypithecus francoisi. Taxonomy (NCBI): domain Eukaryota; kingdom Metazoa; phylum Chordata; class Mammalia; order Primates; family Cercopithecidae; genus Trachypithecus; species Trachypithecus francoisi. The sequence goes on from NW_022681457.1 coordinate 84,945,744, forward strand.
AAGTGCCGGGAGAGAGCGTGATGGAGAAGTGACTTTATAAAAGGTGGAAAGTTAGCAGCAGCCTGAACCGGGTGAGGCCTTTACTGCTGGATGCCTGGGAGAGAGCGTTCCATGCTGAAGGGCAATTAAGGCAGGTCGGCCTTTCTCTGCAGAGTTCAAGGAGGGGCCAGGAGGCCCGGTGGTGGGAGAGCCAGGAGAGGGAGAAAGTGACAGGAAGGTGGTCATACTGGGAGCCAGGAGCCCCATCAGTCAGGTCTCCTAGTTAGGAAACTTCCATGGAGTTGGGTTTCTGGCATGTTTCATCTACATAAATATTATTTAGTCTAAATAAAAAATGAGTTGGGGGCTGGGCGCGGTGGCTCACGCCTGTAATCCTAGCACTTTGGGAGGCTGAGGCCGATGGATTACCTGAGGTCATGAGTTTAAGACCAACCTGGTCAACGTGGTGAAACCCCATCTCTACTAAATACACAAAAATTAGCCGGACGTGTTGGTGCGCTCCTGTAATCCCAGCTACTCGGGAGGCTGAGGCAGGAGAATCACTTGAACCCGGGAGGCAGAGGTTGTGGTGAACCGAGATCATGCCATTGCACTCCAGCCTGGGCAACAAGATCGAAACTCTGTCAAAAAAAAAAAAAAAGGAAAAAGAAAAGAAAAGAAAAAAGAGTTGCTCATTAAATATCCATATCCAGTCTTAATGACCACATATACTTTCCAGTATCCTCACCACCCCCTAGTGTTCTCCTTGCCAGATCCCTTTTCTTCATCCCCTTCTTCTCAGGGCCCCTTGTGGGTGTTCACACCTCCCTTCTTCTCAGGGCCCCTTGTGGGTGTTCACACCTCCCTCCTCCTTCCCTCACCAGGCAATCTACAAGATGGTGGGCACCGTGATCATGATGCGCATGAACCAGGACGGGCTCACGCCCCAGCAGCGTGTGGACAAGATCTTCAAGAAGATGGACCAGGATAAGGACGACCAGATAACACTGGAGGAGTTCAAGGAGGCAGCCAAGAGTGACCCATCCATTGTGTTGCTGCTGCAGTGTGACATGCAGAAGTAGAGGCTGGTGAGGGGCAGGGTCCCTGGCCAGAAGGAGCATGGCCGCCTCCCGACCTGATGACCTCTCTGGCTGGCCACCCAGGAGGAGGGACACTCCAGCCCCCTTCTCTGGCCCACCCAGTCCTCTGCCCAAGCCCCTCCTCCCCTCCATCAAGATCCCTGAGGGACCACCTCACCCTGCAAAAGAGACAGGTCCTCCGGTATCCTGTCTTCTAGCCCCACCTCCCACTTGGCACAGAACCAGCATCCATTGGGCGTAGGGGAGTTGGCTTTTGCCCCAGGAGGTGAGGTTAAGGAGTTGGGGGCCTGGGGTTCCGGTTCAAAGTTCTCTTGATCCTGGGATTATGCTTTATAGAATGTGGTCCCATAGGCCTGTCACAGGGCCAAATTGGGTCTGTCCACTCCTGAGGCTCCAGATCCCATAAAGGTGGTCTCTTCCCCATTCCTTCTACTCTACCTGGCCCTTCCAGCCCCAGCCTTTGGAGCGTTCATTCAGTCCTTTCTTCAGCTAATGATTATTGAGCACCTGTTCGGTGCTAAGGATATGGTCGTTTACAAGACACATCTTGTGCCCTCTGGAAGCTCATAGGGTTGTGAGGCAAACTTCCAGCTGTCAGGGTCTCAGCTGAGCAGAGGGTGCTGAAAAGCTGGTTGGTCTGGGAGGAGCTATTTCATCTTCCAGCTCAGCTCCACACAAAGCTGCAGAAGGACAAAATGAAAAGCATTTGGAAGTTGAGGAGCCACGTGAGTGAAAGTTTTAAGAAAAATGAAATTTATGTAATACTTATTTTTTTAGTACCCTTTAAAGGAGCTACAGTCATTTTATTATTTCAGGAGGTTAAAATATACTCTATATTACTTGGTTTCTTATAAAATGATTAAATGAATAGAGAAAATATTAATTTTTAAGGGGAAAAAACCTGAGAAAAAAGGGAGAAAAGACCATGAAATTTACCAGATAACACTTTTTCAGACTAAGTCCTGAGCTGCCACGCTCAGCAGTTTTTGCTGCTTCAGCTCTTCCTTTTTATTACCTTTTTCAATTCAACAAGCAACTTTCTATTACATACTTACTCAGGTTGGGTGCTGACTTCAGAGACAGGAAAAAACAAGGTTTGCAAAGAGTGAGACAAGTGTGTATCCCGAATCTTGGTAGTTCGTTTCTGAATTTGGTTTAGTTTCAGAACTGGACTTGTTCCTTCACTGCCACAGAATCAGAAGGAGCTCGAAGAAAAGGCTCACCTGGCCACTGTTTAGGTACCCAGACAGAATTTATGGACCAAATGCCTAAAAATGTGCCAGGCATGCTCCATTCGAAAGGCTTTTTCTAACCCCAAATCTTAGATCTGCCAGGTAGTTCATCATCTTCCAAGTGTGCTGGCTCTGCTTTCCAATGCCTGCTTTCCAATTTTGGATCCATGAGCTATACAGCTGCATGCTTCGACTGCCAGAAAAATTAATCTTGCTTCTTCATCAGGTCTTTCACTTGACTTTCTCCTGTACTTGTGATCAGAAATTAGCTTTGACGTGCAGTGACAGTTGATTTCCTCTTGAACTGCCGGTGAAAACAGTCTAGTACACAGGTGCTGTCAGCCCAGGGTAGGAGTAGGAAATGATTGCTGAGCCTGGAGTAGGGGAATTGCATCTGCAGGAAAGAGATGCAGCATGCTCCTCACTCCTGAGTGCTCACCTGTCCTGCTTCTCTGCAGGTGAAAACTCTGGGGGATGCCGATGAATAGACCTTGGTCCCAAGCTCTACTGGGCCCTTGGAGGTAGCAAGGCCACTGGGTTGCCACCCGTTTTCTATCCTCTTGCTCATGACCAGTCATATGGTGAGGCTGGGGAGTTAACATCCTCAGGCAGGAACTAGCAGTTGTTTATCCGGCAATGCCTCAAGGATGTTGCATTGCTCCCAGGAGCTGGCTATTGGGTGTGTCTTGTGCAGTCAGTCAGCATCACAGACACGCAGATGCTCACCAACCTGGCTCAGTTGTGACCTAAATCTTCTGGTGGAAAGCTTTTCACTGACGTTCCTTCCCTGCAAACGTTGAATCTAGCCTAATTCGCAACCACACAGAATTTCATGGCTTTCAAAGGCTTGCCATGTGCCCCATCTCATTCTATACTCATAGCCCATGGAGGTGGAGATTTTCATTTCTTTTCTCTAGACTTGGAAGCTGAGATTCAGAGAGGAAGCATCCCTTATGCAAGATCACATAGTCAGGAGGTGACACAGTGCTAAGACTTGAACCCAAGGCTCTAAGAGGATTTCTTCTTTTCAGAGTCTCTTCGCTGTCCATTTCTGTGACTGAGCTGTGTAGAAGTTGACAGCAGGGAAAGCTACATTGATTTTCATCCTTTATAGGCTTCCTGCTAAGAAGTTTCTGAGATTGTGGTCTTCCAAAAAAAAAAAAAAAATAGGAGCTTGTTTGAAGTCCCCACATTTTCAAGCATCCTGTGTTCTGCCTCTGGCAAGCTGTGCTAACAGCTCAGTGTTATCCTGGGAGGCCTCAGAGTCAGAACCCTCGAAGCATCCTGCATTGTCTTTACCCACCATCATCTTCCCTAAGAGAATTGTTTTTGTTTTTTCCAAGCTGGTGGGCAAGTCCTACCCATGAAGGCATATTTGATTACTCCAGGCTTCTGGACACACATACACATGGGTGATTTTTGCTGGTCAGGCTCAGTATTCTCAGCCCAGCAGTGTGAGCACACAATGCCAGGCCAGGAACTGAGACCACCATGTTGCTGATGGGAGGAACCACAGGTGGGCCAGGTCTTGCTCCCACATACTCCTGGGTGTCCCAGGGACTGTGTGCTCAGGAGCACTGTGGTAGAGCACTGGCCCTGCCTTGAGAAGAGACACAGGTCTCCCATCCCTGCACCAGCTGAGAGAGACTTGCCACAAAGCACAAGGCTAGCAGAGATTTATGTATGACTTGCACAGACACAAAAGTATACAATCAAAACACTGATACATCCAAACTCTCCTTTGAAATTCCAATCTTCTTGCAACAACTGTGTGAATTGCAAGGTCCCAGAATCTGCCTTCTCACATACTCTACCCTCGTTCATCCTTTTGGGCTAATTGATGAGCATCTTATTTCTTATCTCTAAAAATTATCAGCAAAGGCTACTTCAGATGGCCACTTTAGTCCTTTCAGCTGTAGTCAGGATTATTTAACTTACCTTTACATCAAAAGTTAAGAAAAAGTTAGTTCATAAGTTAAGGCACTAAATCCTTTCCTGACAATGACAGTCTCTAGAGGTAGAAATTTGCCTTGCTGCAGAGAGAGAAGGAATGGCGTGGGATGGGGGAAAGAAAAGAAAGAGAAGAGAAGAAGCTGAGGTCTCCAGGCAGGATAGTAAGCTGACACTGTAAATATTTTTTACACAAAAATGTATTGAAGCAACAAGTATTTCCTGAGGATCCACCCTGGGTGAGGCTTTGAGCTGACTTTAGAGATCACTGTGGGGTCAAGCATTTCTTACATGTTTTATTCATCATTCTTGAAAAAAGAAATAATTCAAACCTTGCAATTAAAAAGGCTCAGAAAAATATGAAATTTTCTTTCTGAAATGTTCAGGGTTTTCTTTTTACCTTTGCCAGAGTGTGGGGGCAGGACTGGGCCTGCCAGGGTGTATAGCCCTTCCTGCTTGGTGGAGGCCAGTCGGGCCCAGTGCCTTCTAAGCAGCAGTGGAGAGGAGACTTGGGGAACGGGGGGTCTGGGTGCAGGGGAAGGGGCCCAGTTCCAGTGTAGCCCCCTGTCCCCTCCAGATGTGCTGCTTCTGGCTGTGCCCTCAGCGACTGCCCTCACTGCTCAACCCTGTGCTCTGTGGTGTGTTTCTTTCCCCACTGACAGTGAATAAAAGGTGCGATTGTGCTGAGGGCTGCTGCTCTTCCCTAAGCTGGGACAGAATTGGGGTGGGAGTAAGAGAGAGAAGAGGCCTGGGGAGGCTCACTCAGTGAAGGGCCAAGGTCCTTGTTCTAGCAAGAACTCTGGGAACATGGCATGAGACTCACTTAAGCTAGTTCAAAGAAATAGGGGAACAGATTATAAGAGACTCTGAAGATGGAGAATCAAGAATGGCTGAACCTCAGGCTGGGCGCGGTGGCTCACACGTGTAATCCCAGCACTTTGGGAGCCCAAGGTGGACGAATCACAAGGTCGAGATTGAGACCATCCTGGCCAACATGGTGAAACCCCATCTCTACTAAAAATACAAAAATTAGCTGGGCGTGGTGGCACATGCCTGTAGTCCCAGCTACTCGGGAGACTGAAGCAGGAGAATCGCTTGAACCCAGGAGGTGGAGGTTGCAGTGAGCCGAGATTGCGCCACTGCTGTCCAGCCTGATGACAGATCGAGGCTCCGTTTCAAAAAAAAAAAAAAAAGAACAGCTGAACCTCAAGAGAACTGGAACTGGCAACTGGGCATCTTCCTTACCATCCCTGGGTCTTGCAGGCTCTCACGCCCTGGACAGTATTTGCATCCGTGCTCTTTTCCTGGGCTTCTCTTCAGACTTCTTTGGTTTTGTTGCACAAGTGGCTGAATCTCCGACTCGGTATCAAGACTCACCAGTGACTGACAACTCCGCTCTGTGCCTCTTAGTTCCAATTCACAAGCAAAAGGATCTGACTGGTTTGGCTTAGCTTTTGGTGGGATCCCTTAGGTCAGGTGTCCTCCCTTGGTCCAACCATCTGTGGCCAGACTGGACACTGATATGTGGGACCTTTGAGCAATTCCCTCAGAAGGAAGCTAACGGCAGCAGACATTTGGACTCAGTTTCCCTCTCTGCCCAGTGAAAGGCCTCATAAGAGCCCAAATGAGAGGACAGTGGCCAGTGGAAAGAAAGGCCAAGAGCCAGGGTTACAATTCGTCCAAATGGCGCCGTTTGTATGACTTAGGAAAAGGCACCCCTCTGAGTGGAAGCAGTCCCGTAAGTATGCAGCTGGGCAGTGGATAGAGCCTTTGGGCTAATTAGGAAAATATTGCCCTTCCTCCTGGTGAATACAGCCCTGTCATATTAGGGTGCACAGCTTCACAAGAGGAGCACAGTCTGCGTTTCAGCTCCTGCCTCTCCTGCTGTCCCAGGTCATTGCATAGTGTGTAAACTGTTCCACGTTGACCTGAAATATGGTCAAGGGTTGGGGTGGGAGTTGGTGGTGAAGTGTTCCTTTCAGAATGTCCCCTGACAGCCCAAGAAGCACTGTTCCCTGCAGAGAGTTGGGGGCAGTGGTGGCTGGAGCTGCCTGCCTTCTCCTGAAATGTTCAATTGCTTCTACAAGGGTTGCCTCAAGGACGCTTGGAGGTGGCCAGCTCCCTTGGCAGGAAGCAATTAGCACAGAGGAAGGAGGCTGACCTGGCCTCGGGGCAACCATGAACCTAACTAAGGAGGTGACTCAGAAGCCTGAGAACTTGGGGCTGCTACTCCCAGCTGAGGCCATGCTGGGGGATGGGAAGTCCTGTTCCCTGTCTACTTTGGGCACGCAGGTCCTCTGTTGCCTTCTCCCAAAACCTACCCACTCAGGTCCCCATAATCTCTAACCCAGCCAAATTAGTCCACCTCCTACTTTCAGCCTTGCCCTCTGCCCCATCTAGCTGCCACTAAGAAACCACAGTGACCTTCCTAAAGCACAAATCTAACCATGTCAGCTCTTCAAAGGCTCCCCTTGCCCCTCTGTATGATTTGCTCCTTAAATATCCCTCCAGGTCTTCGCATGATCTGGCACCAATCGACCTCAGAAGGCTTTTTCTTCCTCTCACTTTTCCATCCTGCACCCTGCACTAAGCCATTCTGAATGGCCCCCATTTCCTAAGGGGTCTCTTACGCTTTTGTGCTGTGCACAAGCCATTGCTCCTCCCTGGGTCACCCATTCCCCTGTTTCAATTATCTCCTCCTCTGTGAAGCCCTCCCAACTCTCCAACAATTGGCCCTTCACATGTACACAGTCCCTCACAGTCAACAAACACTTCCATGTGATCTGCTGTTGGCTAAGCCAAGCACACATTTAAGTTTCTCTCTCTCTTTTTTTTTTTTTTTTTAGACAGAGTTTCGCTCTTGTTGCCCAGGCTGGAGTGCAATGGCATGACATCGACTCACCGCAACCTCCACCTCCTGGGTTCAAGCGATTCTCCTGCCTCATCCTCCCGAGTAGCTGGGATTACAGGCGTAAGCCACTATGCCTGGCTAATTTTGTATTATGTTTTTTGTTTTTTTTTCAGACGGAGTCTCACTCTGTTGCCCAGGCTGGAGTGCAGTGGTGCCATCTCAGCTCACTGCAAGCTCCGCCTCCCGGGTTGACGCCATTCTCCTGCCTCAGCCTCCCGAGTAGCTGGGACTACAGGTGCCCGCCAAGGCCCTGGCTTTTTTTTTTTTTTTTTTTTTTTTAGTAGAGACGGGGTTTCTCCATTTTGGTCAGGTTGGTCACGAACTGCTGACTTGAGGTGATCAATCCACCTCAGTCTCCCAAAGTTCTGGGATTACAGGCGTGTGAGCCACCTCGCCCAGCCATGTTTTTTTTTTTTTTTTTTTTTTTAAAGACAAGGAAACAAAGGCCCAGAGAATGGTAAAGCTGGGACCCGATCTCAGGTCTCCAAACATCAAGGCCGCTGCTTGTTGTGGCTTCTCAGCCATGGGAGTGAATCCAAGTCAGAATGTGAAAAGAGATTTAAAAAAACTGGCTGGGCATGGTGGCTCACACCTGTAATCCCAGCACTTTGGGAGGCCCATGCAGGTGGATCACGAGGTCAGGAGATTGAGACCATCCTGGCTAATACGGTGAAACCCCGTCTCTACTAAAAATACAAAAAAATAGGCGTGGTGGCGGGCGCCTGCAGTCCAGGCTGCTCAGGAGGCTGAGGCAGGAGAATGGCATGAACCCAGGAGTCGGAGCTTACAGTGAGCTGAGATCGCACCACTGCACTCCAGCCTGGGCAACAGAGTGAGACTCTGTCTCAAAAACAAACAAACAAAAAAACAAAAAACACCATCAGCTCTGAGCTCCAGAGGAGGAAGCGTCTTACCTAACTGAGGAGAGGTGAGGAATAGGTAAAGAGTAAAGGGCAGCCATGGCTTCATGGAGGAGGTGGCATCTGCCCCGGGGTCTTACTAAATGTTAGCCAACAGGGCCAGGCATGCTGGATGGAGCAGGGCTGTCTAAGGGCCAGGCATGCTGGAGCAGGGCTGTCTAAGGGAGCAGCCAGGTGTGGGGCTCCTGGAGTCATGCCCTAAGGGGTCTGTTCCCAGTTTATTCATCTGAAGAAGTGCTGGACCTAGAGGCAAAGTCCTGGCTGGAGTCCAGAAACCCTGAGCCAGGGAAGCCCTGCACCCAGCCAGCTTTAGGGAGTGACAGGCAAGCCAGAGAGCATGGCCAGAAGCCTGGAAGGGTGGAAAGAACAGTTGAGGATCAAGTTCTCTAATCCTTCCAAAGTAGGATCTGGGGAAAGTTCTTTTTTTTTTTTTTTTAGACAGAGTCTCGCTCTGTCACCCAGACTGGATACAGTGGCATGATCTCAGCCCACTGCAACCTCTGCCTCCTGGGTTCATATGATTCTCCCGCCTCAGCCTCCTGAGTAGCTGGGATTACAAGTGTGCCCTACCACACCCAGTTTTAATTTTCGTATTTTTAGTAGAGATGAGGTTTCACCAAATTGGTCAGGCTGGTCTTGAACTCCTGACCTCGTAATCTGCCCACCTCAGCCTCCCAAAGTGCTGGGATTACAGGTGTGAGCCACTGTGCCCGGCCCGGGGAAAGTTCTTAAAGGGACTGAACCAGGAGTGTGGGCAGGATTCCTTGATGGCAAAGAACATTGCCTACTCATAGCAGGGTGAGTAAAGGGGATTGGATTAGTTGGGACTTTTGGTTGCAAGTGAACAAAATCCAACTCACACAAGCTTAAGCAAAAAGGGAGGCTTATTGGCTCATGTAATTGGGAAGTTCAGGCATGGCTGGGTCCAGAAACTCAGTTGCATCCTCTCTCCCTCCCCCTTCCTGCTTCTCTCTCTGTGGCACCATTGTCCTTCCAGATGTGCTTCTTCCATGTTCTTTCAGCTGCCAAAAGGGTTCCCAGCTCACATTGCCCCAAATTAACAACCTCAGAGAAAAAGAGCCAAACCTCCCAGCAGCCCTAAATAAGAGTGAAGAGTGTCTCACCTGGGGTCACATGCTCATCCCTGTGTCCATGGACACAGAGCTCCCCGCCACTGGTCAGGTCTCAGTCACATGCCTACTTTTTGACCAGAGACCACGGAGGCAGGGCTTTTTGTTAGAAAGAGAGGCTGGGAAAAGTGACTACTCAAGCAAAACCACTAGCCACCAAATTTCCTTTCAGGGGCATTTGTTGAAACAATGTGGAGAATCTCATGAAAGTGTAGGGCACCAGAGCCAGGCCTTAGCTGGAACTTGGGAAGCTGTCTGGACCAGAGGTGGCTCCATCTCAGGACAGCATGGTTTCTCTCATGTGCTGCTGTCTGCACATCCTTTCCCATCTTGATCTGCTGCTCAGCTCATTCAGCTCAGAGAGTTTCCACCTGCACCGAGCTTTACATTGCATATAACTGCAGTCTGCTGAGGCTCACCCAGGTCTCCTGGGAACCAACTGTATTTCATAGCATCTTCAGCTTCCATTCCAATGGTTGACTGCCTAGCCCATTTCCCAATTCCAAATTCCTGAGAAAGAGAAATCTGATTGGCCCAGGTCATCTTTTCAAGCCAATCACACAGATTAAAGGCCACTGGACAGCATGGGGGTGGCTCACTTTTGTGTCCAGTGCTCACCTCCATCCAAGTAACCACTCTATACATTCTTCCTGAGTGACTTCATCGTTCTCCTCCATGAGGCAGCTGAGAATGACTGACCCCATTCCTAGAGTTTCAATTATTTATTGCAGTGTAACAAACTGCCCCAAAACTCAGTGCCTGAAACAACAATTTATTATTTTTGATGATTCTGTGAGTTGGCTGGGCTCAGTTGGAAGGTTTGACTGCTTCATGTTGTGTTGGCTGGTGTCATCCACATAGCTGCACTCCACTGGGAGCTGAGCTGGGGCTGGGACAGCCAGGAAGGCCTCATTCACATGTCTGCCAATTGTGCCTATAGTCACCTGGGCTGTCGCTAGCTTCTTATCCTCCAGGTCCTCTCTGTCTCACTATGTGGCTTTTCCAGCAGGATAGTCCGGGCTTCTTTACATAGTAGCCAGCTCCCGAGAGGGCAAAAATGGAATCTGCAAGGCCTCTTAAGACATAAGCTTGGAAACCACACAGCACCACTTCTACTCTGTTCAGTTGGTCAAAGCAAGTCACAGGGCCAGCTCAGACTGGACTCCACCTCTGAATGGGAGGAGTGTCAAAGTCACATTGCCAAAGGACAGGCAGGATGGAAGAAGTTTTTGGGCCATCTCTGGAAACAATCTACTAAGCCTAGAAGTAAATCTAAACACGTTTCCCCCCAATCCTAACATTTTATTATGATTTTTCCCCTTCCTCCCACACAAGGTTTGGTCTGTTCCTCCCAGGACCTGGTAGAGGCTGGGGCGATCACTCCATTCTGTAGCCCCATCACCTCCCCAGTCAGAGGCCCTCCTAGCTAAGCCAGTGTTTTCTCCTGCTTCTCCCACCCACCCATGCACACCTCTGAGAGAGGCTGCTTGCCTGCTTCCTGGTCTGTGCCTTGGGATGGGTGACATTTGTGTCTGCACCCCGAGACTATTACAGAGCTCTGCATCAAGAGGGACAACACCCTGAAATTCCAGGATGTTAGTTCTGAGGCCCCTCTTCTGCCCTCCCTCTATCCAGCCTCTTCATGGCCTATAACTAATCACTCCAAGCTGGGCAGGGGGGGGCCTGGGAATGCGCGCCCCCTGCTGACCACCAAAGGGCCAGCAAGAATTCGTGTTCAAAGTCCCTGGGAGTCTCTCTGGGTTCCCACCCCAGGTCAAGGGGAGCCTGGTCTCGACATGGACTTCGAGGGCCCCTCATAGGTGGTGTGGACGAGCTGCCGGGCTGGGCCCTTCACTGAGCTCCCGCTGGGAGCAGGCTTCTGCTAGTGGTCGGAGCTATCCATGCATCACCTCCTGCCAGCCTGCCGGATGGACTGGCTTCGGAGGCAAGGGGACATCGTCAGGATCCTAGGGTCCTGGCTCCTAAAGGAAAGATGGGCGGCTAGCTTTTGGGATGGGGACGGCTAGCTTTTCATTTTCTTGTTTGGGGATCACTATCCTGCGGGAGGGGGGAAAAAGTTGTCAGTCCTCTCCTCTCTCCGCGCCCTTCAGTGCCTGCGAAGAACACCATTTTCGCAATCCCAAATCCGCTGCAGCCCACAAACCCAGAGAGCCAGAGAGCCCGCCTCACCACCCAACCGGCTTCAGGCGTGGGTCGGTGGGGGAAGGAGAGCCCAGCTATCCCTCATACCGTACGGCAGTAGCAGCAGCAGAGGCAGCGACACACGGGCGACCGAGAGGGCGAGTGTGACCTCCCCCCACCCGGCGGGCGGGGAGCCCAGCTCACACGCACAGCCTCCCAGCCGCTGCCCGCCCCCTTCCCTCGCAGGGACTCGCCTCCCTCCTGCAGCCCAGCTCAGCCAGCTCCGCGTCTACGCCGCCGCCTGCTCTGGCCGGGCCCGGTCAGAGCCGGAGCATGGAACCTGGAGAGCCCCGGGAGCCCCAGGAGCCCCGCGAGCCCGGGCCGGGAGCGGAGACCGCTGCGGCCCAGGTCTGGGAGGAAGCCAAGATTTTCTACGACAACCTCGCGCCCAAGAAGAAACCCAAATCGGTAAAAGCAATGCACGGGTACGCGCGGGACGGGGGAAGGGTTACCCCGGAGGAGGGGTCATAAGTCTCTTGGGAAGGGACCCGTGGCGCCCCTCTGGGAGGGGACGCAGCTCCTCAAACCCAGAATGCGCCTGGCAGCTGGCGCGGGCTCGGGTTTATTTTGGGAGCTCTGCTCTGGTGTATTTTTTACCGGGACTCGGGTTCCACGCCAGGATACCCCTCCCCCATGCTGTCATCAGGGCCCAGCTAGAGGCCCGCAGCCCCAGCCCCTCCCCGCGCCGGCCGCGGGGGAGCACGGATTGCACTTGTTGGCGAAGCCGGTCGGCAGCGCTTGCAGAAGCGCCCCAGGCGCGGGTAACCAGACTCGGGAACGGGTTGCTGGCTGTGCGCTCTGGTCTCCGCCACCTGGGCATCGGGCTCCGGACCTGAGACTCTGCGTTTGGAGTCTGGCTCTGGGCCCTGGGCCCTGGGCTGGGGGCAGTGCGCTCCCCTCTTCCTAAGGAAAGGGAGTTGCTCTCTCCAGGCACTGGGATCCACAATCTGCGCTGGGAGGCGATCGGCGCCCCTGGCTGCAGGCTCCCAGCGCTGGACTCTGTCCCCCAGCTCGGCTTCTGCTCCCCTTGCAGTGGACATTAACATCTCCACGACCCAGTGGTGGTGTCAGCCGTCTGGGACCTCACACAGAGGAGCTCTCTCCTCTCCCCCATCAAACAAGTTGATGATGCCCTGGTCTGCCCCTGGGCCTTGCTGTCTCCAGCTTCCCAGATGGCAGAGCTTGAGGAGAGAACTGAGAATAGAGGTTGGCCCACAGCGGTCCTCCGAAGAGCTCCAGCTTGATCTTAAAGCAACTTGCTGCTTCCCTCCAAGGACTCTTCCCCAAGAGGTCCACCCTATCAGCAATCATTCACTTAGCACCTCCAAGCTCTGCTCAAGCTTGCACACTGATGGAGGCTCCAGAGACGAGAGCCTGGGGGAGTTGCAGGGGAGTGGAGTAGTGATGTCACACTGGGGAAAGTTTTGTAGAAGTGGCATGTATCCTGGTCTTAAAGCCTGAGTAGCCGGAGTTTCCCAGAGAGAGGGAAACAGGACAGGCAAAAGCCATGCAGATGTCTCTGAAGCTCAAGACTGTGTTTCTGAGTAAGTTCTGAATGAAGAATGCAGGATTGTTGGGAGAAGAGCTGGAGGGATGTGGAAGAGCCCACAGAGGGCCTTGGGGCTCTCTGTTAAGGAGTCTGGATCTTACTCAAGGGGGTCAGGGATTTCCAAATTAGCTTCCCCAAGCCCTGTGTTTCAGGGAGTCTGCACACATGGGAATCCAAATTATTTTCCTTCTTCTTCAGACTATGTTTTAAACAATTAAAAATGTGGAATAAAACCCAACTCACTCTAATGTATTAGGTGGACATTTTAGCAGCTTAAAGGCCACTAGCTTGTGCTGCAGATTTTTTTAAGCAAACCTCAGAATAAGGCTTCCCCTGTGATCTATGTCATCAAAGAGCATCTTGAGATTGCAAGGCCTGTAGTTTAAAACAAAACAAAACAAAAAACCTTTTAGCATTTCCAACCACTTATTGGTCTGAATCAGGACTTTCTTAATAGTGTACAAATACAAACACAGCAAAAACTTGGCTGGATGCTGAAGCTTAAGTCTGCACTGACATTCTAACCTCTAGTTTCAAATTTGTTGTCATGCAAACAACTGTGTTGTTTTCATTGGTTGACTTTATAATAAATAAATAAATGTAATGCATTTAAATATGTAAAATAAATATACACCAATTATATATGTTATATCTGGTACCACATGGTATGAGATATATGGTAATATCTGGCTTACATATTGAATTCAAAGTTCATTTGAATTCATTTAAATAAAAGCTCAACCCACATTTTAAAAAACATATGAATACCATTATGGAGCTCTTACAGGATTTTTCGTCGGGGGATTAACTGGGTCCCATTTTTATTTTAGAAAGATCACTCTGGGATGGATTGGAAAGGGTGAGTTCGGCAGCAAACCCACCAGTAAGAAGGCTGGTGCCTCTCTGAAGAGGAAGCTGGATGAATGTCAATGCTGTGGCCTGAGCGGTGGAGGGGAAGGGATGGAGACTTGAGGACTGGGGTAGTGAAAGCATCAGTGCTCAAAATCCACTTCCTCCCCAGGCACCAAGGAACCGGAGAGCTCAGGCCCAGTTGTCAGTCATGACCCCTGGATTAGCCCCTGACTCTCACGGTTCTCTGGGAGGCAAGAAGCCTGGAGACTTCCCAGCTCCTATTCCTTCCTGCAGAAGCCCCTCTTCCCACAGGCTATTTTGGGGGCTTTAGGCCTCATGGGCCCCATCATGGCCTGGCCTGGGCTAATTCTCATTCCCAGGGGCCTGAGTAAAATATTTAACGCCTGAAGGCCTGTTAGAGGCCCTCACCTCTTGGGGTCACAGCACTTCTTCAATTCAGTACTCTGCTGTCTGTCTCTCCTTCAGCAGCCTTTCCCTTTCTAAATCCTACTAGGAATAACAGCTTTTTGCCTATATTTTTATCTTGGACCCAATAGGCAGAATTATGTTAGCCTAAATGGGAGCTCCTCAGGCAGGCCAGGTGGGGGTGGGCTGCCCTCTGTTATTCTTCCATTCCCATCCCCTAGCCGCAGCCATCAGCCTGAGCCTGGAAGGCAAAGAGAGCTGCCAGGACCCTGGTTTCCTGTAGCTCCGAGCTCCCAGCCTGAGCCCTTGAGTCACTCTGACCCAATTCCCAGTCTGAGATCAGGGCTTCTTTCTGCTCTCTAGAAGTACTGTTCCTAGATGCCCCTGCCAACACATGGCCACCTCTGCTGCCAGGCCCAGGAGGGTTTCTACATCCACGACTTCTCCCCAGCTCTGGCCAGCCCCTTTCACCTGCTCCTTCAGCTCCACCTGGAGCCTGGACAGGTCATTCATCAATCCCAGCTGGGATCCATATTTCTTACACAGTCGTGGCCTCTGGGATCTTAGACTCCCCCTCACTTGTACTGTGTCACAGCAGTCTAAGTGGGGATGCAGGGTCCTGCCCTTGGGACCCCCATTCTGACGGGAAACAGAGACCAGCCATTAGAAACCTCAGTTTGTGGGCATGCCCTGATCATTTCTGCCAAATCTGGAAAGTGAAGGCTGGGGGAGATGTTTCCAGGGAAGGCAGAAGTGGCAAGGGATGGAGTCTTCTGGGAGTTGTTGAGGAGGGGAATGGCAAGGGAACTGCAGTGTGGTTACAGGTCAGGCTAGAGGCTGGAGACTTGAGATCTCATCTTGCTCTGCTTGACCTAGAGTGATAATCTGCCCCTTTCTGGGCCTGTTTCCCTATCTGGAAAAGAGAGAAGCAGAGGCCTCTTGGGGCCAATGCAGCCAGGACGTTTTTCTTGAAACAGCCAGGGGTGGGATGGATTGGGGTCTGTCTGAGTAGCTCAGCTAGAGGGAGCCCAGGACTTGGCAGTCTGGCAGGGACTGTGGGACAGAAAGTGAGGAGTGAGACCTTGGCTGGCTGCTAGGGCTGGAGTGGCAGGCTTGGGAACCTGCCTAATGGGGCTGGGAGGGCAGCTGACTCTCTGTCCTTAAAGGGGTGATGGCCTTGTCCCTGGGGCAGTAAGCCCAAGGGGTGGAGCAAGCTCAGCTCCTGTTCCAAAGGCCTCCAGGCTTCCAGGGTTTATGAGGGTGGGTCTCCCCACTCCACCACCAACCCCGCCCTTAGGACACACACGGTGGTAGTCAGCAACTGAGAAAGGTATTTGGGTTGAACTTTCAAGAAGAAGCACCTGTCCTGCCACTGCCTTACACAGACCTTGCTGGCCACATATACCATCTTGGCTGGGGTTAAAAGTCAAATGCAGAAAGTCTACCACGAGACCTTGGGGAACTCTTTTGCCTTCCACTCCCATTGTAAGGTTCTAAAGCTGCATTAACCACTAGCCACATATAGCTGTTTAAGTTCATTTAAATGAAATAAAATCTAAAATTCAGCTCTTCGGTCTCATTAGTCACATTTCAAATTGTTCCATGCCACAGGGACAGCACAGGTTATGGAATATTTCCATTATCATAGAAAGTTCCACTGGACAGTGCTCTTTTAAAAGATGGCATTGGCCCCTGTCTTGGGGGTGGATCATGAGCTCCATGGGGACAGGGATCACACTTGTGTTGTTTCCTGCCATGTCCACCACAGTGTCTCTCAGATGGCAACCACTCAATGTTGTCAACTGATTGGAGCCCAGGGCTGACCCCAGAAAGAAGCAATTGGGTTGAGTACACGACCCACGGGTGATCAGGAGAGGTGAGAATGAGAGGTGCATTTATGAACCTTGACTTCAATTTGAGCCCCATTTTTAATTTGTAAAGTGGGAATCATGACCCCAGGACTGCTTAGGACACAGAGATGTGGTGGGATTCTCTGGGTATCTGTAAGTTCCTTGGGCACTCATATTCTGATCCTCCTAAGGGACTATAAAGGTTCAGCTGCTGTCTGGGGTGGCAGGTGCCTGTAGTCCCAGTTACTTGGGAGGCTGAAGCAGGAGAATCACTCAAACTTGAGAGGCAGAGGTTGCAGTGAGCTGAGATCATGCCACTGCACTCCAGCCTGGGGAACAAGAGTGAAACTCCATCTCAGAAAAAAAAAAAAAAAAAAAGAGAGAGGGGGAAAGTATGCCCTGATGTGACAAAGGTCAGATGGGGCAAAGCTGGGGGATGGGAAGAGGGGAATGGAAAGAGAAGTAAGGGTCTGTTGTGAAGGGCTTTCTATTTCCACACTAGAGGCTGCCAACCATATTCTGAGAATAGTGTGCACCACTAAAGAGGGGAGCTGTGGTCAGATCTGAACTTTAGAAAAATCTCCTGACAGCAGCATGAATGACAGATTAGAGAAGGTGACAGATGACCAGCACAGCCTGAATGAAAGAAGTGGCTGGATTCTAATAGTTGACTCATTTCAGTGATTGATTGATGAGGAAGGGAGTTGAGGCTGACTTCCCAGTTTCTGCTTCAGTAATGAGTGGATAGTGGTTCTAAGCCTTGCTAAGAGTTACAGGGAGAAGGGATCAGGTTTGGGAGGGGGGAAGATGATGGGAATTCAGCCTTGGGAATGTTAACTTTGAGAGGCTGTTAGTCCACTGGGGCAGTTAGATGGATGTATGAATCTGGAGCTCAGGAGACAGATCTGGGCTGGAAGTACATTTTTTATATAAATTATCATATTTATGGACATCATTTCTTCCTAAGGGCATGCAGCTCTTATTTTATAATGGAAACCCTCTGGGATCATCTCCAGCATCAGTCATACTTTGGCCACATACATTGGCTTCATTTTTTTGTTGTGTCCAGATGCCCGACTAGATTGCAAACTTCCAAGGGCATGGCCCTCCCTCCATCAGATTGTGCTTCCAGCAAGGGAGCCAGCACCTCTCTCGCCCCCCATCTGGGTCCATCATAGACGGGGTCCTGACCTAAGTCCACATCTGCTCAAGCTGGGCCTCTTTAGGGTACAGGCTGGGTCTGGGTCTTCTCCATGTCCCCACTACCCAGGGAGACTCATACATGTGAGCCTGCCTCAGGAGCAGTCGTCTGAGTGACAACCCCTTCTCTCATACCTCTGCAGCCCAAGCCTCAGAATGCAGTCACTATCGCTGTGTCTTCCCGAGCCCTGTTTCGCATGGACGAGGAGCAACGGATCTACACGGAGCAGGGCGTGGAGGAGTACGTGCGCTACCAGCTGGAACATGAGAACGAGCCCTTCAGTCCCGGGCCTGCCTTCCCCTTCGTGAAGGTGAGGAGGCAGTTCCACCACTAGCTCATACAGCGCCTTTGTGGGGATTCGAACAAAGCACTCCCACGGGTATTTGAGTAAGGAAAAAGGGCCCCTCTGGGCAGATGTAACCACATGAGTGCACAGCTTGGCTAGGTGACAGAGCCTTTTGGGAAGAAAATTCGTCCACCCTCTGGAAGAACGCAGCCCCACGCCTGGTAACCAGCTTGGTGAGTGGAATGCGGGCTGGATTTCAGCCCCGACTCTCTCCAGCTAGGTACCCGTGAGTGGTAAGCAACTTGCATTAGGAGAAGGTGGTTCATGAGCACTGATCTCATCCAAAGCATGGCTCCTCACCTCCCCTCACTGGATCCTTGGCCACCAACTTCAGGTATCAATCCTTGGGGGTCTAAGCTGGGGGGTTCTCTCTCCCTTCCAGGCTCTGGAGGCTGTGAACAGGCGGCTGCGGGAGCTGTACCCCGATAGTGAGGACGTCTTCGACATTGTCCTCATGACCAACAACCATGCTCAAGTGGGTGTCCGCCTCATCAACAGTATCAACCACTATGGTGAGCATGAGCATGAGGATGGGGGGTTTGCCCTGGGACACCCCTACCAGAACCCCCAGGGATGGGGCCACACCTCTGCAGGATGGAGTTGTACTGACCGGAACCCCAAGCCCAGTGTGTGCTGGTAAATTCGCTCTTTAAACAAACAAACAAAACCCTGATTTGTAGTGTTGCTAGTTTTCAGGGTGTAAATATTTCCACCAGGACTGGTTTCAAGCTATCAGTGGTTGAACAATACAAATGGCTCACAAAATTTCTGAATGTTTAACTGTGGGCTCTTGCAAGCCAGTCCAAGCCAGCTCCAGCACACCCCACTCTTGGTGTGATTAGGTGGGACACTTACTGCCTCCCTGTCTCAGTTTCTCTAACTGTGATGGGGCTAACAGGTCTCACAAAGCTGCTGGGAGAATCAGGTGCAGCTGTCAGAGCGAAAGGGCTTTGCGTCTTAGTCTAAACTCAAGGTTAAAAATAATAGACCCTCCAGAGCTAGCTTAAGCCCAGGAGAATTTCTTATTAGGTTACAGGGGTGTCTTTCAGAGGACAGGAAATAAAATTGGGCCTGCAAAGGCTTGAATCCAAGTACTGGAAATCTCTCCCAGGGTCTTCTTTTCTTCAGGCCACATGAACATTTATTTGTGCTTCTCTAGCAAGTTTGTTCTTTTTTTTTTTTTTTTTTTTTTCCTCTCTCCCCTGAAATTGGATTTCTCTGCTTTTCCTAAATAAAAACCATATTCAAGAAAACCGGGCCAGGTGCGGTGGCTCATTCCTGTAATCTCAGCACTTTGGGAGGCCAGGGCAGGTGGAACACTTGAGGTCAGGAAGTCAAGACCAGCTTGGCTAATATGGTAAAACCCTGTCTCTACTAAAAATACAAAAATTAGCCTGGCGTGGTGGTGCACACCTGTAATCCCAGCTACTCAGGAGGCTGAGCCAGGAGAATCACTGGAGAGGAGAGGAGAGGAGAGGGGAGGGGAGGGGAGGGGAGGGGAGAGGAGGAGAGATCCACTTTGGGGAGAGAGAGAGAGACAGAAAAATAATACACCTGGCGGGGCTCGGTGGCTCGCGCCTGTAATCCCAGCACTTTGGGAGGCCAAGGTGCGCAGATCACGAAGTCAGGAGATCGCGATCATCCTGGCTAACACGTGAAACCCTGTCCCTACTAAAAATACAAAAAAATTAGCTGGTCGTGGTGGTGGGCACCTGTAGCCCCAGTTACTAGAGAGGCTGAGGCAAGAGGATGGCGTGAACCCGGGAGGCAGAGCTTGCAGTGTGCCGAGATCACGCCACTGCACTCCAGTCTGGGAGGCAGAGCAAGACTCTGTTAAAAAAAAAAAAAAAAAATCTATATTTATAGGTTTACAAGGCCTGGTTTTTAGCAACCAAGAGAGTGTAGTTGGCATTTTTAAATCCTAATTTCAAATTGCTGGGAGCAGAATTGATACTGAAACTGTTTAACCACCTGTGTGACATCCACACTGCGCAATCAGGACAGACTCTCCCTACAGCGCTGAAGGAGGGCTCTGAAGGACCCCTGCCGTACCAGGCATTACCAACTTCTCTTGTGGACTGTGGGGAGGACGGAGGTCCTGGGTAAGGGGCTGCGAGAGTGACGGGTAACTTAAATGGGCTCAGAGCAGCAGCTGGTTTATCAACCAACAAATACTTTACAATCTTTGCAGTCATGAGGACTAGCGGACTGGCAGCCTAGGTAATCAGATTGGCTCAGCTTGGGTCAGGTGTCTGCTCTTATCCAATCAGCTATGACCAGGAGGCGGGGTCACACAAGCATGTAGCACTGTGATTCCTTGACAAGAGAATGTCCCTGTGAGCTGGGCAGTTGCTCTAGAGATGTGATTGTCCGCACTTCATGAAGGATGGAGGGGCTCAGAGGGGAACACTGGCCTAAAATCACACAGAGACACTCTGTGCTGCTGTACCACACCCAGAACTAGGATAGCGTCCACTGGGCACAGAGAGACTGCCCGGAAGCCCAGGGTTGACCCTGGCCTCATCTGGGTCCTTTACCTCCTTCCCAGACCTGTTCATCGAGAGGTTCTGCATGACAGGTGGGAACAGCCCCATCTGCTATCTCAAGGCCTATCACACCAACCTCTACTTGTCAGCCGATGCGGAAAAAGTGCGAGAAGCCATTGATGAAGGTAAGTCCAAGTGAGGAGGGAGAATATGGAGAGTGCAGCAAAGGGGTCCCTGAGGTGGAAGGCCTGGTCCTAAAGTTCTGAGCAGGTGCTGGGAGTTGCCATGGTAACTAGAAGGCAAGGCTGCGCAATACTTTCCTTAATTCTTATAATCTGTCCTATAAGTTCTGAAAGCAAGGCCCTACCCATTCCATCTTCCTACCTCTGGCCCTACTGTGTCATGGATGCTTTTACTTGTCAGCATCACCCAGCTTTCTGTTTCCATGGAAACCCTCTCTACTGCCCAGACAGCTACTTTCTTCCATGATTTCTCCAAGTCAGAAGGAGTTCTGATTCCTGTAGAACCATACGCAGCCTCTGCCCTGTCCTGGGCCAATGGGGAGGAGGATTCGTATCTAGTCCAGCCTGAATGATAGGGTCTGGGGAATGGCCATCATCTCCAGCAGCTGGGCTGGCCAGTGCTTAGGAGAGTTTAGGAGACCCAGATGCAAGTACTGACAAAGAGAATGTCCCTCTATGTGTGTCTTTTTTATTATTTTTTTATTTTTATTTTTATTTTTTTGTTTTTGAGACAGAATCTCACTCTGTCTCCCAGGCTGGAGTGCAGTGGCGTGATCTCGGCTCACTGCAAGCTCTGCCTCCTGGGTTCACACCATTCTCCCCCTTCAGCCTCCGAGTAGCTGGGACTATAGTTGCCCGCCACCATGTCCGGCTAATGTTTTGTATTTTTAGTAGAGACGGGGTTCCACCATATTAGCCAGGATAGTATGTGTGTCTTTCCAGGGGCAGTTTTGGGTGGTATCCATATTCTCAGTCCTCCCAACGAGGTGCGTATCCTATTGCAGGTGGGAGAAAACAGGCCCATACAGGAGAAAGGACTGGCCAGCTGCCTGAGAGGGCTCCTTAAGCTGAACACTAGTGGCAAGTTTATCAACCAACAATATATTCACTTTTCTCTTCCTCTTTCATGTTGCCTGCTGCCTGGAAGCCTGGTCTCTCTCCCCCTGATAATTCACTCCCCTGAGCTGCTTTGGAGCTCCTAGAGGCTTTCTTTAACCAGGAACCAGGAGCCATTTTCCTAGACAGATGTCACACCCTCTGGTTGGGGCCTTGGCACTGGCATGTAGGTGTGCCTCTGTGTGTTTGTAACTTGACCTCAGGCTAAGGAGCAAGATAATGGTCCACGGGGAGGCCCTGCTGAGGGTAGGGGTGGTTCTGGATCATCTTGGTTCCAGTGCTGGCAGAGCTGAGAAGGTGCTTGGCTTGATGCCTGGCACTGGCCCTGTTTGTAGCATCCTCAGGCTAGTGAAGTTGTGTGCGGGTAGCACTGCTCACTCCTCCCAAAGCTCACCTAAGCCCAGCCTCTGTGATCCTCAGTTCTCAAAGAGTTGGGCTGAAGTGGTCTTTGAAGAGATGGAGACTAGGGAATGGGCTCAGCTAGCAGCCCAGGTCTCCAGCCTCCCAGCACTTTCTTTCTGCCATCTAGTGCAGCTCTAGCCTGGAGTCTGAACCCCAAGAGGCATCCTTGGATCCCTGGAAGAGCCCAGGGTTGCAGAGAGTTTGTGCACACAACTAGCCATCACTTGTGTTGTCTCCCAGGGCCACCTAGGTTGTTTTTTGGAACCCTGAATAGCTGCCAGTAGGGCATACCTGGTTGTCATTGTGGCTGTAGACTGAGGGTTCCTGTACTCACCCCACCCGATTGCAGCCTATGGTCTCAGCCCCAGAGATGAGAGCCCCTTAATTTTACAGTGGTCCAGAGAAGGGGAGTGACTTGCTAGAACCAATGGTGAGGGAGTGACTGAGACCAAGCCAGAGTTGGGGCTCCTTCCAGCCCCAATGTAGCTCTACCGCAGGGGTTGTAAAGCACTCCTGGTAGGAAGGCAATGGCTGGTGGGACTCATGTTGGCTGGTCCACAGCAGCATGATCTTACTAGGGGTTAAAGTATTGAAATTCCTTCACACTGGTTGGTAAATAGTTCCTGCCCTGAGTCCTGAGTGCCCTCCTGCCCTCCGGGACTCCTCCCAGACTTTTCCACAAAGCAATAACCAACAGGGTAACCTGGCAAGGCAAGGGCCCTAGAGATCTGCCTCAGAGCCACTGCTGCTGCCCTCTTCGTGGCCAGGATCCATGCACTACCAGTTTTTACATGTTTTAAATATTAGTTTTTATCAGCCTTGCCCTGAGTCCTGTATGAGGCAGGTGGGGCAAGGACAGCCTAAGTTAGCCCGCTCTGGCCCTACTGCCCAGCCTGAAAGCAGACAATGCTTGCCTCTCTCTGCCTAGGGATCGCAGCTGCCACCATCTTCAGCCCCAGCAGGGACGTGGTTGTGTCCCAGAGTCAGCTGCGCGTGGCCTTCGACGGGGACGCTGTGCTCTTCTCGGACGAGTCGGAGCGCATCGTCAAGGCCCACGGGCTGGACCGATTCTTCGAGCATGAGAAGGCCCACGAGAACAAACCTCTGGCTCAGGTGCTCCATATAGACCCAGAACCCCTGAGAGGAACAAGGCAGCTCCCCAGGTCCGCCCTTGGCCTGCACTCCCAGCCCGGAACCAAACAAACCCCAGGCTCAGCCCAGATTCCAGCCCGGTCCCCTCAACCCTCTCACTTGACCACTGGCCCCCCATCAATGAGTTTCCACCCACTTTGTTGAGCCCACATCCCCTCACTGAAGTCCCAACCCCCCTTTGAAGCCTCTATTCTCTAAGCCTCTCTCTAAGCCCATACCCACTCTCTGCAGCTCAAATCCCCATTTCTGAGGTCTCCTTTCCCTCCCTGATGTCCCCATTCTCTACATCCCCACCCCTTCTCTGAAGTCCCTGCCCTGCTCTGAAGGCCTCATTCTGTTTCTCTGAAGCTCCCATCCTCTCTCTGGAACCCTCACTTCCTCCCCTGAGATCCCCCACCCCTCTGAGAGCATGCCCACCCTCTTAAAAAGCCTGTTTCCTTCCCTGGAAACAGGAGGAAATGAACTGCTGGACTGGGACACCTCACTGGAGCAGGGAGATCCAGCTGGGTGTGGCATCTGGGGCAGACCATTTGCTTTGGGACACCTCCTGCCATCCATCCCTTAGCTGGGGGCACAGAGACACTCACTCACCCTCAAACTGCTCAGTGTCTCTCAGAACAGAATATACCCTAGAGCTTGGTGGAAATTCCCTGGAGTTGGGGCTTTCGGATTCTCCAGCTCTGCTGCGAGCTCCTATTTGAGCTTTTAACAAAAATCTGGGTGCTCAATAATCTCAGAGCCCCCCACTCCAAGAGCTCAGCAGGTTTCAGTTGTGGCTCCTAAATATTCAGTTCGCATCTGTTCTTGTGAGTTGCCTCTGAAATCCTTGGGAATCTAGGGCAGGAGAGTTATCCTACTAAGTGGTAAGCAGAGGCCCAGGAGACCACTGCTTATTCCAGTTCACCGAGCAAGCAAGAGGTCTCCAAGCAAGGAGCCCCCTTTTGTTTATTTCTAGCTGCTTTGGAAATAAGCAGTTTTCTTCATTGTCGTCTGTTTTTTTTATTCTCACATCCTCAGGAAGCTTCATTGTTCTGGGCACTGTAGAGAATAAATTCTTTCCCTGACCCTAGAGAGCTTGAGGATGACACCCTGAGCCACCTGGGTGCCAGATGGGCACGATTGATACTCAACAGTTACACATTGGCCCATCTTCTCCCGCTGTTTACAGCTGGAGTCCATTCTGATTGAAGGGTGCCCATGCCATAGTTACTAGTTTTAATATCCTCCCTGTTGATGGGCACCGAAGGCTACACTTACAGAACTTCAGGACAGACATCTGCATACCTTGATGGGCATATGGATGGAGGATACATATCAACAGTTGCCCTGAGAGTTATTCTGACCCTGCACCAGCATGCAATAACACAGTTCCCCTGACTGGAGCCCCACTGGCGCACACAACAGCATAAGTAGGCATGAGCAGAACTAACTGAAAGATTTATGGGTCCTGAACTTTTCACGCCAAACAAGACACTAGTGCTTTAGGGAGAGCAGGGGGCAAATATTTGGGAGGTGGCAGAGCTAACAGTGTTCCCCTTGCCTTCTCATAGGGCCCCTTAAAGGGCTTTCTGGAGGCACTGGGTAGGCTGCAGAAGAAGTTCTACTCCAAAGGCCTACGGCTGGAGTGCCCAATTCGTACCTACTTGGTGACAGCACGCAGTGCAGCCAGTTCTGGGGCCCGGGCTCTCAAGACCCTGCGCAGCTGGGGCCTGGAGACAGATGAAGCCTTGTTCCTCGCTGGAGCGCCCAAGGGCCCCCTCCTAGAGAAGATCCGCCCACACATCTTCTTTGATGACCAGATGTTCCATGTGGCTGGGGCTCAGGAGATGGGCACCGTGGCCGCCCATGTGCCTTATGGTGTGGCACAGACACCCCGGAGGACTGCACCTGCAAAGCAGGCCCCATCTGCACAGTAGCTGAACCACCAGCTTTACTGATCCACATTGCTCCAGGCTCCCTGAAATACTTCGACACGTCATCTGGTAGATCCCTCTAGTTTCTCACTGTTCTGTGCTTCTGCCTGTCTGCCCTCATCCCTATGAGTGATGTACTTGTAGGAAATTATGCAGATGGGACTGGCATTCTCAACATCCCCCCTTTAGGGCAAATTCTGTGCCATGATCCTGAGTAGGACAGTAGGATTGTGCAGAGTAGCTGGATTTCAGAGGGAAGTTAATGGGTCTGAGAGAGGGAGGGTCAGAGAAGCCAGGATTTCTCAAAAGGGACTTAGAATGAAAACTAACTCAGTGTGGTGGAAAGAACACTGCTATGAGAGAGAATGGATCTGGCTTCTAAGCTCTGTCCTGGAATTAACTGCATGACTTTGGGTAATCCCTCCCCTTCATGGGCCCCAGTTTCCCATCTTTTGGGGCGGTGTTCAAGCTCTCTTTTAGCCAAAGAAGCTTGGTTCTTTAAGATCGCCCTCTTAGAAGGAAGCATTCTATGTCAGTGCTGCTGCTGGTGTGTATGGCACCTTTGCGCAAATTACAAAAGGACACTGTCTAGGTGAATGAAGAACAAAAAGACAGCCCTTCCTCTGGCCTGATCCAGTCTCATGCTGGGGTACACAGCTTAGTTAGCAGGATAGAGGCTGGATTTCACTCCCCATGTGTCCTTCAGCTCAGAGGCCTCTGCCAAATGGACAAAATGCAAAATCGCCCCCAGTAACTCTATCTATAATTTTACACATTTTGAAACCACTGGACAAGATGACCTACCTGCTCCTGTGATTCTCTAACCTGAATGGTCATCAGGACTCAGCCCAGGAAGCAAGGGGAGTGAATTGAACATGCATACAAACTCTCCTCCAGCCAGCAGGGGGCACTGCAGGCTCTTCCCAGGGAGGCGCTTTAGTAGCTGCCTGCTCAGTGTTTCCTTTCCTCTCGCTTTGAGCCAAAGTTCAGTTGCTCCTGCCTGCCAAGACCCTCACTTCCACCACCCTCACTCCCCTGGCTATTGCATCTTGTTGAACAGCTCTACTGGTGGGGAACGGGGCAGAGCATCAGTGTCTACTGTTGTGGCCCCAATTCTCGGAGAAGAAAGTGCAGTGGATGAGGTAGGCGGTTGTCCAGGCTGAGCCCCAGGGTGAGGTGCTGCCTGGGGTGAAGTGGGAAGTGTCAGGAGGTCTGGTGTGAGACAAAAGGTACTGACAAAGTGACGCTTGGAGAGGAAGGAGCTGAAATGTGCACCAGCAAACTTCTCCAGCTATGGGATTGTGAGTGGAAGGCCAGTCAGAGCTGCCTTTGGAGGTAATGAGCTCTCCATCTCTGGATGCGGTGCAAGGGCTTCCAGGATGAGATGACCTCCCCATGAAATGCATCAGCGGATCCTCCACATCTGCAGGAGCCCCTGCGGCCCCTTCTTCACCACTTTCAGAGAACTCTCACCACTTGATGAGTCAGCCTCCTCCTTTGCTGAGCATCCCCGGCTCTCTCCGAAGGGAGGGTGGAAGCACCAATGGCTGGTCCCCAGGAAGACGGAAGGGGTGAGCAGACATCTGTGTGTGGACTGATTGCCAGGCTTCTAGGAGAAATCCTAGTCATGAGCAAGCACTTTGTAAAGAAAACCAGAAGTATCATGAGAGGGGCAGGAGCCTGGAGGTGTGGTGGCAGGAAATAGGGGAGGAGAGCACCCTGGGGTTTTTGATCTTTGACCTTCTGGGGACTCAGCTCAGGGTCTGAATGGGTTCTGTGCAGTGTGGGGCAGGGTAAGAGATGCAGAAAGATATTCCAGGAAGGAGAACAAAGTGAGAAGGCAGAGGTGGTTCTCAAAATGAGCAACGATTTGGGCCAGAAGGGCTTTTGCTGTCATTGTCAGAGGTCTCCATGAAGCTGGTCCCAGGGAGGAATGGTATGACTCTGTGGAGTGACTAGGACAGACACCCACAGTGACTGCTTTATCAGGGGACACTGGCATTATTGCCCCTAGAAGGGCATATGATGATGTCTTTGCACGAGGTCATTTCCACTGCACAGCCAGGATCCTTCTGGCTAACAGAGGAGGCCTTGGGGGCAGAAGACCAGGGTTGTCTCTACTTCCAGAGTTCCAAGCCTAGACAGAGGTACTGTGAGGGCCAAGGACAACCTCAAGGAAACAAAAAAGAAGTGAAGGAGGGAGCTGAGCCCCTGAGTCACCTTCATTCTTGGCTGAACCGCAGAAGGGCCCTCTCCTCACTCCCAGGGGTCAGAATCACCCCCGTGGAAGAGCCTTCAAGGCTCACAGAACTAGTGACTGCAAGAAGCCTACAAGGCCGGGCACAGCCCCGGCTCACAGCATGGCAACAGGCTGCCTGACCAGGGTGGACCTGTGCACTGGAGGCAGCACCAGATGTCACCTAATTAAGATAAACTGCAGGGATTCTGGGACCTGTGTGGTCTTGCCCCCAGGGCCTGGTGATGAACACCACTGATGACTCCATGTGTCTCAGGAAGCAGGAAAATATGATGCTGGAAGCAGAAATATAAGGTGCAGCAAAAGCCATGGATTTCACTGGAGCTATCATTAATAGACACAGACAGCCCTGGGCAATGGAGAAAACACTAAGAGTCTAAATTCTATTATTGAAATCACAAACGAGCATCTCAGGCCTGGAAAAAAGCTTTCAGTCGCTGGAATAAAAATCTGGGGCGGCAGTCTGAGGCAGCAGTTACACGGGCCTTCTGATTGTCTTAGAGGTGAGGAGGTGCCCAGGGATGAGGAACACTGAGTGTCGTGTCACCAGGAAATTAAAAAGCCAGGTGAGCACCAAAGTCCCAGGCCTAACCAGGGAATGCAGCACTGAGGCAGAGCAGCCACAGCTTCTGAAACACTGGACCCCTTTAGCTGAGAGCACCACTTCCCCAACAAGCCCTGCAGAACACTGGTTCCAGGAGATGCCTGCCAGCAAAATCCCAGAGCCAATGGGACTGCTGCTTAGCTGAAAACTGGAAGCCCTGTTACTAAGCACTGAGACTGCTCAGCCAGTTGCAAAACATCCCCCTCTCCTATCTGAGAGCCCAATCAGAGTAGTGGGGATATATCAGAATATGCCAGGAAAAAAACAGAAACTAGCAAGAAGTTCAAAGCCAAGATGGATTTGGCATTATAATGACACTTAATTTGTGTGCACCAGTACAGCCAAACTGATGACTAAAGTCTTGAAATACCTCCATACCAGTTGGTAAATAATGCTGCGCTGAGTCCCCTGAATGTCTCTTCGTGGTCTCAGCTGACCCTTCCACTGTGAACGCTCCATTTTCCCACAGTGCAGCCTCTAGGAGGCTGCTGTGGCACTATGGCCAGTGTCTACTCTGTTTTGTGGTGTCCTGGCCATGCTGGTTTAGGGAGGTAAAGTAACTTGCCCAAAGCCATAGAGCTAGTAAGTGGCAGTGCTGGGACTCAAACTCATGTCCATCTGATGCTAGGACCCAGGTTTTCAACCATTTTGTCATATTGCTCATACATATGCATGGAGATAGCCAGAGAAGCTCCATTCTGAGGTCTTCACTAGGAGTTTACTTACCCAACAGTTAACATGTTGATTTCCTGCATGGTGAAATGCTGGAATACATTTGAGTGGGTGCTTTTACTATAACTTCCTAAACAGCTAAAAATAATTTAAATTAGAGACAAGCATTTGCGAACACCTGGAAGCACTTTCAAACAATCCCAAGTTCTGAGAAACCCAGTGTGAAGACCCCTGTTTTGGACTAATGCAGAGTTTGGCAAACTCTGGGCCCATGGGCCAAATCTGACCCATTGCCTGTTTTTGTAAAGAAACTCTGATTGGGGCCAGGCGTGGTGGCTCACGCCTGTAATCCCAGCACTTTGGGAGGCTGAGTTGGGCAGATCACAAGTTCAGGAGATCGAGACCATCCTGCCCAACATGATGAAACCCCATCTCTACTGAAAATACAAAAATTAGCTGGGTGTGGTGGCGCATGCCAGTAGTCCCAGCTACTCAGGAGGCTGAGGCAGGAGAATTGCTTGAACCCCGGAGGCAGAGGTTGCAGTGAACCGAGATCGCGCCACTGCACTCCAGCCTAGCAACAGAGTGAGACTCCATCTAAAAAAGAAAAGAAAAGATAAAGATAAAGAAGAGAAACTGATTAGAACACAGCCATGCCCATTTGTTTACCTATGTTTATGACTGATTTTGCACTGCTACAGCAGAGTTGAATTCTTGCAACAGAGACTGCAAGCTAAAAATATTTTCTATCTGGCCCTTTACAGAAAAATGTGCGGACCTCTGGGCTAAGGCAGACAGCCTGGCTGACACCTCAGTGGGATGAGCCAGGTCACATCCACCTAGGCATCTGTGGGCGGAGGTTGGCTCCACTGCCGAGGGGAAGGGACGTGGGGGCTCCATGCCCATCTGAAGAGTCCAAGTTTTGACTATTTTCAAGCAACTCATGGTTCATGGTAATTTGCAGTTTTGTCGATGCACTGATTTGACTTGGGTGTGCTCTCCCAAGCTGATGAGTGAGAGGGCAGGAGCAGGGCCCTTGGCTGGGGATGAGCCCAGCTGGCTGTCCAGCATGGCTTTGTATTCCCGACTCATTTCCTCATGAGGCCTCTTAGGCAATGATGAACCTGGTAGATGGATGGGCATTAGCTAAACATGAGTTTTGGATAGCTTGAAGCGCTCAGTGTTGATGTCAGAGGCTCCGAGCCAACAAGTTCATTCATGTACTTTCTGTGAAAGCAAGAACAAGTCTGTCGTGAAGAGGGTCCCATGAGGACTTCAGCCAGTTCAGAAGTTACTGATCATGGGAGAGAGAAAACTCCTGTAACAGCTGGAATGGCAGTTTATTGTGGCTTGAAGGCATGTGAGCAATAAACACAAATAGCCCTCATAATGGAATTGTGGATCAGGAGAATTCTAGGACCCTGCAAGTTAAGAGATTTACCAGGCTTCCAGGATCCACAGCAAGAACGGAGAGTATGGAAGATGCCCCATCTACAGCCGTCATTGCTGTCGCTATGCCATCATGATACCCTTCTCCACCAAGCCCAGACTGGGTCTCAGAATCTTTCTGTATCCAGCATTCCAGGCAGCCACTACCAGTGGGATGGAGCTGGTGTGAACGATGAAACCTATTTTGCCATTCCTATTGGCGTTGGGTTTTGCTATCCAGGAGGCATGCAAGGTCCGGAATGTTCATCCTCTGAGGATATGACAACTCTGAGGATGCCAGAGTCTCACCTGACTCGGGTGGAACACAAGGAGGTAGATGAATAGTATCGTGTGGCTGGCAGCTTCGCGGGCCATGGGTTTTATAACCAGTCTTAAAGCAAAACACAAAACCACCTCCTTTCTGCCAGTAGGTGGCACTGCAGGCCGGCACACAGCTGCTGGCAGTAGTCAAATGATTCTACCCACTGATTTACTTTTCTCTCCTTGTGACTTAGTGCGGTGCTGGACTCTCCCCACCGTTAGCTCCAGCCAGCCAAAAACGACTTTAGGTGCTCTGGAAATGTTTGCTAAACACGCCCGAGTGACAGCCAATTGCTCTTGCCGACAATTACTGTGATTGTGTGTATGTGTGCACACATATGAGTTTGTGCAACAGGATAAAAATTGTACATGTACATGTATTTATGTGGGTGTGTGTAATGGGCCAGATATCTCAGCCAACGACTCTGTGTGTGTGTGTGTACTCACTATGTGTACAGATGGTTATCTCTGTTAACTGAGTGTCCTAGGACCCATATACTGATGGCCAGTCCTAGAATAGCTGTATCCATTTCCTTCATAACATGGGTATTTGCATATGTGCAGCTTGGGGGCCATCGAGACCAGCCCCCAACCTCTGGCCAAGAAAATCTTGGCTCCTAACCCTCTGCCTCCTACTCCTACTCCTGAGCCTTGGGAAGGAAGTAGTAGAATCTGTGTAAGGACAACCCTTTTGACTACACCTGCCTCATCATCTCCGTTTGTTTCTTCCCTCCCCCTAACAGTGCCAAGGCCAACATGTCCAGTTGGGCAGATTATGCACTGCCAAAATCTAGAGGGCGCCATTGGTACTGTGACATGGGTGGTACCTCTTAGACACCTGCATAACCTGCCAACTGTATATAGATGCCCTGGTCATCTCATGGCCATGGCTAGGAAAGTTGCCTTCCTTCCCCCCACCAGCCCTGCCCAACCTAGACAAAGATTCCTGCCTCTGCTTGAGTGTTCTAATGTGGCCCAGAAGTGACTTACCATTGACCTTGATTGGGAAGTATCTCCCCGATGGGCCATCCCCTAGAGGCCTTTGGAATTCCATTTATAAAAGTGAAATGTGTCTGGGAACTTTGCAGTTACTCATCTTTGCAAAGTGAAAGCCTCTGTAAGGCAAACCAAGGGGTCACTGACTCCCACACTCCTGGCCTGTGGGTGAATATATGCCTTCATGACCATCTGCCACGGAATTAGGTAAAGGCCTCAAGGCTAGTCTTGTAGCTAGCTGCCACAAAGAAGCCACCGAGAAAATCACTGAGGTCACCCTAGACTGGATGCCTGGGCCGGGGTCGCAAACCCAATGCCTACAGGGGCCAGGCAGGAAACCTAAATGAGTGGAGAGGATTAAGCCAGGTCTTCAGTGAGAATGGAGAATGCTGTGGTCTGCCACGGTTGCTGCCACATGGGAATGTGGCCTGAGATTGCCGGATAGTCCACCCCATTTTTGAAGAGAAGCTGGGAATCTGGTCTTTTAAATGTTGACAACTATTTTGAATTTAGAAAACATCATCCGGGCCAAATAAAACATATTCTGTAGGCGAGATCGGGTCCTCGGATCTCCAGTTTGCATCCGCTGGCCCAGGCCCAGAGACTTGGGTTTTTAAGACCCAAGTCACTGAGAGTCTGAGGATGTTCACACTCAGATTCTCACTACTGGATCTTTAAGAGACCCCAGAGATGACCTAGCTCAGCCTTTGTGCGTTCAAAACTGCATATGTACAAAGTTTAGTTTTTTGTTTTTTGTTTTTTTGAGACGGAGTCTTGCTCTGTCGCTCAGGCTGGAGTGCAGTGGCAAAATCTTGGCTCACTGCAACCTGCGCCTTCTGGGGTCAAGCAATTCTCCTGCCTCAGCTTCCCGAGTAGCTGGGATTACAGGTGCCCACCACCACGCCCAGCTAATTTTTTGTATTTTTAGTAGAGATGGGGTTTCACCATATTGGCCAGGCTGGTCTCGAACTCCTGACCTCAGGTGATCCGCCAGCCTCTGCCTCCCAAAGTGCTGGGATCACAGGCGTGAGCCACCACACCTGGCCTACAAACTTCTTTATTAAAGTAATAGCACACATATACTTAACTTCTGGTTTCTACTTGAGAGCATGTCAGTAACCTCCAATATAGAACACGATGAAAAATTAAACTGTACGCATAGTGTTGCTTGTATCTACCTGTCAGAAGCCCTTTGCTTTGATAGCATTTGCTGCCTCAGTCTTCCTCATCACCCAACCTCTCCAGGTTGTTTGTTATGATAAACCTAAGTGCCTCCGTAAATGGTTAGAGCATGTGTTTCTTCATCTTTGTGACTCCCCTTGTCTGGGGATAAGACTGCTTGTACTTCTCCCAGCTTTGCCCTCTTTGGCCTGCTAGTAGCACACCCCATCCATCCAGACCTGTCTGGCTCTTTGTAGCATTTACCTGGTCACATGATAAAGGGTGCTGAGTGCTTGTCAGTGTGGGTCCCTGTCACTTCTCATGCATGTCCTATATCTTAATTTTACATGTGCTTCTGCTTAAAAGCCATTCAAATAAATGGAGAAGGTTTTAATTAACTTACATTGTCTTGTTTTTTCCCCATAATTGTATTCACAAACTGGCATATGGGACCTCATGAAATGCTAATGGTGATGTGGGTAATGAGCAGGTCTGGGACCCGATTTATCCATTAGAGCTGGGGTCTTTCTATAGAATCTGTCCCACCACATGAAGACCACCCTGAGGGGAGATTCCGCAATGGACAGCAGCCTGAGACCATCAGAAGGCAAGCTTCCCCCAACAGGGCTCCTCACATGGACTCGGTGTTCCCACCTGGAACCACCAAGGGTGAGGATGGAGCGGGGGAAGAAAAGATAAGAGGATGTGAGATGAAGGAAGAAGGGGATAACTCAGACTCCAACCCTCATATCATTCTTCTTCCTGCACCCCAGGGTCTTCCTACACTCCAGGATCTTCCTGCCCCTCAAAGTGTCTGCAGAGCAGGAATCCAAGGGTGGCTTTGCTGGGCGGTTCTTATTCAGAGTCTCTCGTGAGGTTGTAGTCAAGCTGCCAGGTGGAGCTGCAGTCAATGGAAGGCTTACCTAGGGCTAGAGGAGCTGCCTCCAAGATGGCTCATTCACATGGCTATTGGCAGATGACCAGAGTTCCTCGCCACAATGTTACCTGAGTGTCCTCATGACATGGCTGTTGGCTTCCCTGAGAGTGAGTAATCCAAGAGAGAGCAAGGCAAAAGCCAGACCATCTTTTATGACCTAGCCTTGGAAGTGACATGTCATCACTTCTAGCATATTCTATTGGTCACACAGACAAACCCTGTCACAAGGTGAGAGGGGACTACCCAAAGAGGTGAATATCAGGAAGTGGAGATGATTAGGGGCCATCTTGGCGGCTGGCTAGCACATATTATTATACCTCCATCACAGTCTGGTACACCAGGGACCCCCAACATTATGTTAACCATTCTTCTGCCCCATGGCAAGACTAGACTTGAATGTTTCTCCTGGATTCTCCAACCTGAAGTCCCCTCAGTTTCCCACCTGTCCCCACGCAGTCACCAGGGATGGAGAGAAATATGATTCTTCATCTACTTCCTTCCTCACACCTCCTGTCCAACATTCTTTCAGGGGCCTTGGAGTCACCTACTTGGGGACATCATCAAAACTGTGTTCTGAGATGTCTTAGTCTCATGGTAAAATTTTTATAATGTCCGTAAGGCCAGTGGTCCCAGGGCTGTTTGCCCTGTTTTATAACCAGTGGCCCATGTCCAAGATGAGGGAAAAGCAGGGGTTGGGGGAAGGGTGGCATCCCAACACCCCCTCCTTCCTAGGCCTTGGATATCAGCCCCAGCCTCTGCTGCCATAAATGAATCCTCTACTTTTTGACATGGTCTTGGACTGGATTTGGGAATAAAAGCCCCATGATGTGATCCAGATGTGACTGTGGCTTGGAGCTGGAACAAAAAAACAAAGGAGTAACCAGATAAAGAAATCACAGACATAATTCTTTCTCCTCCCGTGTGCACTCCCTTTTCAACTTGCAAAGTTCATCCATGACCTGAGGCCTATGTGTTCTGTTTTTCTCTTGTGCTTACTAGTAGCCAGTTTTATTTGCCAATAGGTCATTTAAAGAAACACTAGTTTTGGCCGGGAGTGGTGGCTCAAGCCTATAATCCCAACACTTTGGGAGGCCGAGGCAGGTGAATCACGAGGTCAGAAGATTGAGACCATCCTGGCCAACATGATGAAACCCCATCTCTACTAAAAATACAAAAATTAGCTTGGCATGGTGGCATGTGTTTGTAGTCCC
The DNA here is from genome assembly GCF_009764315.1 of Trachypithecus francoisi. NCBI lineage: Eukaryota > Metazoa > Chordata > Mammalia > Primates > Cercopithecidae > Trachypithecus > Trachypithecus francoisi. The sequence continues at coordinate 84,980,071 of NW_022681457.1, forward strand.
AGCTACTCAGGAGGCTGAAGCAGGAGAATTGGTTGAACCCAGGAGGTGGAGGTTGCAGTGAACCAAGATCACGCCACTGCACTCCAGCCTGGGCAACAGAGCGAGACTCCATCTCAAAAAAAAAAAAAGGAAACATTATTTTTATAAACAAGTAACTCAAGGAATAAAATTACAAATTCACATCATAATAGTGAATGGAATAGACTCTGTTCTTTTTTTTTTTTTTTTTTTTTTTTTTTGAGACAGAGTCTCGCTCTGTCACCCAGGCTAGAGTGCAGTGGCCAGATCTCAGCTCACTGCAAGCTCCGCCTCCCGGGTTTACCCCATTCTCCTGCCTCAGCCTCCCGAGTAGCTGAGACTACAAGCGCCGCCACCTCGCCCAGCTAGTTTTTTTGTATTTTTAGTAGAGACAGGGTTTCACCGTGTTAGCCAGGATGGTCTCAATCTCCTGACCTTGTGATCCGCCCGTCTCGGCCTCCCAAAGTGCTGGGATTATAGGCTTGAGCCACCGCGCCCGGCCTAGACTCTGTTCTAAACACTTTATACATTCATTTAATTCTTACAACAACCCTATGAGGTAAATACTATTATTATCCCTTATCATCACCATTTTACAGATGAGGAAACTGAGGCTCAGAGAGGTAAGGTAACTAACTCAAGGTCCACAGCTAACAAGTGGCAGAGCTCTATTTAGACTCAAGTTCTCTGGCTCCAGAGTGTGTCTCTTATTTTTTTATTTATTTATTTTTTTTTTGAGGTGGAGTCTCCCTGTGTGTCCAGGCTGGAAGGCAGTGGCGCAATCTCGGCTCACCGCAAGCTCTGCCTCCTGGGTTCATGCCATTCTCCTGCCTCAGCCTCCCCAGCAGCTGGGACTACAGGCGCCCGCCACCATACCTGGCTAATTTTTTGTATTTTTAGTAGAGACAGGGTTTCACCATGTTAGCCAGGATGGTCTCGATCTCCTGACCTTGTGATCCTCCTGCCTCAGCCTCCCAAAGTGTTGGGATTACAGGCATGAGCCACAATGCCCGGCCCAGAGCGTGTCTCTTAAGTGCTACATTATACTGACTCTCTCATGTTATTTTAAAGATAAAACGCACAAAAGAAATGTTGAGCTTACACTAAGTTTGCTTGAGCTATGTCCCCCTGAACCTCAGGGTAGTACAAATCATCTTCTGTCATTTGAGTTCCTCTGGGGGATACATTTGAGGAGTGGTTTTAATGGGGACCTCCCTAAGAAGCAGAACCATCTGTTTCTTACAGAGGCAAAAAATACTGGTTCCCCTCACTCTACCGTTTTCTGTTCTGGGCAGGGAAGGCACGACTGAAATATTCTCATCCACATCTTGCAGAGGAAGAAACTAAGTCTTAGAGAGGGGAAGTGATGTGTCTGAGGACACACACAATTAGATTCAGAAAGGAAACTGAATGCCAGGCTATTTCTCTAAATTCAGTGCCATTCCCTCGGAAACACCGCATTTCACCTGACTTAATCTGGGCCCTAGCTCATTTGTGTTGCTACAACAAAATGCCATAAACAGGGTGGCTTATAAATCACAGAAACTTCTTTCTCAAAGTTCTCGAGGCTGCGAAATCCAAGATCAACGCACTGGTAGATGTGGTATCTGGTGAGGTTCCACTTCCTGGTTCATATATGGTACCTTCTAGCTGTGTCCTCAAATGGTAGAAGGGGTGAGCTAGCTCTCTGGGGCCTCTTTTATTTTATTTTTTTTAATTTTTATTTATTTATTTATGTATTTATTTATTTTTGAGGTGGAGTTTCGCTCTTGTCACCCAGGCTGAAATGCAGTGGCGCCATCTTGGCTCACTGCAACCTTTGCCTCCCAGGTTCAAGTGATTCTCCTGCCTCAGCCTCCCGAGTAGCTGGGATTACAGGCATGCGCCATCACGCCCAGCTAATTTTTGTATTTTTAGTAGAGACGGGGTTTCTCCATGTTGGTCAGGCTGGTCTCGAACTCCCGACCTCAGGTGATCAGCCCGCCTCGGCCTCCCAGTGCTGGGATTATAGGCATGAGTCACCACACCTGGCCTGGGGCCTCTTTTATAAGGACACTAATTTTTTTTTTTTTTTTTTTTTGAGACGGAGTCTCGCTCTGTCGCCCGGGCTGGAGTGCAGTGGCCGGATCTCAGCTCACTGCAAGCTCCGCCTCCCGGGTTCACGCCATTCTCCTGCCTCAGCCTCCCGAGTAGCTGGGACTACAGGCGCCCGCCACCTCACCCGGCTAGCTGGGACTACAGGCGCCCGCCACCTCGCCTGGCTAGTTTTTTGTATTTTTTAGTAGAGACGGGGTTTCACCGTGTTAGCCAGGATGGTCTCGATCTCCTGACCTTGTGATCCGCCCATTTCGGCCTCCCAAAGTGCTGGGATTACAGGCTTGAGCCACCGCGCCCAGCCATAAGGACACTAATTATAAGGACACTAATCCCATTCATGGGCTTCCACCCTCATGATCTCATAACCTTCCAAAGGCCCCACCTCCTAATATCATCACACTGGTGATTAGGTTTCACCATATTAATTTTGGAGAGGCATATTCAGACCATAGCAATTTGAATCTTCATTCTTTTTTTAAAATTTAATTTAAAGTTTCGGGATACATGTGCAGAGTGTGCAGTGTTTTGGGGGGTTTTATTTTTGAGACAAAGTCTTGCTCTGCCATCCAGGCTGGAGTACAGTGCCACTTGAACCCAGGAGTGCAGCTCACTGCAATCTCTGCCTCCTGGGTTCAAGTGATTCTCCTTCCTCAGCCTCCCAAATAGCTGGGATGACAGGCATGCACCACCACACCTAGTTAATTTTGTATTTTTAGTAGAGACAGGGTTTCACCATGTTGGTCAGGCTGATCTTGAACTCTTGACCTCAGGTGATCCAACCATCTAGGTCTCCCAAAGTGTTGGGATTACAGGCGTGAGCCACTGCACCCAGCCTAGGTTTGTTACATAGGTAAAGGAGTGCCATGGTGGTTTGCTGCACCTGCCTACCCATGAATCTTCATTCTTTCATTCCTCTGGCAAAGTTCCCCTTAGAAGCCCTATGAAGCTCCAAGTGGTATAAAGCTCATCCCATTGTGAGAATAATATAGCCACAGCCCAAGGCTATCAACTTGTTACCTGCTTGCTGGGTGATGTTGCAAAACATGTACCCTCTGTGGCTGCCAGGAGAGTGCATAACTCACATCTCCTTCGAGAGAATCTGCTGCAAGGAGCATGATTACCCAACAGCCTGCAGCAGCTGTCCCTCTGGGTCAGGCCCGGGAGCTGGAGGCCAGGGCGTCCTCTTCGCACTGTGTGCCCAGTGGCAGGGACCAGGCCCTCCCCCAGCTCCTACCCCCACCCCCATGGCCATCTGACTTCAGGAAGCTCAGTCCCTCCCCTCCCACCTCCCCCAGTGTCCTTGTCCGGCTGACATCACGCATACACGGAAGAGAAATATGCAAGATTCCAGAGAGGCCAGAGTGTGGGAACCAGGACAGATGCTGCTGGCCCTGCCCACAGGCTGCCACGCCTCCAGAGCCTCTGGGTGCTGCCAAGGGGACTTTGGAATGTGCCCGAAGCTTCTGGCTTCCTCCATGGTGGGCCACCCCCCAGGGCCTGGGAAAGCTAGGGAGGCTCTGAACACCCAGTCTGTCATTCCGCCCCTGTGTGGCTCCTGCAGGACTTGTACTGCCTGAATGTAGGGGTGGGAGTGTATAAGCTTCAAGACAGCAGGGCCAGCCCAGCTGCTTTGCTCTCAGGGGCCCAGATAAGTAGAGCATGAACTCTGCAGCCCAGGGACAGGGAAGGGAACCAAACCAACATGTTTATCACCTTACTTAGAGAAGGAGCTTGGAAGTGTGTGGGTGTACATGCATGTGTGTGTTATAGACAGACAGACACAGACAGATGGTCCCAGCCCCCACCCTCGCTAGCCCCAGGGGTAGCTTGTGTGCCGCCTGCTCTGCACATGTGGCTCCCAGCAGCTGCACATTCCGTCAGTGACCAGCTGTGGCAGCAGCTGTGGAGGTGGAAAGTGAGCGCCCGATGGGTCCCAGAGGAGCGGGGGAGGAGGGCAAGGGGAGGACAGGAAGGGCCTGGGATGATGAGCAGGGGGTGGGGGGAGGGGGAAGCAAGGAGGCTCAGACTGTTCTCAGGATGGAACAGGGAGCAGGAAAGTGGTGGTGGGACTGCCTGACATCTGGGTGTGGCACAGAGAGCTTGCAGAGGTCCAGGACAGGCCCAGCACACCCCGGTTAGGCCTTGCCACGTGGGTGGACCAACATGAGTGTAAGGAAAACGACTGGGGAGTTGGATCTATGGGTCTGAACCTGAGAAAAAAAGTGTATTTGAGATATAAATTTGCAAATCATTCGCTCACAGAAGGAAAAGCCAGGGAGTAGGTGAACCACCTAGGGAGAGAGTGGATGGAGACAGAGGCTGAACCCAAATATAACATTAGAGCACCCACTCTCCACAGCAGGCATTGCTGTCTGCATCTTACTTCATTTAACCCTCACAACAACCCTGTACAGCGAGTGGCTTTGGTATCATCCCATGAGAAAACCAAGGCACGGAAAGGCCACTCTTGTCCTGGCTCACTTTCTGCCTCACTGTGTGGTCCTGGGGATGTTTCTGTCCCTCTCTGGGTCTCAGTGTCCCTAGGCTCAAAGTCAGGACAAGGTCCTGCAGAGGGAAGATTGAGTGGCACCTGGGTGCTCCAGGCCCCTTCTTCCCCCTACTTCATCCCGGGCCATGGGCCAGAAAAGTCCTTGTATGTCTCTGCTGCTTTTCTAGGGGCCAGGACAGACATAAACTATTCCACAATGAATAACCACCAACCACCACCCTGGGCATCTCCATGCCAATCATCTCCTCTGAGACACCCCAGATACCTCCACCATGCAGCAGTTAGAGGCTCGATGCCTGCCCAGCAGTGGTCTCTGGAATCGTGTTCCCGTGTATAGTCTATGTGCAAGCCAACTGTTCAGAGCCCAGGCTGTATCAGTTTAGTGATCTGAATACCAGCCTCGAGAGCAGATGGGGCTGACCCAGTGTGGGCTCAGTGATAGAGAAAGTATTGCTGCAACTGAAACTCATCGCTGAAAATCTCCAGCTCGCTCAGCTCTGGGACAGAGAGAAAGGAGCAGAGGGTAGAATAGAGGGCCCATCTCGTCCTCCTTCCCTTTGGATTGAGGCTGCCTGCTACTCCTGGGCCTCTCATCCTTTTCCTTACTTCTGACTCCCTCCATCAGTGAGCAAATTCCTCCTGAGGCTCTGCTGGTCCCCGGAGTTGCGTGGGGTGCCCTCTCTCATGGACCTGCCCCTCTTCTTTTCTGTTTATTTTTTCCCCTTAGAGATGGGGTCTCACTCTGCTGCCCAGGCTGGAGCGCACTGGTGCAATCAAGGCTCACTGCAGCCTTGACCTCCTGGGCTCAGGTGATCCTCCCACCTCAACCTCCTGAGTAGCTGCTATTATAGGCTATTACTATGCCTGGCTGACGTGCCCCCTCTTTAAACCTGCTTCCGCAACCCTCCACCCCAGACACTTCCCAGTCCATGGCATCCTGCCCTTGCCTCTGCCTCTCTTGCCTCTGTTTATTCATCCCAAGGCATCTGTGACCTCCTGATCACACTTCTTTCCTCTTAGAGCCCCTGGACTGGTGACCAAGCCCTTTTCCTCGGCCCTTGGTTGCCTTGGTTCCTGGTGCTCCATTCTCGCAGGATTCTCCTCCTTCTTCCCAGAGAATCTTTGGTTATTGTTTCCCAGGGTCCTAGCCTAGGTTCCCCTCCCTTCTGGATCTGCACTAGCTCCTTGGGATAGCTATGTCATGTACTCCATGTCTTCAGCCACCTCTTCAGGCACCAAATCTCTACTCCAGCCCAGACCTCTCCCTGGGTTCTCCTCTTGGGTGTGCCCTAGGTCTCACAAACAGCATGTCCATAGTGAGCTCCTTCCCTTCTCCAGTGTTTCCCATTGGTGCTCATCACCTTCATCCATTCAGTCACCCAGACAGGAACCCAGTATCGCTCGAATCCAGTCCTTACTGCCTGGCCTATTTTAAGAGTCTCCTGATTGGTCCACCCAGCTCTAATGCAGGATGCAGTGGTTACCAGCATGAATTCTGGCGCCAGACTGCCTGGTTAGAATCCTATTTCTACCACTTAGTAGCTGTGTGATTTGGGGTAAGTTACTTAACCTCCCTGTGTTTCAGGGTAACTTATGAAGAAAAGAGGTTTAATTGGCTCACGGCTCTGCAGGCTGTACAGGAAGCATAGTAGCAACTGCTTCTGGGGAGGCCTCAGGGAGCTTCCAGTTATGGTGAAAGGCAAAAGGGGTTGAACAGGCACGTCACATGGCAAAAACAGGAACAAGAGAGGAAGCAGGGGAGATGCCACACACCTTGAAACACCAGATCCATGAAAACTCACTATCATGAGAACAGTACCAAGGGGATGGGACTAAACCATTCATGAGAAATCCACCTCCCTCACCTCCCACCAGGCCCTACCACCAATATTGGGGATTACAATTCAACAGGAGATTTGGATGGGGACAGAGATCCAAACCATATCACCATTCCATTGATACTCCATGCTTGTTCCTACCTCAGGGCTTTCCACTTGCTGTTCCTTCTGCCTGGAATCCTCTTCCCTCAGATCTTCTCAGATTCCCTCTCTCCATTCGGGTCTTTGCATAATGATTCATCCTCAGAGAGGATCTCCTGACCCCTAAGTAAAATAGCCACCAATCCCCCAGTTACCCTATGTCTCTACCTCACTTCATCTTATTTCACAGCATCAGTTAATATCACTAACATCACATTATACGTGTTGCTATATGTTCATCGCCCAAAGCTCTGGCCCCTGCGATGTGAGAATGGCCCAATATAAATGGCAAGAAGACTCTCATGGGTGGGTGGACAAGGCAGAAAGTGGTTGGGGATGAAGCTGGAGAGATGGGCAGGGACCCGAGCTTAGGGGATGGTACCTCAAGTGTGCCCTGGATTGTCCTGGCATGATTATTAGTATTGCCTCCTTTCACTGTCGTAGGTGCCCAGGTTATTACAGCCATTCTGTGTATAGGGCATGGTAAGCAGTTGGCATTTTATTTCAAATGGGATGTGAAGCATGTGGACGGTTTTGAGCAGGAAGTGACATGATCTGACTGGCATTTAAAAGGATCATGACCAAGTCCTTGAAACACTCTTTTGGCTCCTGCCCAGACCCCCCCACACGCTCCACTCTCCTCCACTGCCCTTTCAGTCTCCTCTGGCAGCTCTTTCTCTTCCACAACCTTTACATCTTGGAGTTTCTCCAGACTAGTGGTTCCCAACTGGGGGCGATTTCTCCCCCAAGGGACATTTGGTATTTTATCTGGAGATATTTCTGATGGTCACAACTGGAGCGGGTATAACTGACATCCAGTGGGTAGAGGTCAGGGAGGTTGCTTACCATTCTGCAATCCACAGAATAGCCCTACACAATAAAGAATGATCTGGCCCAAAATGCCAGTAGTCTTGAGGTTAAGAAATCCTGGCCGGGCGCGGTGGCTCAAGCCTGTAATACCAGCACTTTGGGAGGCCGAGACGGGCGGATCACGAGGTCAGGAGATCGAGACCATCCTGGCTAACACAGTGAAACCTCGTCTCTACTAAAAAATACAAAAAACTAGCCGGGCGAGGTGGCGGGCGCCTGTAGTCCCAGCTACTCGGGAGGCTGAGTCAGGAGAATGGCGTAAACCCGGGAGACGGAGCTTGCAGTGAGCTGAGATCCGGCCACTGCACTCCAGCCTGGGCCACAGAGCGAGACTCCGTCTCAAAAAAAAAAGAAATCCTGCACCAGATTAGTACCATCCAATAGGAACATCATGGGAGCTGAATAAACAGTTTAACATTTTCTAGTAGTCACATTTTTAAAAACCTAAAAAAAAAAAAAACAAGGGAAGTTAATTTTACTAATATATTTTATTTAATCCAATATTTATAAAATATTATCATTGCAGCATGTAATCATAACAAAAAATATCAATGACATAGTTGACACTTAAAAAAATTCTGGTGTTTATTTCATACTCACTGCACATATAGCAATTCAGACCAGTCACATTTCAAGTACTTAATAGCCATAGGGGGTTCGTGGCTATTATATTGATGACATAGCTCTAGGGTCAGTACTACATAATATATCACAATGTTTAAGAGCTGCATAATTGGCTGGGTATAGTGGCTTACTCCTGTAATCTTAACACTTTGGGAGGCCAAGGTGGGAGGATCGCTTGGCCCCAGGAGTTGGAGACCAGCCTGGGCAACATAGTGAGATCTCATCTTTACCAAAAAGAAACAATTTTTTTTTTTTTTTTTTTTTTTTGAGACGGAGTGTCGCTCTGTCGCCCAGGCTGGAGTACAGTGGCACTATTTCGGCTCACTGCAAGCTCCGCCTCCCAGGTTCACACCATTCTCCCACCTCAGCCTCCCGAGTAGCTGAGACTACAGGCAGCTACCACCACACCTGGCTAATTTTTTGTATTTTTAGTAGAGATGGGGTTTCAACGTGTTAGTCAAGATGGTCTCGATATCCTGACCTCGTGATCTGCCCGCCTCAGCCTCCCAAAGTGCTGGAATTACAGGCATGAGCCACCGTGCCCGGCAAAAAAAAAATTTGTTTAATTAGCTGAGCATGGTGGTATACACCTGCTATTCAGGAGGCTAAGGTAGGAGAATCATCTGAGCCAAGGAATTCAAAGTTTCAGTGAGCTATGACAGCACCACTACACTCTAGCCTGGTGACAGAGCAAAACCTTTTCTTTATTTTAAAAAGAAGGGGGAGTGCTATATAAGGTAATAAAGCATAATGTTTTGGCTCTGGAACTGAACTGCCTTGTTAAATTCCAGCCCTTCCATTTATTGCCTGTTGGCCTTAGGTAGAGTTACCCTACCTCTCAGCCGTCGTTTCTCACTTGTAAAGTGGGGATTATAATATTACTACTTTATAGAGTTGTCAAGGATTAAATGAGTTCATATTTACAAAACACTTAGATTAGTTTCAGGTTGTATAATAAGTGCTCACCAAATGTTAAATATTTAGCTAGGCTCCTGCTCTGTCTCCATCCACGTTTTCTGAGTGATCCCATCTGCTCCCATAGCCTTAAATGCCATCAATTACCTAATGACGTCCAAATTTAATATCTGGCTAAGACCTCTTTTCCTGAACTCCAGACCCTCTATTTAACTGTGCGCTATATTTTGATGATCCAAGACATCTCACATGAAATGTCCACCACGGAGCCCTTGACCTTCCCCTGCAAATCTGCTTTTCTTCCAATCTTTGCTATCTCAGTCAATCACACAGGGCAGACATCCAGGAGGCTTCCTTGACTTCTGCCTTTCCAGGGAATGCGTAGCGCATGGATTGTACAACTTCTCTGTTGGTTGAGGTTTCCACTGACTGGCATGAGCCTGCAGAAGTGATGTGAGTACTGAGGGCATTTGGAATGAGAGTCCATAGTTGTGGCTGGGGCAACCAACCAGGGCTTCCTGGTACTGATCGCTCATGACAGTTGCGCCTACCAGTATGTATTTGTAAGTCTGTCTGTGTGTATGTGTTTGCATACCTGGCCAAATGGTTGTGTCTGTGGATGTGTGTGGAAGGGGGCACAGGAACGTTCTTCCCCATCAAGTAATCAAGTGTCCCCCAGCAAGCAGGCCTTGCTGTGAGGGTGGAAGCACAGTTATTCTCAGATGACCAACCCCATTCTCCCACTTGAAAGGGTGGCTTCCCTCAGGGCCTGACCTGGTAGCAGGCAAAAAGGAAGACTTCTCTCATGTCTAACCCAGCACACCAAGACCTCCTCTATCTCCTCTTCCCTGCCCAAGAAGTCCGCCTCCAGGATGCTCTCATGCAGCTTCCTCTGGAGCCTTGGGAGCTTCTCTGAGGTACTGGGCGCCTGAGGATGACCGGTGGAATCTGAGAACTTCCCACGAGTCCCCCTCCCTAAGGACAGGGCAGCTAGAGCCCTCCCTGAGTGAACAGGTTGGTGTGTTGTCAGAAGCAGAGGCCCCAGGAAGAGAGGCTGGAGGGTGTCTTCCCTTTTCCTCTCCTTCTCCCACTTTGAGGCCCTGCCATAGCGTCTAGAAGGAGCCCTTTCCTGGCCTCCTGGCCGCCCAGGACAACTCGACCTCTGGTGAACTGGGAACTGGGAACTGATTCCCAGGGACAACCCACCACTGCCACCAAGCCAGGCCTTTAGGGACCTCGGCCAGAGCCCAGCTTTCTCAGACGCTGTGGCCACAACTTCAGCCGTCCCTTTTGGGGGTGACCGCCACCTCTCAGAAGTGTGTCTTCCCCTTGCCCCCACCACACTATTCCACTTGCTTCGGGCCCCTATGGAGGAGCTGCTGGGGAATTCTTGTTGAGGATCAGGCCCCAACCACCCCCACTAACCTCGACAAACTTGATGTGTCTGCTGCCTCCAGAACACCAGGAGGCAGGAGCGCGCGGGGTTGACCCTTGCGGAATCCCAGGCATCGAAGCGGCGCCTCTACGGGCCAGCAGCGCCCAGGTGACCCCGGGACAGACGGGGACTCCTGGCTTCCCCGCGGGGCCTCCCAGGGCACCTGCCTAAGGCCACCCAGCGCGCGGCAGCCGAGACATCGGAGCACAGCCGGACCTCCCAGCCGTCGGTGAAGGCGGCGACCGCCCAGGGCCTTCCCACGGCTCGGCGGCGCGTCGCCGCGGGGGCGAAGGGGCGCCTGGGCGCCCGGGGCTGCGGCGCAGGAAAGGGCCCTGGGAAAGGGCGGCGGCGGTGCCCCTGAGGCGGGGCCGGGGCGGGGCCGGGGCGGGGCCCGACTTCCCGACTGGGAGCCCTAGCCGCGGGGCTGAGACCCGGCAGCCTGCGTTCGCCATGAAGCGACCCAAGGAGCCGAGCGGCTCCGACGGCGAGTCCGATGGACCCATTGACGTGGGCCAAGAGGGCGAGCTGAGGTAAGGGCCGGGATGCGGGAACTGAGCACGCGGAGGACGGGCGGCGTGGGGGTCGGCCCGACGGGCTCGCCGAGCAGGCGGGCCAGCCCTCCAGCACCGCCTGGGCGGAGGCGGGTGAGCGCGGGGCCACAGGTGTCGGCGTGTGGAGCGTGTGCGGACTGTGCCTTTACACGCACGAGTGCCTGGATCCTGCGCGCTCTCCGTGGTGCAGGGCTGGGGATGCTGGCACGGAAGTAGAGTTCAGCTCGGGGGATCTGGTGGCTAGTGGGTTATCATCTACCGGTTGAAGTGGCCTAGGGGAGGCCACTGGCAAGGAGTTTTCCCTGGAGATTCTAGAAAACTCTCATAGACTGATGGTACCCTAGCCCCTGTCCGGAATCTGCTGACGATGCAGACTAACCCCATTCGTTCCCAATTTTATCCTAGTTTGGATGTAGTTTTCATGTAGTCCACAAATTATTTCAGGAAGAAGAAAATTTGTCCTCCTTTGAGCAAACTGGACTTTGGGTTTAGGGTCTTAGTATTGAAGAAAATAATAAGCAACTTGCAAGGGCCTAGACTTCATTTCCAGTGTGCCTCCTATCGTGCCCCCTGCTGCCAGTGTCTTTCAGCTCCTGGTAGACAGTCTGACCTGCTTCAAACCTGTCGAACAAATTGCACTTGTATAGTTCTGCTACCTCGCAGTTCTGTGAACTGTCTAAGCTTCAGTTTACTTATGTGTTAAATGAGCATGAATAATAGAACCAAATTCATAGAAGTATTGGGAAAACCAAATGAGGTAAAGTATGGCAAGCGCTTAGCACAGCACATGCTTAGGCACACACCATGTGATTCCCAGCACCCTGAAAGAGCTGCAGGGCTGATTGGGAGTCTGAAGACCTGGGTCTCAGCCCCAAATCTGCCACCAACTCACTACGTGGTCTTAGGCCATTGGTTTCCCTGACAGAGTCTGTCCTGAGTCTGTTTCCCCATCAGTAAAACAAAGACAGCAGTGGAAAAGAAAGGGATACTTCATCTCCCTTGGCTCATCCAGACTTGACTCTCTAGAACAGAATTGGAGGGGAATTCAGTTAATCCTTCCTTCCTTCCTTCCTTCCTTCCTTCCTTCCTTCCTCTCTCTCTCTCTCTTTTTTTTTTTTTTTTTTTTGACACAATCTCACTCTGTTGCCCATGCTGGAGTGCAGTGGCATGATCATAGCTCATGGCAACCTTGATCTCCTGGGCTTAAGTGATCCTCCTGCCTTGGCCTCCCAAAGTGTTGGGATTACAGACATAAGCCAGTGTGTCGGGCCCAGTTAATTCTTAGGAATTCTTAGGGATATTTTTGAGGACATTTTATAATTTTAGTGCTCTCCAGTTTTCTGAGATCCAGGGATCCTGCCTCAGTCACAAATCCCAGGAAAATGCCATAATAGATATTCCTCTTGCATCCTGTACGTTTGTTTTTAGGGTGTATAATACAATACACTATGCAACATATTAGCCTTTTTTAATTGTTTAGCAGAAACTGCTATTTAGAGAAGCAGTTATCTTAGCCTGTGCCTGTTAAGGGCCAGGAAAGGGCACAGCACCATGTGGTAGTGTTGGAGCGGGGTCTCAAATTCAATGGCATTGGGTCTTCATAGATCAGAGGCACAAAATTGATGCCAGAGAACTAGGCTGATCAGAGCTGGCTTCTGTCCTCCACGAGTTTGCAGCCCAGTCAGTGACCTGCCAGGTCATAAAAACACCATGGACAGGATGGAAAGGAGACAGACTATGGGCTGTGAGGGCACTTAAGCAAGGAGAGGTCACTCTCAACCAAAGATGGCAAGGAGGGTTTCTTGAAGATGGTGGCATCTGGGCAACTGCTCACATGAGGCATAAAGGATCAGTGGCAGTTTTTTCCTATACATATAGCATTTCCTATGTGTACAGAGCCCATTTTTAGACACTGTCCTTAGAGGAGCAGACCCCTCTGAGGAGAGAAAGCAGTTGGACATCTGGTAGAGGCTGACTTATAGATGCCTCTTTGTAGCACTCACCAAAGGGCCCTCCCCCCCAGCAGACATCAATGCTTCAATTCAGGGAGCGCTGAACGATGCCTGCTGTGGCCCAGACCCCGGGCTGGGCATAGGGGGGCCAGATGTATCCTGCTCAGCCTCTGCCCTCAGGGAACTCTCAGGGAAGAAGAGCTTCATGTACACAGAAAGCAGATAAACACTGACAAGGGCTGCAGGACGAAGACAGCCAGCCTTTCGGGGTCAGGGGCAGGGCGCAAATCCCCCACACTCAGAAACATGAGAGTAAAAAGCAGAGTGTGTTCCACCGTCACTGTGGGCATCTGCCTGGTGGCAGTCCTGCCACATCTGTGAAACTTACCCACAGAGCTCTCATCTGAACCTGGCCCCCTGACACAGGATGAGTCCAAACTGAGAGGACAGCCTCTCCTCTCCCTTTGCAAATATCTAATGAGCACCTGCCACATGTCAGACCCTGGATCAGGGTCCTCTTCCCGAACAATATAAGGTGGTGGCCTTGGAGTCAGATAGACCTGAGTTTGAATCTTACCACCATTAACTTTGGCCAGTGACTTTTACACCTTTCTGAACCTCAGTTTTCTCCCTTTCAAAATGGGAATGCATTAGCATTCCTGCCTCACAGGATAAGGTTTGATGAAGTAATGTACATAAAGTTACATAACTCCCTACTTTGATACAAAGTAACTTCCAGTAAATGTTGCTGTCAAAGCGGTCACCATTCAGTTGAGGGGGCGACATATTTATGAGACAGCATGGTCTAATGAAAAGACCAGAAGTCTGAAGACTGGACTTACTGGAGTGATTCTTAACTCCGGTGTCTGTCACTCCACCTGTAAAATGATTATTTTTCCTAAGTGTGAAATGGCCCAAATAATACTTCACTCACAGGGCTATTATGCAATAAATTAGACAAATAGATGTGGAAGTGCAGTATAGAACAAAAAGTACTGGCTCCAAGATCTACATGACGGTATGATGAATATATGGGGTGCACTGGCGAAAGCCCCAGATTAAAAGCCACGAAAGGCTGGGTGCAATGGCTCATGCCTGTAGTCCCAGCACTTTGGGAGGCCGAGATGGGCGGATCACGAGGTCAGGAGATGGAGACCATCCTGGCTAACATGGTGAAACCTGTCTCTACTAAAAATACAAAAAATTAGCCAGGCATGGCAGCATGTGCCTGTAGTCCCAGTTACTCAGAAGGCTGAGACAGGAGAATCACTTGAACCTGGAAGGCGGAGGTTGCAGTGAGCTGAGATCCCACCACTGCACTCCAGCCTGGGTGACAGGGTAAGACTCAATCTCAAAAAAAAAAAAAAAAAAAGTCACCAGACACTAGACTTGACTGTAGTTCTGGATTTTCGTCTAATTTGCTATGTGGCCTGGGGAAGATCCCTTCCGCTCTGAGTTTCCTCATTTTACAAATGGACTCAGCTTTCTCTGAGATCCCTTCATTTGGGACATGGTGATTCTGCCTTTGGCTGACACAAAATGATTAGGGTCATCTGCAAGGGTTCCACGGGGGAGTTCCCAGGGGAATTCAGCACTGAGGGTGGTCAGGACCACCTGCAAAGCTTTCCTGCTATAAGAGACTGCCCCAGAATTCTGGCCAGGAGCCACTAGAGGCCTATGGAGCAGATCCTGATGGTCAATGTATCTTCTCTGGGTCCATGAAAATCTGTGTCATTTTCAGATTCTCAGACAAGAGAATCCCATACCTCCTCCCACTGTCACGGCCAGATCGTGGGCTGGAAGGGAGCTCTGGCTGGGCTCTTGGGAACTTTAAAAATAAGGGGTCTGGAAGGCTATTCAGACAGACAGGAAGTAGGAATTAGAAGGGAAACAATGCTGAAGTGGAGCCAGAAGATTCGGATTCCCTGCTGGCTTTGCTCCTTAGCAGCTGGGTAGGCTAGGCAAGCTGCTTTAGCTTCCTGAAGCTCAGCATCCTCATCTGTAAGATGGGCTTTTGTAAGGCTTAAAGGAGGGAAAGACACATAATGTTGCCAAGAAAACTGTAATGTGAGGTTTGCCTCTGAGATATGGGGAGAGGAGAACGGGGGAAATAATACAACAGGGAGAAGCTGACCGGGAGATTGGAAAAAGGGATGGCAGCACTGCTTTGCCCTGAAATGGGCGCGTCAGCCTCCAACAGATGGTCCCAGCGGAGGGATCAGGCTGAGAAGCAGTGACGTGCGCAAGGCTAACCCAATACCCAAAGAGACGCTTTATCAAGCTGGGGGGAACAAAGGTCGTGTTTCTTAGTGTGTCTTGGCTCCTGGGGCTTGTCCCCAGTGAACCAGTGAGGCTTTGTAAACAAGCTGCCCCTAGATCTCAGGATCTGGCCATCTGAGCCTGGACCTAGCTTGCTGGGCCCTCCCTCCTAGGAGCTATTACAGACTTCTTACCAGGTCTGCTTGTCCAGATGTTTGGGTGGGAGATATCCTTTTCCAGATGTGTCTGGACAAAGCCAGGGACATAGCAGTAGGATTTGACAAATGCTATCTGGTCTCTTCTGCAACCTTCTCTGAGCAGTTGATAAAAATGATCCAAATTCAAATGCCAAAAAGGTAGTCACATGGGCTGGGACCTTTCTGGTAAGTCATATATGCCCCCATTCCACAAAGTCCTAGGCCATAGATTTTATGGTGCTTAAGTCTCTGTTCCCCAGTGATGCCAAATACATGGATGAGAGAAGAAAGCTCTACCATGAATTCTGCTGTATTCAAAGCTGCAATAGTGAATGTAACAGACATGGCTCATGGCTTCATGGAGCTTACGGATTTGTTGGAAAGATAGACATCAATCAAATAACCATATAAATATTAAACAGCAAACTGGCATAAATGCTGTGAAAGCAGGGTGCTAGGAGAGTATTGAGCAGGGGATACTAGTGGGAGGAGGAATGTTAGAAAAGGCTCCCCAGGGAGGTGCCATCTGAGTTGAGATCTGATGGATTGTAGAAGTTATGGGGCAAAGGGACTGGGGCTTGGGGTGATGGTGGACTAGAGATGGTGGACCTAGGCTAGGGGACAGTATGTGCAACTGCAGAAGGAGTTAGTGCATTCATAGGCTGGAGCATACAAAGGAAGAGGGTTGAGTCTGGAGGGGTTGACAGGGGCCAGTTGGACCACCTGAAAGATGGTGGCCTTGATCTTAAAAAACATTGGGGCCAGACATGGTGGCTCATGACTATAATCCCAGCACTGTGGGAGCCCGAGGTGGGCAGATCCCCTGAGGTCAGGAGTTCAAAACCATCCTGGCCAACATGGTGAAACCCCGTCTCTACTAAAAATGCAAAAATTAGCTAGACATGGTGGTGGGTGCCTGTAATCCCAGTTATTTTGGAGGCTGATGCAGGAGAATCACTTGAACTGGGTGGCAGAGGTTGCAGTGAGCCGAGATCATGCCAGTGCACTCCAGCCTGGGCAACAGAGTGAGACTACAATCTCAAAAAAAACCAAACCAAACAAACAAAAACACATTGGGGAGCCACGGAGGAGTTTGAAGTGAGTGATATGATCAGATTTAAATGATCACTCTGCCTGCAGTGTGGAGATAGGTTTGTAGAGAGTCAAAGAGGTTGTAAAAGGACCCAACAAGAAGCTCCTGCAGTCATCCAGATGAAAGATGATAGAGGCGTAGCATTGAGAGAAGTGGCGGAGAGGAAGAGGACAGACATGAGATGTATTTTAGACATAGTGTGGGCAGGTTTTGATGAGGTGGGGGCAAGGAGGAGGAGGAATCAAAGACAGCATCAACTTTCCACTTTGCAGAACTGGGGTACCTTCACTGAGATGGGGAACCCAGGGGCAGCAGGAGCAGGTGTGGGTGAAGTCCAGCTTGCAGGTTCCTGTTCAGATGTGTGGCGTTATGTCTTCCGAAATGGCAGGGGAGTCACCTTGTTTGTTGTTTGTTGGTGCAGTGTCTGCCCACTGGAGCTGAGCTGAGGGAGGGCTGGGGTCTGGCTGAGTGCACCACCACCCACCCAGGCCTGCATAAGGCCTTAGAAGTGTTGGCCAAACCAATGATGCCTCAGTGGACCCAGCGAATCCTCACCATTCTAAGAGAACTTCTGAAGCAGAAAACCTTAAGAAGGGTTAGCAGTTGGGCTGGAGATTATTTTGGTCAGAGTCTGGGCAGGAAAAGCTCCCCCCAGGGTTGAGCCTCTTCTCTGTAATGGGAGCTCCTGGGGCGTGAGCAAACATCCATCATTCAACCGGGGCTGCAGAGGGAAGGCACGAAGTGGGAGGAGTGGCCGAGGCTGCGGGGACGGGGCCTTCTGGGAGGCCAGGGCAGTGTCCCAGAGCATCCGAGAAGGGCCTGTGACCCAGATGCCGCCTCCCCTTCGCCCCCGGCCGCACCGCGTGGGAGGAGGCAGCAGCTGCAGGCGGGGCGGAGGGCGGGCGGCCGGCGCGCCCGGCCCGTGGGAAGCAGCGGCATCTGCTCTTTCCACGCTCGTTCCCAGCGGCTCCCTCTGAAACCCAACCCGCCAGGCCCAGCCCCGCCGCCGCCGCCGGCCAGTGCCCTCGCCCGCCCCGCCCTCGGGGATCGGGTTGCAGGAGCCGGAGCTACCGCGCCGCGGTATGCGGTTCCCCGACGGCCGCTGCGAGGGGCCAGGGGCGAGGGGCGAGGGGCGAGGCCGAGCAGGTCAGGACCAAGAGCCCAAAGTAGGCCCAGAGTGCTTGAGAGGACTTGACCTGGGTTGAAATGAGTCCCAGGGAAGAAGGGGAGAGCAAACTCCTCCTTTCCAGGCCCGCCCTGCGGCTCCTCCTGTCCCGAGGTCGGCCCAGGCCAGGGAGACGGTCCCCTAGCCCTGAAAAATCAGCTTTTCTTTTCCTTTCCAGCCAGATGGCCAGGCCGCTGTCCACCCCCAGCCCTTCACAGATGCAAGCCAGGAAGAAACGCAGAGGGGTGAGTGTCCGTCTCAGCCTCTGAGTTGCCCAACAAAGCGTTGCCATGAATCCCCTCCAGTCTGGCGGGGAGAACCCTGGGCAGAAACTTCACCGTGAAGCTAACTGCCTGGGTTCAAATCCTTGCTCTGTCACTAGCTATCAGGGTGATTCCCGGCAAGCCTCTTAACCTCTCTGAGCCTGATTTGCTCCTTTGTGTAACTGGAATAATGACAGGGTCCACCTCAAAGGGCTGCTTTGCAGATTAAGTGCATTAATGTAACAATAGCAGACACACAATAGGCCATTATGATTGTTGTTCCAGCCTGCCCCCCATCCTATCTTCTGTCTCCTCTCTGAGTCCAGAATTTTCATCCTCCTCAGTGTGCCAGGGTGGGGGAGGGGACAGAAGAAGGATCCCCGCTTGCTGTTGTCATCTGTCCGTCGTGTTCAGCCCCACTTTCCTCCCAGGATGCAGCTGTGCTTCCGCGCTGGGAGTCCAGACACTTGGGGTCTGGCAGAGAGCAGCCTGACACTGACTGTAAGCCCTTAGGCAAACCACTTCCTTCCAGCCTTCGTTTTCCTTATCTGTAAAATGGGGTCAAATCTGTCCTGCTCCCAGTGTTCTGCTACCAGTATTGTGAGGGAAGAATGAGGGTGTGTGAGTGGAAGGGCTCTGCAGCTACAGAGAACAACGTGTGGGACTTTCCTCACCATCTCATGACCTCACAGCTGACGGGGTCTCCTTCTTGGCCCAGCGGGGGCCTCCAGGGCCTGCTCCCGCACCGTGGCTGGTGTCCTCATTCTGACTGGCTGTGCCCTGCTGTACCAGCGGTTAAACATCTTGAATATCACCCCTATAGACCAAGACAAGAGGTCTGAGTTATACTCCCAGCTCTGCACTTTCTTGCTCTGTGGCCTTAAGCAAATCACTGTCCTTCTCTGGGCCTTGGTTTTCTCCACCATAAAGTAAGACTAGATTGAGCTCCCTCACAAAAACACTGTGTGGGTAAATATGAGTTGATGTCCATCAAGGCACTTTGGAAACTGATGACGCACCTGTGAGTAACTTCTTGTCATGATTGTTTAGATCATAGAGAAACGGCGTCGAGACCGCATTAACAGTAGCCTGTCTGAATTGCGACGCTTGGTCCCCACTGCCTTTGAGAAACAGGTAGGTGACACTGCTGATTGTGCTAGAGGAAACACTGTGTGGGTGGCAGATCAGGTTTGTTTCTCGTGGCATCTCTCGTTGATTGGTAACAGCTGCCTGAGATGCTGTGTTCATTTACCAATATCTGTCACTGGCCAGGGTAAGAGGAATGGAAATTTATATTTAGGTGTCTCAGGTGGCTTTATGTCCATCATCCCATTGAACTGACTCCTCAGAATGATCCCGAAAGGTAGGGATTATTATGCCCAGGTAAGGCACAGGTAAGGAAACTGAAGCACAGAGAGGTCAAGTAACTTATACCAGATCACACAGCTAGTAAAGAGCAGGGCACAGGACTATGTGATTCTCAAGCCCCCATCCATCCGCACTACAGACATTTCCAGAGTGATCTGAAAGTGGAACAGGCTGCTCAGGGAGTGAGCACTCTGCCATCGAGCATGTTACGGCAGGGGAACTACAGTGGGGAATCAGACAGTGGGCTCAGCCTAGGAGATTCTCACCCTATGCACCAAGGCATAGGTCACAGGTCCTCTGCCTTCCCTTATGCTGGTGAGAACAAGTCAGTCATCCCACAGATGTTCACTAAAACCGTCACAGGACCAGCCGTGAACTAGACCTAGTATCTGCCCTCAAGGGACTCCCATAGAGTGTCTGATCTTCAGGCTTCACCTGGAAGGCTTAGGAAGCATTTCCCAAGAGAGTAAAAAAGGAAGAGAAGTGGTCTGGGGATAAGATGATGAGCTAGATCTTGGGCACATGGAGTCTGAAGTTGGATTCCTGGAAGAGCTGGTTTAAGAGGCATTCTGAGGATGGCGGTTAAAGCCATGGAGGTGACAAGCCCCTCTGCAGGGAGCAGCAAAATGCAAAGTAACACAGAAGGGACGCTACTGTGCTAAGAGATGGCAGATCAAGAGGCATGGTGAAAGGAGAGCCCAGAAACAGTGGTGTCGTGCAAGTCAAGGGAGGCGTGGTTTCAGGAAAGACGATCGGCAGCCGTACAGTGTACAGGTGGTCTGAGAGGAGAACTGAAAAGAATGTTCTAGATTTGGAGAATTTGGCCAAAGCAGAAGCCCAATTGCAGGCAGCAGTGGAGTGCGAGGAAGGTGAGAAAATCAAGGCATTGAGTGCTGATGACACCACACAGCGACATGGTCAGCTGGAGGCTCCACCCTTCTGTCTTCTGTACCCGCAGGGCTCTTCCAAGCTGGAGAAAGCCGAGGTCTTACAGATGACGGTGGATCACTTGAAAATGCTCCATGCCACTGGCGGGACAGGTACCCATGCTCTTCTCTTTCAGGCGTCATTCATACAACAAATATTTTGAGGCTGGGCCCTAGGGATACATTGGTGAGCAAGTCCATACGCTGCCCACTCTGAGGAGCTCGCTCAATGGAGGAAACATTTGCAAAGCTTCTCTCTCTCCTTTCAGCATCTCCCTCTCCACTTTCAGGGTCTCCATTTGTCGCAACCTTTTCCTCAATTCAGCTCCCTCCAGTCTTAGACCTGGGAGGTGCTTTCTTCTGTAACAGACTGTTCCTATGGGTCCCACCCTTCCCCAACCCAGGACCTCATTAAGGATTTTGCCTGAATGAGCTAATTCTCACTGGGATCCCAATCTGACCCCCTGAGCCCAGGGAGGAGCGTGGCATCCTACCCACTGGTCTAGCCTTCTGGGCTGTTGTGGGGTCCTTGGCAGTGCTGGGGTGACATATCATGCTCACCACAAATCTCAGGATTGTAGCAGGACACAAATTAACTCATTTTGTTATTTTAAGCTCATAGTTACAATAAAGTAATGGAACAGTGACTTTAAAGGCACTTCCAGGCCGGGCACAGTGGCTCATGCTTGTAATCCCAGCACTTTGGGAGGCCGAGGCGGGCGGATCGCGAGGTCAGGAGATCGAGACCATCCTGACTAACACGGTGAAACTCCGTCTGTACTACAAATACAAAAAATTAGCCGGACGTGGTGGCAGGCGCCTGTAGTCCCAGCTACTCAGGAGACTGAGGCAGGAGAATGGCGTGAACCCGGGAGGCGGAGCTTGCAGTGAGCCGAGATCGCGCCACTGCACTCTAGCCTGGGCGACGGAGCAAGACTCCGTCTCAAAAAAAAAAAAAAAAAAAAAAAAACACTTCCAGAAAAATAGAAATTCTGTCTACTCAAAGTTTCTCTGCGTATTTAGTGATTTCAACATTAGAAACCTTGAAAGCTCCACAGGCCTTGGCCACAAAGACCTAAGTTCCAGAGACCTAACTTACTACTCCAGAAGAGGACAGTAGCATTTTAAGTGGCCCATTCTGGTGCTTTTGAAGCCTCAGTGTATATCATTGTCACCTTGGGGCAGGCAGAATCAGGAGTCATCCCCCAGAGATTCTGAGGCAGTAGGTCTAGATTGAACTTTAGGAGTTTGCAAGTTTAACAAGCCACCCAATTATCCTGGTGCAGGTGGTCTATTTGGGAACTTCTGCCAAAGAAATGCATTGCTAAGAGTGGAGACTTCCATCTCTAATGAACCGATGGGGGAGAGTCAGATTACATTTATGGTTATCCAGTTAAAAGTAGTGACTAGGCCGGGCACGGTGGCTCAAGCCTGTAATCCCAGCACTTTGGGAGGCCGAGACGGGTGGATCACGAGGTCAGGAGATCGAGACCATCCTGGCTAACACGGTGAAACCCCGTCTCTACTAAAAAATACAAAAAACTAGCCGGGCGAGGTGGCGGGCACCTGTAGTCCCAGCTACTTGGGAGGCTGAGGCAGGAGAATGGCGTAAACCTGGGAGGCGGAGCTTGCAGTGAGCTGAGATCCAGCCACTGCACTCCAGCCTGGGCGACAGCGAAACTCCATCTCAAAAAAAAAAAAAAAAAAAAAAAGTAGTGACTAGTATGTGGACATCATTTGACAGTTTTCAGATGCTTTCACTTGTGTTATTTCATTTGATTCTCACAAGAACCTGCAAGGTGGGGGTTAGTGTTACCACCATTTTCTGACTGAATGAATGGGAAGACAGAACTGTGGTTCACAGCATAGGCTTTAGATTTGAATCGGGCTCCACTGGTTACTAGCTTTATGACCTTAGACAAATGACTTAACCTCTCCCTTCCTCAGTTTCCTCATCTCTACAATGGGAATAATGAGAGGGTTTTATGAGGATTAAATTAAATAACTTGATGAAATGCTTAGTAAGAATTCAGCAAATGTTAGTTAGAAAAGACAGTGGCTCACACCTGTAATCCCAACACTTTGGGAGGCCGAGGTGGGCAATCACCTGAGGTCAGGAGTTCGAGACTAACCTGGCCAACATGGTGAAACCCTGTCTCTGCTAAAAATACAAAAATTAGCCACTGTGATGGTGGTCGCCTGTAATCCCAGCTACTTGGGAGGCTAAGGCAGGAGAATCTCTTGAACCTGGGAGGCAGAGGTTGCAGTGAGCCAAGATCGTGCCACTGCACTCCAGCCTGGGGGACAGAGCGAGACTCCATCTTGAAAAAAATTTAAAAAGGCTGGGCGTGGTGGCTCACACCTGTAATCCCAGCACTTTGGGAGGCCAAGGCGGGCAGATCACTAGGTTAGGAGATCGAGGCCATCCTGGCTAACATGGTGAAACCCCGACTCTACTAAAAAATACAAAAAATTAGGCAGGCATGGTGGCGGGCGCCTGTAGTCCCAGCTACTCAGGAGGCTGAGGCAGGAGAATGGCGTGAACCCAAGAGGCGGAGCTTGCAGTGAGCCAAGATGGTGCCACTGAACTCCAGCCTGGGCAACAGTGCAAGACTCTGTCTCAAAAAAATAAAAAATAAAAATAAAAAAAGAACAGCAAACACAGAAAGGTGAAGGGATTTGCTTGAACTTACATGGCTAAGTGTATAGCAGAGTTGGTTCTTGCCCACAAGTTGGCCTGACTCCAAACATAGTCTCCAGCTGAGCTGTTCCTCTGTGGGGGCCGTGAACCAAGGACCAGATATTTGCTGCCATCGTCATGAGACCAGTGCTGGCTGGGGTTGTTCTGTCTGTCTTTGCCCAGAAGGTGGTCAAGAGAGGAACAGGTATGGAGAGGCAGTGAGGATGTGAATACTTGTGCAGGAAGTTCACATGGTTATCCATCAAAGAGAGGGTCCCTGGCCGAGCCGCTGAGGATCACAGTGGGGTCTTGCTTTCCAGATTGCCTTTTGAGCCAAGGGACAAACTCAGACGCCAACAGGGTCAAGCCAGTAATATAAGTGATAGCTAACTTTTCATTTATTCAGCATTTTCTGTGCACTATTTTAATTTCACCCTCACAACTCTATACAGTAGGCACTGCTATATCCCCATTCTACAGCTAAGTAAATTGAGGCACAGAGAGATAGAGACTTGTCCACAATGAGGCAGCTAGTTAAGTAGCTGACCCGGGATTTGAACCCAGCGCTCCTGGCCTCTGACGACCTCACACTTCACTGCTACGCTATGCTGCCTTCTCTCCAAGGGGCCTTCTCACTCTGATGGCTGCTGCTGCCACCTCCCTTCCTGGGCATCTGCCCCTCTCAGCAGGCAGGGTTGTTCTACACCTTCAAGTGCACAACCTTTCATATCTGTCAAGTATCTACTTCAATGAAGTTATCTTGGCCACAGAGTTTTTTCTTTGCATTAATCATGAATTGTGATGCAAGCAATATTTTACATTTTATAATGCTTCATAGTTTAGTGAATTCATTTGATCATTATAACCCTCCACCCTCCACTCCAGGCAGGGATTTTTGTTCTCACTCTGTAGATGGGGAGACGGGCCCAGAGAGTCAGGGTGACATGGCCAAGGCTGCCCAGGGAGTGAGTGGAGGAGGCAGGTCCAGAACTCAGACAGACAGACCGACCGAGGCCCCATGCTTCTCCCCACACCTGGCATGACCTTCATCACGCCTCCCTTTGCAGGATTCTTTGATGCCCGAGCCCTGGCAGTTGACTTCCGGAGCATTGGTTTTCGAGAGTGCCTCACCGAGGTCATCAGGTACCTGGGGGTCCTTGAAGGGCCCAGCAGCCGTGCAGACCCCGTTCGGATTCGCCTTCTTTCCCACCTCAACAGCTACGCAGCCGAGATGGAGCCTTCGCCCACACACACTGGCCCCCTGGCCTTCGCTGCCTGGCCCTGGTCTTTCTTCCATAGCTGCCCGGGGCTGCCAGCCCTGAGCAACCAGCTCACCATCCTGGGAAGAGTGCCCGGCCCTGTCCTGCCCAGCGCCTGCTCTCCTGCTTACCCCATCCCAGCCCTCCGAACCGCTCCCATTCGCAGAGCCACAGGCATCATCCTGCCAGCCCGGAGGAATGTGCTGCCCAGTCGAGGGGCATCTTCCACCCGGAGGGCCCGCCCCCTAGAGAGGCCAGCGACCCCTGTGCCTGTAGCCCCCAGCAGCAGGGCTGCCAGAAACAGCCACGTCACTCCCCTCCTGCGATCTTCCTCCCCCACACCCCCTGGTCCTACAGGGTCCGCTGCTTACGTAGCTGTTCCCGCCCCCAACTCATCCTCCCCAGGGCCAGCTGGGAGGCCAGGGGGAGCCATGCTCTACCACTCCTGGGTCTCTGAAATCACTGAAATCGGGGCTTTCTGAGCTGCCCCTTCACCACCCCGCCCCCAGGAATAAGGAAGGTTCTTTTACCAGGAGCCCGAAAAAGGGCACTGTCTTTTCTGCTTTGCTTCCTGGACTGGCTCATATGTGAAGGCACATTCTCCAGCCATCAGAGGCCCCCTCCTCCTCCAGCCCATCTCTCCTCCTCGCTGTTATCCCAGCTTATCCACCCAGCTCTCCTGGAGCTGTTCTGGTCTCAGAGGCTTGGTTCCATTCCTCACCTGCACAGATGAGTCCTGGGAGTGACCCTCAGAGCTGCGCCCAGGTCCCTCTCCTGCCCTCTGCACACCAGCAGCAGGCATGAACCTTGGGTCTGGGAAAAAGCTTTAACCCGAAGGGCACCAGGACCCAAGGCAGGCTGTTCCTTGGAGCGGTCAGACCCCAGTCAGGAGCAATGACTGACTGGCTGCAGCCTTCCCACGCCAAGAAGCTGGAACATAGTGTCTGCCTCGCTTCCTGGAGATAGTAACTGAGCAGGGGCCACAAAGAGGTCTCCTGGGAACCCTGTCTGCCCCTGCCCACCTGTCCTTGGGCCACACCATCACACTGAACCACAGGACAGACCCTTTCTCCACCACAGCCAAGGCCTGGAGACTGGGGGCCCAGCAGAGCCTGCTCCCACCCTCCTCCCAGCAGCAGACACCCACCCTCTCACTGACTAACAGGTCCCTGCACACAGCTGGCCTGATAAACCCAGCTGGGAGGTTTCTAGGCAGCAGCAAAACTCTGTGACAGGGTGTCCTCACACCAGGCCTTGGACAGCTCTCCCAGACAGGAGCCAGGGTTGAGCAATGGAGAGCCCAGCCCCCCACGTCTTACAGTCACCATCCTCCAGGCGTGTGGTCCCTCCCCATTGGGTGCACACAGTGCAGAGGGGCCGCGGCCCCATGTGATGGTGTGCAGAGAGCAACCTCTTGGGATTCAGCACCAGACGTCTGTGCTGCCTGGTTTGCATCCGGCTCACAGAGCCCAGACTGCTGGAACAGCCACGGGCTGTCAGCCTGGACAAAAATAACTGCCAGGAGGGGCAAGAGAAAGGATGATTCGGCCGGGCGCGGTGGCTCAAGCCTGTAATCCCAGCACTTTGGGAGGCCGAGACGGGCGGATCACGAGGTCAGGAGATCGAGACCATCCTGGCTAACACGGTGAAACCCCGTCTCTACTAAAAAAATACAAAAAACTAGCCGGGCGCGGTGGTGGGCGCCTGTAGTCCCAGCTACTCGGGAGGCTCAGGCAGGAGAATGGCGTAAACCCGGGAGGCGGAGCTTGTAGTGAGCTGAGATCCAGCCACTGCACTCCAGCCCGGGCAATAGAGCGAGACTCCGTCTCAAAAAAAAAAAAAAGAAAGGATGATTCGAGGCACCTCGGCCCTTCAAGGTCATGCAACGGGTCGAGGGCCTGAGATCCTGTTCACCAGGACTCCACAGAGCTGGCTCTGCTCAGAGGCCATTTCATTCCCCAGCTCCACCCCAGGCCACTTTTTCTAATAG
The DNA here is from genome assembly GCF_009764315.1 of Trachypithecus francoisi. Classification (NCBI taxonomy): domain Eukaryota; kingdom Metazoa; phylum Chordata; class Mammalia; order Primates; family Cercopithecidae; genus Trachypithecus; species Trachypithecus francoisi. The sequence goes on from NW_022681457.1 coordinate 85,006,221, forward strand.
AGGAAACATATGGTCCAGCGATTGTTCCCAGCAGAAGAGTGGAGACTAGACTGACATCCAGTGGGACCAGTGTTGCCACACCAGTTGATAAAATGCAGAAACCCTTTTGTACTCATTGGTAAATATCTACTCCCCCAAGTGATTCCAAGTGCCCCCCCCTCCGACTGCCTGGCACTTCCCCCAGGACTCCTACAATCTGGTTACTGCCTGGCAGATCCAAGGCTATGGAGTCCCAGAGCCAGCAATTCACTGGTACTCATTCCACACTGGTTAGATACTTCAGTTGTCACCCCTGGGAAGATTCTCCCACCTCCTCCCTTTGATGGAACCACCCTCCCCAGAGGCTGCACTGAGGAGACTCCATGGACTGAAAAGTGAGTTGCAGAAGCCCTGGGGAAAAGAGCCCTTTCAAAGAGGTGGATAAGAGGGAGAGATCATTTGAGTGTCCCAGAAAGCTATTTTGAAAAGACAAACTCCTCAAGGAGAGATAAAGAGGAAAGCACCTCTTTCATTTTTACTGTGAGCTAGTTCCATCAGACTGCTGTCCTCCTGGACCCATCTGAGATGTGCAGTAGCAAGGAGAGGGGGGATCATTTTAGAGAGTGGGTCATTGGCAGGGAGTGCTCCTAAGGGAGGCAGAGGGGAGACTGAGGTAGAAGGAAGACAGGACTCACATGCTCCCAGGAGTGGGGACAGAGACAGAGGAGGTAACAGAAGGCAAAGGCCAGCTTCCCCTTTATCATGAAGGGGCCCACTCAGGACTGGAACAAGGACAACTCCTCCTCCTCTTCCTCCTCCTCCTCCTCCTCCTCTCCTGCTGCTCCTGGGATACCAGGTTAGTGACGTTGTCTTGCAGTTTGGCAACTTCCTAGCCTGAGCATCCCTAGTGGGGCCGTGGGAAACACATTTCCACGTTGCAAGTATGCAACTCCAGAGAATCTGTGACGCCACTGAAATGAGGTGGGAATGACCCAGCGCTTTCAGCATCTTGGCTGAACTTGCTTTCATTGTCCCCGTGATATTGTGGAAGGAAAGGTGACTGTGTGATCTGATTCCGTGGTCAAGGACTTGCATCTTCTGTTTCTATTCCCAAGCCTTCCTGGGGTCTGCAACTCCTACCCCATTGCAGCGGTTGTTGCAAACATCCAATAAAGATTTTTTTAGTGCTTCTGGAAACTTCCAGTAGATTCTACCTCTAAACTATCTCTGGATTCCGTCCACTTCTGTCTACACCCACAGCCAGCCTAGCCAGGCCACATCAACTCCCCCAGATCAAAAAGGTCTTCCCTTTTGCTTTGTCAATCAGTTCTCAGTAGCATCAGAGAGAACTTGAGAGCTGCAGGTCATATCATAGCATCTCTGGTTTGAAAACCTCACTCTGTTACCCTGTTATTCTAAAGGTCTTCCTGTTTTGGTCCCAACCTCACTTCCAGCCTCATTTCTTGCCAGTCCCAGACTTGCTCCCTGAGCTTCTGCCACCTGGCCTTCCTCCATTTCCTCGACATTCCAGCCTCGTTCCCACCTCCAGCACTTTGCATATGCTGTTCCCTTTGCCAAGAATGCTGTTCCCCTACCCAGTGCATGGCTGAGTTCTTCAGACCCTCAGGCCTTAGCTTCAAAGTTGCCTCCTCCAAGAGGCCTTCCTTGACTACTGCACTTGAGGAGTTCATCTATCACAAGGCCTTTGTTCTTTCCCTTCATGGGGAATTTGCCACTGCATATCCATTTGTGTAATTTACTTGTTGGTTGACTGTCCCTCCCACTCGAATGTAAGCTCATGAGGCCAGGTGCCATGCCTAGTTCACTCTCCACTCTGTACCTATCATTGAGCACAGGGCCTGGCCCATAGCTGGCATTCAATAAATACTTGTTGAAGAAGTGAACTGAGAAGGTGAGAAATCTTCTGGACTCATGCTGTGGATGGTCCGGGCCTGTCTAGGGGTGAACCCCCTGCTGGCCGACTTTGCGGGGAGGCTGCAGAGCAGAGTGAGAGCCAGGGCCAAGGGACTGGAAGTTCTGGCAAATGGCCAGGAGACCCTGGCCAAAGGCAAGTGCGAGTGTCCGCTCCAAGTGCACACTGACAGCTGGGAGCAGTCAGGCTGCCCTGCCAGCAGGCATTGCTCTCCACCCTTGGCTTGTCTGTCTGATGGATTCAGCTTGCAACAAATCCAGCAAACACCTAGGTCTGCTCCGTGCCAGCCAGGCACAGTGGAGCCAGAGCTGGGAAGGACACAGTCACTTTGAGTGGGGGGCACAACCTCCATCAAGATGATAGTTTGGTGAGATGAGAGTATGGAGGTTTGTTGGGAAGGCTGAAGGGAACAGAGTTGGGGTATGGGGCCCTGCCCAGGGTGTCAAGGGGGTAGGTGGCTCTGGGAGGAAGCTTTCCAGGAGGAGGAGGAAGGGAACTATTCTATGTGCAAAGACCTGGAGACCTCATCAAGGAAAGCCGTAGATGTTGGCTCTGAGTTGAGCATGGGCCCTCAGTGACAGGGTGAGAGGTGGGCTAGCCTGGGCACTGAAGCCAGACTTCTTTATTAATGAGTCGTATGTAGTCTTGGGCAAGTTACTGAACCTCCCTTACCCTCAACTTTCTCATCAATAAAGCAGAGAAGATGCAGTAATGGTTACTATTGGTTGAGTGATAACTGTGTACCAGACCCTGTAGCCAATGCTTTTCTTGAAATGTCCCATTTTACAGATGAGGAAACTGAACTAAGACATCGTCTCCTAAGGTTAGGTGGTAATTGAATGACATAACACATGTAAAGCTCTCAATAGAGTGCCTGGGTCGTATGAACCGCTCCACCAATCTTGGCCATTAGTGTCATTAATGAGAGGAGGCTGGATCCAAACTGTGAAAGGCCAGGAGCGTCATGCAGAGTCTGGGCTTCAGCCTCTAGGCAGTGACAGCCCTGGAAGATTTTACCAAGTGAATGCCAAGGTGGGATCTTGTTTAAGAAACTTGGTCGGGTGCAGTGGCTCGCACCTGTAATCCCAACACTTTGGGAGGCTGAAGCGGGTGTATTATCTGAGGTCAGGAGTTCGAGACCAGCCTGGCCAACATAGTGAAACTCCATCTGTACTAAAAATACAAAATTAGCTGGGCATGGTTGTGCACTCCTGTAATCCCGGCTACTTGGAAGGCTGAGGCAGGAGAATTGCTTGAACCCAGGAGGCAGAGGTTGCAGTGAGACGAAATTGCACCACTGCACTCCAGCCTGGGCAACAGGTGAGATTCCATCTCAGGAAAAAAAAAAAAAGGAAGGAAGGAAGGAAGGAAGGAAGGAAACTTGCACTTGGAGTGATGTGGGGTGACTGAGGAGGAGCAGTGTTCAGACTGAACTTCACCTATTCATGGGAAACACTTAGATGCTATTTAAAAATATTGGTGGCCAAGCGCCGTGGCTCATGCCTGTAATCCCAACACTTTGGGAGGCCGAGGTGGGCGTATCACTAGGTCAGGAGTTTGAGACCAGCCTGGCCAATATGGTGAAACCCTGTCTCTACTAAAAATACAAAAAGTAGCTGGGTATGGTGGTGTGCACCTGTAGTCCCAGCTACGCAGGAGGCCGAGGCAGAAGACTCACTTGAACCCAGGAGGCGGAGGTTTCAGTGAGCCAAGATCACACCACTGCACTACAGCCTGGGCAACAGAGCGAGACTCTGTCTCAAAAATAATAATAAATAAATATAATAACAATAAAAAAATAAAACTATCGGTACCCAGGCCCCAGAGATTATAATTTAACTTGTCTGGGGTGAGGCTGAGGCACCTCATCGGGAGGTGGGAAGAAGGGTTGGGATTTCTTTCCAAGCTGAGTAGATTGGCATTCAGTAGGTGACTGGACTCCAACCTGCAGGCCTGGAGAAGGTTAATGCTTTCTGAGGAGCAATGCATAAATTAATTTCCACAAGGGCCTCTCTGTCCCCTGGCCCCTCTCCTAGTGCCTGGCCCATAGTAGGTGACTAAGAAATATTAGGTGTGCTGAGGGCCTTAGGAACTTGTAATTTATTTGCACTGAATATTTATGACTGTGGAAAACTCAAGACATTAACCTCCTTCCCTCCTTCCTGGAGAGAGAGGGTAGGAAAAATCAGATCTATTAGCTGATCCCATTAATAACAGTAAACATTTGTGAGCCTTTGATCTACACTGTCTCATAAAATTCTCACATAGCTCTGTGAGTAACTACCGCTATCATCCCCATTTTACAGAAGAGGAAACTGAGACTCAATTTGTTGTGAAAGTACCCAAAGTTAACAACACTAATAAATACTCCAGCCAAAATTAAGACCAAGGCCTGTCTGATTCAGTCTTAGCCAATACAGGATACTGCGTCCTTCCCAGGCTTCCCCTTGGGATGCAATCCCAGCGATGTTCCGTGGCAGCCATGCAGGCCTGTTGGCTGGGCTGCCGTATTAGCCTGGAAAGTCTTTGGTTCTGCCATGCTCTTCTTCCCTGTGCTTAGTAAGGATAAGGTTCAGCCTCTATAACAAAGAGGCCTAGCAATCATTCTGTGGATGAAAGAAGATGGAAGTTTATTTGTCTCCCATGTAACAGCCTGGTGAACATTGCAGGTCAGCAGGAAGCTCCACTCAACACAGACATCCTGAGACCCAGATTCCTTCTGTCTTGATCCCTCACCACCCACTAGGGCACTGTTGTTCCTACAAGGCTGAAGCTAGGTGTCCACAAGTTCAAGCCAGCAGGAAGGGGAAGAGAGCCTGGTAGAGACATGACCACAGTCTTTTTTATTTTTTATTTATTTACTTATATTTGAGACAGAATCTCGCTTTGTTGCCCATGCTGGAGTGCAGTGACTGGATCTTGGTTCACTGGATCTTGGTTCACTGCAGCCTCAACCTCCCAGGCCCAAGCAATACCCCAGCCTCCCAAGTAGCTGGGACCACAGGTGTATACCACCATACCCGGCTACTTTTTAAATTTTTGTAGAGACAGGGCCTCCCTATGTTGCCCAGGCTGGTCTTGAACTCCTAGACTCAAGTGATGCTCCCACTTTGGCCTCCCAAAGTGAGGGGATTACAGTCATGAACCACCACACTCAGCCTTGACCATAGTCCTAAAGACCCAGAAGGACTCTTTATCCAGTTTGCCAGTCTGTATCTTTTAATTGGAGCATTTAGTCCATTTACATTTAAGGTTAATATTGTTATGTGTGAACTTGATCCTGTCATTATGATATTAACTGGTTATTTTGCTCATTAGTTGATGCAGTTTCTTCCTAGCCTCGATGGTCTTTACATTTTGGCATGTTTTTGCAATGGCTGGTACCGGTTGTTCCTTTCCATGTTTAGGGCTTCCTTCAGGGTCTCTTGTAAGGCAGGCCTGGTGGTGACAAAATCTCTAAGCATTTGCTTATCTGTAAAGGATTTTATTTCTCCTTCACTGATGAAACTTAGTTTGGCTGGATATGAAATTCTGGGTTTAAAATTCTTTTCTTTAAGAACGTTGAATATTGGCCCCCACTCTCTTCTGGCTTGTAGAGTTTCTGCCGAGAGATCTGCTGTTAGTCTGATGGGCTTCCCTTTGTGGGTAACCCGACCTTTCTCTCTGGCTGCCCTTAAGATTTTTTCCTTCATTTCAACTTTGGTGAATCTGGCAATTATGTGTCTTGGAGTTGCTCTTCTGGAGGAGTATCTTTGTGGCGTTCTCTGTATTTCCTGAATTTGAATGTTGGCCTGCCCTACTAGGTTGGGGAAGTTCTCCTGGATGATATCCTGAAGAGTGTTTTCCAACTTGGTTCCATTTTCCCCCTCACTTTCAGGCACCCCAATCAGACGTAGATTTGGTCTTTTTACATAATCCCATACTTCTTGCAGGCTTTGTTCATTTCTTTTTCTTCTTTTTTCTTTTGGTTTCTCTTCTCGCTTCATTTCATTCATTTGATCCTCAATCGCTGATACCCTTTCTTCCAGTTGATCGAGTCGGTTACTGAAGCTTGTGCATTTGTCACGTATTTCTCGTGTCATGGCAAACTGGATAAAGAGTCAAGACCCATCAGTCTGCTGTATTCAGGAGACCCATCTCACATGCAGAGACATACATAGGCTCAAAATAAAGGGATGGAGGAAGATCTACCAAGCAAATGGAGAACAAAAAAAAGCAGGGGTTGCAATCCTAGTCTCTGATAAAACAGACTTTAAACCATCAAAGATCAAAAGAGACAAAGAAGGCCATTACATAATGGTAAAGGGATCAATTCAACAGGAAGAGCTAACTCTCCTAAATATATATGCACCCAATACAGGAGCACCCAGATTCATAAAGCAAGTCCTTAGAGACCTACAAAGAGACTTAGACTCCCATACAATAATAATGGGAGATTTCAACACTCCACTGTCAACATTAGACAGATCAACGAGACAGAAAGTTAACAAGGATATCCAGGAATTGAACTCATCTCTGCACCAAGCGGACCTAATAGACATCTATAGAACTCTCCACCCCAAATCAACAGAATATACATTCTTCTCAGCACCACATCGCACTTATTCCAAAATTGACCACATAATTGGAAGTAAAGCACTCCTCAGCAAATGTACAAGAACAGAAATTATAACAAACTGTCTCTCAGACCACAGTGCAATCAAACTAGAACTCAGGACTAAGAAACTCAATCAAAACCGCTCAACTACATGGAAACTGAACAACCTGCTCCTGAATGACTACTGGGTACATAACGAAATGAAAGCAGAAATAAAGATGTTCTTTGAAACCAATGAGAACAAAGATACAACATACCAGAATCTCTGGGACACATTTAAAGCAGTGTGTAGAGGGAAATTTATAGCACTAAATGCCCACAAGAGAAAGCAGGAAAGATCTAAAATTGACACTTTAACATCACAATTAAAAGAACTAGAGAGGCAAGAGCAAACACATTCAAAAGCTAGCAGAAGGCAAGAAATAACTAAGATCAGAGCAGAACTGAAGGAGATAGAGTCACAAAAAACCCTCCAAAAAATCAATGAATCCAGGAGTTGGTTTTTTGAAAAAATCAACAAAATTGACAGACCGCTAGCAAGACTAATAAAGAAGAAAAGAGAGAGGAATCAAATAGACGCAATAAAAAATGATAAAGGGGATATCACCACCGACCCCACAGAAATACAAACAACCATCAGAGAATACTATAAATGCCTCTACGCAAATCAACTAGAAAATCTACAAGAAATGGATAATTTCCTGGACACTTACACTCTCCCAAGACTGAACCAGGAAGAAGTTGAATCCCTGAATAGACCAATAGCAGGCTCTGAAATTGAGGCAACAATTAATAGCCTACCCACCAAAAAAAGTCCAGGACCAGATGGATTCACAGCTGAATTCTACCAGAGGTACAAGGAGGAGCTGGTACCATTCCTTCTGAAACTATTCCAATCAATAGAAAAAGAGGGAATCCTCCCTAACGCATTTTATGAGGCCAACATCATCCTGATACCAAAGCCTGGCAGAGACACAACAAAAAAAGAGAATTTTAGACCAATATCCCTGATGAACATCGATGCAAAAATTCTCAATAAAATACTGGCAAACCGGATTCAGCAGCACATCAAAAAGCTTATCCACCATGATCAAGTGGACTTCATCCCTGGGATGCAAGGCTGGTTCAACATTCGCAAATCAATAAACATAATCCAGCATATAAACAGAACCAAAGACAAGAACCACATGATTATCTCAATAGATGCAGAAAAGGCTTTTGACAAAATTCAACAGCCCTTTATGCTAAAAACGCTCAATAAATTCGGTATTGATGGAACGTACCTCAAAATAATAAGAGCTATTTACGACAAACCACAGCCAATATCATACTGAATGGGCAAAAACTGGAAAAATTCCCTTTGAAAACTGGCACAAGACAGGGATGCCCTCTCTCACCGCTCCTATTCAACATAGTGTTGGAAGTTCTGGCTAGGGCAATGAGGCAAGAGAAAGAAATCAAGGGTATCCAGTTAGGAAAAGAAGAAGTCAAATTGTCCCTGTTTGCAGATGACATGATTGTATATTTAGAAAACCCCATGGTCTCAGCCCAAAATCTCCTTAAGCTGATAAGCAACTTCAGCAAAGTCTCAGGATACAAAATTAATGTGCAAAAATCCCAAGCATTCTTATACACCAGTAACAGACAAGCAGAGAGCCAAATCAGGAATCAACTTCCATTCACAATTGCTTCAAAGAGAATAAAATACCTAGGAATCCAGCTTACAAGGGATGTAAAGGACCTCTTCAAGGAGAACTACAAACCACTGCTCAGTGAAATCAAAGAGGACACAAACAAATGGAAGAACATACCATGCTCATGGATAGGAAGAATCAATATCGTGAAAATGGCCATACTGCCCAAGGTTATTTATAGATTCAATGCCATCCCCATCAAGCTACCAATGACTTTCTTCACAGAATTGGAAAAAACTGCTTTAAAGTTCATATGGAACCAAAAAAGAGCCCGCATTGCCAAGACAATCCTAGGTCAAAAGACAAAGCTGGAGGCGTCACGCTACCTGACTTCAAACTATACTACAAGGCTACAGTAACCAAAACAGCATGGTACTGGTACCACAACAGAGAAATAGACCAATGGAACAGAACAGAGTCCTCAGAAATAATACCACACATCTACAGCCATCTGATCTTTGACAAACCTGACAAAAACAAGAAATGGGGAAAGGATTCCCTATTTAATAAATGGTGCTGGGAAAATTGGCTAGCCATAAGTAGAAAGCTGAAACTGGATCCTTTCCTTACCCCTTATACGAAAATTAATTCAAGATGGATTAGAGACTTAAATGTTAGACCTAATACCATAAAAACCCTAGAAGAAAATCTAGGTAGTACCATTCAGGACATAGGCATGGGCAAGGACTTCATGTCTAAAACACCAAAAGCAACGGCAGCAAAAGCCAAAATTGACAAATGGGATCTAATTAAACTAAAGAGCTTTTGCACAGCAAAAGAAACTACCATCAGAGTGAACAGGCAACCCACAGAATGGGAGAAAATTTTTGCAACCTACTCATCTGACAAAGGGCTAATATCCAGAATCTACAAAGAACTCAAACAAATATACAAGAATAAAACAAACAACCCCATCAAAAAGTGGGGAAAGGATATGAACAGACATTTCTCAAAAGAAGACATCCATACAGCCAACAGACACATGAAAAAATGCTCGTCATCACTCGCCATCAGAGAAATGCAAATCAAAACCACAATGAGATACCATCTCACACCAGTTAGAATGGCAATCATTAGAAGTCAGGAAACAATAGATGTTGGAGAGGATGTGGAGAAATAGGAACACTTTTACACTGTTGGTGGGATTGTAAACTAGTTCAACCATTATGGAAAACAGTATGGCGATTCCTCAAGGATCTAGAACTAGATGTACCATATGACCCAGCCATCCCACTACTGGGTATATACCCAAAGGATTATAAATTACTCTACTACAAAGACACATGCACGTGTATGTTTATTGCGGCACTATTCACAATAGCAAAGACTTGGAACCAACCCAAATGTCCATCTGTGACAGACTGGATTAAGAAAATGTGGCACATATACACCATGGAATACTATGCAGCCATCAAAAAGGATGAGTTTGCGTCCTTTGTAGGGACATGGATGCAGCTGGAAACCATCATTCTTAGCAAACTATCACAAGAAGAGAAAACCAAACACTGCATGTTCTCACTCATAGGTGGGAACTGAACAATGAGATCACTTGGACTCGGGAAGGGGAACATCACACACTGGGGCCTATCAGGGGGAGGGGGGAGGAGGGAGGGATTGCATTGGGGAGTTATACATGATATAAACGTTATGCACATGTACCCTAGAACTTAAAGTATAATAAAAAAAAAAAAAAAAGGGCCGGGCGCGGTGGCTCAAGCCTGTAATCCCAGCACTTTGGGAGGCCGAGACGGGCGGATCACGAGGTCAGGAGATCGAGACCATCCTGGCTAACATGGTGAAACCCCGTCTCTACTAAAAATACAAAAAAACTAGCCGGGCGAGGTGGCAGCGCCTGTAGTCCCAGCTACTCGGGAGGCTGAGGCAGGAGAATGGCGTGAACCGGGAGGCGGAGCTTGCAGTGAGCCGAGATTGCGCCACTGCACTCCAGTCTGGGCGACAGAGCGAGACTCCGCCTCAAAAAAAAAAAAAAAAAAAAGAAAATTGAAAAAAAAAAAAGACCCAGAAGGAGCACATCTCCTTCCAGCCATGTTTCACTCGTGAGAACTTAGTTGGCTGCATCAAACTGCAAAGGAGGCTGGAAATGCATGTGAGCCGGTTCTTTGAAATACACGCGGATGGATATTGGCAGATAGTCTCTCTCCTCTCACCTTTACCTCATGGCTCAAAGAGTGAGAGGAATGAGGGAATCAAGGACATTAGAAGCTACTCACTGGTGTGTGTGTGTGTGTGTGTGTGTGCGCGCACGCACGCACATGTTGATCTGGAAATCAGTTTACTTTGAGCTTGAGGAACCAGGTATAGAGGCACCACCTGCCACTCTGATCCCACAAGGGTAGGTTGGATGTCTCCCAGTGGAGCAGTGTCTGTACTGGGCTTGCCTCCCCAGAAAACTCCCCCAGAAAACCTAGTGTAAGACAAGAAGGTTTGTTGTTCTAGGATGGCCAAGGGCCACAAGCTGCCTGGTGATCAGCATCACCTGGAGGGATTAAGTACCATGTGGCATCCTGACGGGCTCCTGTCCCCATCCTGGATCTGGCCTGGGCAAGAGGTACTGGCTGATGCACACACCTTGCTTGTCCTGATGACTGTCACTGATTTCTCCTCCCTACTGCCCAAGACACAATGAGCCCTGTAGCTCTGGTGCAAGGCTGTGACCTCAGAGGGCTGTGGTTTGATTTGTGAAAGTTGAATCTCTCATGGATTGGGCTGCTGAGAGGCCCTTGTTAATTACTTGGTAGTGGTAGGTGAAAACAGGACTTGGATATCCAAAGATAGACACCAGGATCTCTGGACTCTTTCTTTTTGCTTCATGTGGGAATGAAAAGGAGCAAGACTGTTGTTCAGCCACTGAAGCTCAGAAAGCTGGCTGACTGACCTACACTGCCCTCAGCCCTAGGGACATTTCAAGCCTATGCTTTTGCTTAGGGCTTTGAGCAAAATCTGGGTTCCACTGTTCTGCTCCAAGAAGTCCAGTATAGTCACCCCCCATATTCTGGGCACCCTATATATTCCATTAGAGCCTTTGAAAATTTATGGACTGACCGGGTGCAGTGGCTCATGCCTGTAATTCCAGCACTTTGGGAGGCCGAGGTGGGTGGATCACTTGAGATCAGGAGTTCGAGACTAGCCTGGCCAACATGGTAAAACCCTATATCTACTAAAAATACAAAAAATTAGCCGGGTATGGTGGTGGGCACCTGTGATCCCAGCTACTAGGGAGGCTGAAGCAGGAGAATCTCTTGAACCTGGGAGGCAGAGGTTGCAGTGAGCCAAGATCATGCCACTGCACTCCAGCCTAGGCAACAAGAGTGAAACTCTGTCACAAAAAAAAAAAAGAAAGAAAGAAAACTAGTGAACCATCCATTGCCTAAAACTCTAGCAACCCTAAAAGGACCCAATCAACAAGAAGAAAAAATACTAATATATCACATCGTACAGCAACATAATATTTCAAAATGCTTTCACATGTGTTAGTTCATGCACGCCTGCCAACAGTTTAACTGAGGGAGCCAGGGCAGGAATTATTATCTCCATTATGCAGATGAGGAAACTGAATCTTATTTCAAGTAAAATGATCTGCCCTAGATCAGAAAAATAGTAAATGAGCTGGGTATAGTGGCTCACACCTATAATCCTAGCACTCTGGGAGGCCAAGGTGGGAGGATCACTTGAGCTCAGGAGTTCAAGACCAGCCTGGGCAACACAGTGAGACCTCGTCTCTTTTAAAATAGCAAAGCTGGGCCAGGCACAGTGGCTCACGCCTATATTCCCAGCACTTTGGGAGGCTGAGGCAGGTGGGTCACCTGAGGTCAGGAGCTCGAGAACAGCCTGGCCAACATGGTGAAACCCTGTCTGTACTAAAAAGTATAAAAATCAGCTGGGTGTGATGGCAGAAGCCTGTAATCCCAGCTACTCGGGAGGCTGAGGCAGGAGAATCGCTTGAACCTGGGAGACGGAGGTTGCAGTGAGCCAAGATCGCGCCATTGCACTCCAGCCTAGGCAACAAGAGTGAAACTCCATCTCAAAAAAAAAAAAAAAAAAAAAAGGCAAAGCTTATTTGGATCATAGTGGAAAATCCAATCGTAAACAGCCACAGAGAAATAATATCTGTTACCCAACAATTACCAAGCACTCACCACAGGCAGGCACTGTACTAAGAGCTTTGCATGCAGAGTCTGGGCTTATCTGCCTGACGCCATGATTTAGGTTTCAATCGATCATTGTCTCCACTTTACAGATAAGGAAACAGAGGCTCAAAAAGATTAACTCCTTGTTCAAGGAGACACAGCTACTGTGGGTCACAGCTCCTAGCTGTCAAGTTCTACAGCCTGTGAAATGCTGTATCTTCTGTATCCACTCCTAGACAATTGAGAGAGGGTATCCAGGCCTCACAACAGCTCCTGGCTTATATCACAAGGCTTTGGCCTTTGACTCATCAGTATCAACTCACCAACCCTTCAGGACACAGAGACCAGCTCTGTCTGCCTCCATCCAGTAATATTCATGGGGCACCAAGTCTGTGCCAGGTTCTCTTGTAGGTGCTGGATATAGCAGTGAAGCAAACGGAACCCCAGAAGCATGGAGCTGACATTCCTGTTGGGAGAGACAGATGAGAAACCACTAGGCAAATATATATGTACCATGTTTGATGGTAAAGGGAGATAAGGGGACAGAGAGTGATGGGAGAGGTGATATTTTTCTATAAGATGGACAGAGAAGGCCAAAGGTAGCAGTGTGGACAGAAACTTCAGGGAGGGAGGGTGCCTTGAGACTCTGAGGGGAGGGAGGCCAGGCCGGGAGCAGCAAGGGCCACCCTAGAGTGAAATTGCAGTGTAGACAGCAGGAAAGAGTGGCAGGAGACAGTCCACCAGGGAGAAGGGGAGCAGGTCACAGGAACGGTTTAGATTTTCTCTGAGGCAGGCAAGAGGGCATTGGAAGGTCCAGAGAAGAGGAGATTCATAACCTGCATTCCCTGTGAGGAGAGGCCTGGGGCCCCAGTGGGAAGAGCAGACTAAGATGGGACAGGATGGAGGCAGACAGGCCATTAGACCCCTCAGTCCCAGTGACCTCCTTCCCACTCCCTCAATCGCCCCTCACAGAACCCACCATCACTTAAAGCCTCTCAGGAATCCTGATTTCAAACATCCCTTTCTCCAGCCACCACTTCCCTTCCTTCCTCTTCCTCTGCCCAGCATCCTTGTCACAGAAATTCTTCCCCTTCAAGGAGGTCTTCAAACCACTGACTCCACCACCCGCTTACCAGCCATTCCTAGCTTCACGTCCCTCCCTCCCTAGCTAGTGGCCCATTGGCCCTCATCTCTGTCATCACCCCTTGCAAGCAGCCTCTCTTCTTTAACCATCTCTCCCTCCATTGCCATCACCAGGTGTGGAACAGACTTCAGAGTGGCCCCTTGCCCCACCCCTGCCCCATGATGTCCATGCCTTGTAGGGTCCCCTTGCATGTGGACAGAACCCATGACTTGCTTCTAACCAATAGAATATGGCAAACGTGAGGGATGTCACTCCCATAAGCAAGCTGCATCACGTGGCACAGGTAAGGGGATACCGCTCCCATGACTGCCTTACCTTGTGTAAGACCGACGTAGCGCCAGGTGCAGTTGGCTCACGCCTGTAATCCCAACACTTTGGGAGGCCGAGGCAGGTGGATCATGATGTCAGGAGATTGAGACCATCCTGGCCAACATGGTGAAACCTCATCTCTACTAAAAATACAAAAATTAGCTGGGCATGGTGGCGGGCGCCTGTAGTCCCAGCTACTTGGGAGGCTGAGGCAGGAGAATCGCTTGAACCTGGGAGGTGCAGGTTATAGTCAGCCGAGATAGCGCCACTGCATTCCAGCCTGGCAACAGAGCGAGACTTCGTCAAAAAAAAAAAATTAGTCGCCTGGAGACAGAGACGCGCCTGCTGCGTGGAGGCAGTAATCAGCCATGTTGGAGAAGCCCCCCTGGCTGGAACTATGGGTGGCCTCAACGGCTTCAGGGGCAGCCTGCAGCTGGCAGCCAGAAAAAGACCAGGTGCCCAAGCCAGGGCCCAGTCATATGGCACAAGGATATGAATTCTACCAACAACCTAAGTTACTCAACCTGAGTAAGTGGCTTTTCTCCTGGAGGAGTCTCCAGGTGAGCCTGAACAACACCCTGAGTGTAGCCTTGTGCAATACTGAGCCAAGGACCCAGCTAAGCCAAGCCATACTCCTAAACCAGAGAAGCTGTAAGGTAGTCAATGAGCATTGTTGAAAGCACTAAGTTTATGGTCATTGTTACATAGCAATCAATAACTAATACACCAGGCAAAACCTGACCCCTGCTCTACACCTGCTAGAAAAGAGTCATTCAGGCCAGCGCGGTGGCTCATGCTTGTAATCCCAGCACTTTGGGAGGCCAAGGCAGGCGGCTCATGAGGTCAGGAGATGGAGACCATCTTGGTTAACACGGTGAAACACTGTCTCTACTAAAAATACAAAAAATTAGCCAGACGTAGTGGTGGGCCCTTGTAGTCCCAGCTACTCATGAGGCTGGGGCAGGAGAATGCTGTGAACCTGGGAGGCAGAGGTTGCAGTGAGCCGAGATTGCACCACTGCACTCCAGCCTTCAGGACAGAGCGAGACTCTGTCTCAAAAAAAAAAAAAAAAGAGAGAATCATTCAATCACGGTGACTTGGTTTGACTTGATTCATAAGGGGAACCTCGAGTGGGGGAACCCACTCTACTTCTGCACCTGGCTGGCTCTCCTGGTTTCCATGGTGACTCCGTGATTACTTGGCCTCTCTCTTCACAGCCCCCTCCCCTTTCCCACATTATTGTCTAAAAAAAGGGTCCTGTTTCATGCCTCATGTTGAATATGGAGAGTTCTGGTAATCTTGAGGATAGTATTATTTTTAAAAATCTGTGTTATTGAGGTGTAATTTATGTACAACAAAATTCGCCAATGTTAAATGTAAAATTTGGTGAGTCATGCCAATGTAAACACTCAGGCAATCACCTCATAATTGTGATATGGAGCATTTCTGTCACCCAGAAACTCCCTCTGACCCCTTTGCAACCAATCACCTCCTCCAGTCTCAAGCATTGATCTGGTTTCTGTGTTTCTGCCACCATGGGTGTTTTTTGGTTTTTTTTGTTTTTCTTTTTTTTCTTTTTTTCTTTTTTTTTTTGAGACAGAGTTTTACTCTATCACCCAGGCTAGAGTGCAGTGGCACAACCTCTGCCTCCTGGGTTCAAGTCATTCTCCTGCCTCAGCCTCCCCAGTAGCTGGGATTACAGGCACACACCACCATGCCCAACTAATTTTTGCATTTTTAGTAGAGACGGGGTTTCACCATGTTGGCCAGGCTGGTCTCAAACTCCTGACCTTGTGATCCGCCCCCCAACTCAGCCTCCCTAAGTGCCGGGATCATAGGCGTGAACCGCCATGCCTAGCCTACCATGGTTTTGTCTATGTATAAATGGAATCAGACAGCAGGGAAACTTTTAAGTCTGGCTTCCCTCACTTAGCATAATGCTTTAGAAATTCATCAAGTTCTGTGAATCAATTGCTGTTTCTTTTTGTTGCTGTGTAGTATTCCATTGTATGGATGGGCCCCAATTTGTCCATTCACCTTTTGATGCATATTTGGGTTGAGTCCTGAGGATGGTTTTCAGTCACAGAAAAGACTATTTGGAAGTTTATTTCTGGAGTAAACAATTAGTTTCTATTTATTAAAGTTACTACTTCAAAACACTACTAGTTCTTTCTTAAGATTCAACCTATTGGCCAGGTATGGTGGCTCACACCTGTAATCCCAGCAATTTAGGCAGCCGAGGCAGGACGATTACTTGAGGCTAGGAATTGGACACCAGCCTGGGCAACATATCAAGACCCCATGTCTACAAAAAATTAAAATTTAATAATAATAAAATATTTTAAAAGTATAAATAAAATTCAGCTTACAAATCTTGTTTGAAAATCTAGATTTTAGCAAATGCTTCTAAAGGGCTTTTTACAACTTTACATCTTCAAGCATAAATGAATAGGTTTCATTTTCTTTTTCAGTATCTCAGTGTGGAAGAAAAGTTAAATATTAAATTTGAACTCAATTGAATATGGACACAAACAATGGTCACCAAGTCCCTGACCGGGTTGTGTGAGCCCGTTGAGGCGTTCATCCAGCTCTGTTTCGGAGAAATCTCTATTTCAATCTATTCCTATACCTTAGTTTGGACAAACAAGTCTAGCTGTTGCTACGAAGGCAAAATTTTGGATGTGATTACCATTTAAATTAGTAGACTTTGAGTAAAGCAGATTACCCTCTATATGGTGGGCGGGCCATTCGGTTGAAGACCTTAAGAATAATGACTGAGGTCTCCCGAGGAAGAAGGATTTCTGCCTCCTGACGGCAACATCGAAATTTGACTTGAGTTTCCAGCCTTCGCACTTGAGAATGCAACATCAACTCTTCCTGAATTTCCAGGCTGCCAACCTGCCCTATGGATTTCAGGGTTGCCTGTACCCACATCGCATGTGCCAGTTCCTTAAAATCTCTCTTCTCAGTAGTGCTCTAATAGAGGCCAGGGTCGCAGAAGGATGGGGCGAGGACGATGAAACGGGGCCAGAGGTGAGGTGAGGTGGGGAGCCGATGGTGGGCCTGGAGCCTCTGGGAGGGCGAAGCTTGCAGTGAGCCAAGATCGCGCCACTGCACTCCAGCCTGGGCAACAGAGCGAGACTCAGTCTCAAAAAGAAAAAAAAAAAAAGAGCTGTAACACTCACCGCGAAGGTCTGCGGTTTCACTCCTGAAGCCAGCAAGACCAGGAACCCACCAGAAGGAAGAAACTCCGAAGGCATCAGAACATCAGAATGAAACTGGACACACCATCTGTAGGAACTGCAACACTCACCCTGAGGGTCTGTAGCTTCATCCATGAAGTCAATGAGACCAATAAACTAGCAATTCTGGACACACTGACAGTGAAGGGAAGAAAAAAAGGAAAAAAAATTTTTTTTCATTTGAGACGGAGTCTACTCTGTCGTCCAGGCTGGGGTGAAGGGGCATGATCTCAGCTCACTGCAGCTTCCGCCTCCCGGGTTCAAAAGGTTTTTCGGTCTCCCGAGTAGCTGGAATTACAGGTGCCCATGGCACTATGCCTGGGTGTAATTTTTGTATTTTTAATAGAGATGGGGTTTCGCCATGTTGGCCAGGCTGGTCTCAAACTCCTGAGCTCAGGTGATCTGCAAGCCTCGGCCTTCGAAAGTGCTGGCATTACAGGCATGAGTCACCACGCCCGGGCCAAAAAAAAAAAAAAAAAAATCATACTTTTCAATCCACCGTAGCTTAACTTTATTAAAGCCCTTTTATCATACTGGATCCGGTTTTATAAGCCATTCCTGCCCTCTAGTGGTCAATTGAAATAACGGCATAACTGCTATGATAAATACAAAATTCCCAAATGGTGTAGCCCAAAAGTTAGTAGTTTGTACAGATAAAACAGCCTATCATTTTTTAGTGTCCTGGATGCTGTTAGTCTTCAAGGACTAAGATCAGGGTTCCTCCAAGGGAGCCAGGGAAGATCATACCATGTAGGCCCTTGTAGGACAGAATGGCTCCAGGGGAATTATCCTGATGAAAAATAAGTCACCCACACTTCCACACCCAAAAAAATGAGCAAAGGATAACAGGTTTGTTGGGACTTACAGCTCAGTTGTCCAGACTTTCAAATAATATATTCTATGTGATTCATTTTATGTGTCAACTTGAGTGAGTCATGGGCTGCCCAGTTTATTTGGTCAAATATTCTGAGTATCTGTGAGGTTATTTTTGGATGGAATTGACACTTGGCTGGATAAAGCAGACTGCATGCCCCCATGTGGGTGGCCCTCATCCAATCAGGCCTGAATAGAACAAAAAGGCCGCCCTTCCCTCAAGTAAGAGGCAAGGTCTCCTGCCTGACCATATGAGCTGGGACATAGGTCTTTTCCATTCTATAGACTTGAACTGAAACATTGGCTGTTCTTGGATCTCAAGGCAGTGAACTTTCAGACTGGAACACACATTGGCTCTCCTGGGTCTCCAGTTTGCTAACTGCAGATCTTGGGACTTCTATACCTCCATAATCACACAAGCCAGTTTGTCATAATAAATAAATAGGTCCTGGCTGGGTGCAGTGGCTCACGCCTCTAATCTCAGCACTGTGGGAGGCTGACGTGGGTGGATAACAAGGTCACGAGTTCAAGACCAGCCTGTCCAATATGATGAAACCCTGTCTCTACTAAAAATACAAAAATTAGCTGGGCGTGTTGGCGGGCGCCTGTAGTCCCAGCTACTCAGGAGGCTGAGGCAGGAGAATCACTTGAACCCGGGAGGTGGATCTTGCCGTGAGCCAAGATTGTGCCACTGCACTCCAGCCTGGGCAACAGAGCGAGACTCCATCTCAAAAAAAAAAAAAAATTAGGTTCTGTTGGTTCTGTTTCTCTGGAGAGCCCTAATACTTTTTTTTTTTTTTGAGACAGGGTCTTGCTCTGTCACCCAGGCTGGAGTCCAGTGGCACTATCTCAGCTCACTGCAACCTCCGCCTCCCAGGATCAAGAGAATCTCGTGCCTCAGCCTCCATAGTAGCTGGGACTATGGGCACGTGGCATCACACCCAACTAATTTTTGTATTTTTGGTAGTGATGGTGTTGCACCATGTTGACCAGGCTGGTCTCAAATTCCTGACCTCAAATGATCTTCCCACCTCAGCCTCCCAAAATGCTGGGATTACAGGCGTAAGCCACCACGCTTAGTCCTGACTAATACATTCTGTTTTATACAAACTGTTTTTACTGGGTGGAAAAAAAGAGAAAACTGCCTAACTTGTTTTGTAATATTAGTATGCCCTTGTCATCAGCCCAGGCCAGGGCAATTAAAGGTAACAATATTTTAGAACAAGCTTAGTTACAGTTATAGATACAAACATCCTAAATAATAAAACAGAAAACAGAATCCATATGACATCTAAATTAGAAGCAAATATGTAGTAGAGTTTAGCCAAAAATGCAAAGATAGTTTAACAACAGGAAAACAATTCCTGTTCTGAACCTTAATACATTAAAAGATAAAAGGTATATAGTCACTTTAATAAATAAAAATCATTTGATGAATGCATTCATTTTTCAAATCTTAGCAAATCAGGATTAAGATAATTTAACCCTATAAAGTATATTTGCCAAATTCCTAAACATCAAATTCAACAGTGAAACTCTAGCATTCCCTTAAAAGTTAAAAATAAGAATGCTCTTTATTCAAAATTTGATCGGCGTTTCCAGGTAATGTAATAAATATAATAGAAACCAGATGCTTAGGAAATAGAAAGGAAGAGGTAACACCATCCTTACATGCATGATTCATTTTCTATCTGGAAAATAAAAATCTACATGCAAAGCATTAGAATTAATAAGAGTATTCGACAGGTTAGTTGAATACAAGATCATCCTACACATTCTGATAGCACTCTTGTTAATTGCTTATTGGAGTAACAACAACAAATAAGAACATATTGTGTCAGGAGTTGGTTCCTTCTGGTGGGTTCTTGGTCTCGCTGACTTCAAGAATGAAGCCACAGACCTTCACAGTGAGTGTTACAGCTCTTAAAGGTGGCACGGGCCCAAAGACTGAGCACCAGCAAGATTTATTGTGAAACGCGAAAGAACAAAGCTTCCACGGCTTGGAAGGGGACTGAAGCAGGTTGCTGTTGCTGGCTGAGGAGTGGCCAGCTTTTATTCCTTTATTTGTCCCTGCCCATGTCCCCCTGATTGGTCCATTTTTACAGAGCACTGATTGGTCCATTTTACAGTATGCTGATTGGCACATTTTACAAACTTCTAGCTAGCCACAGAGCGCTGATTGGTGTGTTTTTCAATCTTAGCTACAGAGTGCTGATTGGTGCATTTTACAATCCTCCTGTAAGACAGAAAATTTCTCCAAGTCCCTACCAGACCCAGAAGTCCAGCTGGCATCACCTCTCAGTATGGCTGGGCATGGTGGTTTACACCTGTAATCCCAACACTTTGGGAGGCTGAGGTGGGTGGATCACCTGAAGTCAGGAGTTTGAGACCACCCTGGCCAACATGATGAAACTCCATCTCTACTTAAAATACAAAAATTAGCCAGGCGTGGTGGTGCATGCCTGTAATCCCAGCTACTCAGAAGGCTGAGGCAAGAGAATTGCTTGAACCCAGGAAGTGGAGGTTGCAGTGAGCCAAGATGGCTCCACTGCACTCCAGCCTGGCGGACAGAGCAAGACTCCGTGTCAAAAAAAAAAAAAAAAAAAAAAAAAAAAAGCCAGGCACGGTGGCTTATCCCTGTAATCCCAGCACTTTGGGAGGCCAAGGTGGATGGATCACGAGGTCAAGAGATCGAGACCATCTTGGCCAACATGGCAAAACCCCGTTTCTACTAAAAATACAAAAATTAGGTAGGTGTTGTGGCACGCATCTGTAGTCCCAGCTACTCGGAGGCTGAGGCAGGAGAATCACTTGTACCCAGAAGGCAGAGGTTGCAGTGAGCCGAGATCGCACCACTGCACTCCAGCCTGGCAACAGAGTGAGACTCTGTCTCAAAAAAAAAAAAAAGAAAAAAAAGAAAAGAGAAATAATATATTATCAAAGTATACCATTTCCAATAGCAACAAAAATTATAAGGCACCTAGAAATACACATATAACAAAAGATGACTAGATGTTTTCTCAGAAAACTATGAAACATTTTTAAATGTAAAGGAATACAAAACTAAACATATCTTAACATACAACACAGCAGTCATGCTTTTTAATATTTAACCAAATGAGTTAAAAACTTATATCCACACAGAAAACCTGTGCATGGATGATTATAGCAATTTTATGCATAATTGTCAAAACTTAGAAGCAACTAAGATGTCCTTTAGTAGGTAAATGGAGAAACTGTGGTACATCCATACAATTGAATATTATTCAACTCTAAAAATAAATGAGCTATCAAGCCACAGAAAGAAATGGAGGAAACAAATGCATGTTACTAAGTGAAAGAAGGCTATCTGAGGCTGGGCGCAGTGGCTTATGTCTGTAATCCCAGCGCTTTGGGAGGCCAAGGCAGGTGGATCATCTGAGGTCAGGCGTTTGAGACCAGCCTGGACAAGATGCTGAAACCCTGTCTCTACTAAAAATACAAAAATTAGCTTGGCATGGTGGTGCGCACCTGTAATCCAAGCTACTCGGGAGGCTGAGGCAGGAGAACCGCTTGAACCCAGGAGGTAGAGATTGCAGTGAGCTGAGATCATGCTATTGCTCTCCAACCTAGGCAACAGAGCAAGACTCCATCTTAAGTAAAAAATAAAAATATATAAATAAATAAGCCAATCTGAAAAGGCTACGTATTGCATGATTCCAGCTAATTGACATTCTGGAAAAGGCAAAACTATGGAGACAGTAAAAAGGACAGTCATAGTCATGGGTTAAGGGGAATGGAGGGATGAATAGGCAGAGCACAGATTTTTTTGTTGTTGTATGTTCGTTTTTGTTTTTGTTTTTGTTTTTTCTTCTTTGCAATGGCACAATCTCCTCTCACTGTAACCTCTGCCTCCCAGGTGCAAGCCATTCTCCTGCCTCAGCCTTCCAAGTAGCTGGGGCTACAGGTATGCACCAGCACGCCTGGCTAATGTTTATATTTTTAGTAGAGACAGGGTTTTGCCATGTAGGCCAGGCTGGTTTCAAACTCCTGACTTGAGAGGTGAAGCCAGTTGGACTTTCTGGGTGGACTGGGGACTTGGAGAACTTTTCTGTCTTACAAGAGGATTGTAAAACGCACCATTCAACACTCTGTAGCTAGGATTATAAAACGCACCAGTCAGTGCTCTGTAACTAGCAAGGGGATTGTAAAATGCACCAGTCAGCACTCTGTAATTAGCAAGGGGATCGTAAAATGCATCAATCAATGCCCTGTAAAATGCACCAATCAGCACTTTGTAAAATGCAGCAATTAGCAGGATCCTAAAAGTAGCCAATCGCAGGGAGGATTGAAAAAAGGGCATTCTGATAGGACAGAAACAGAACACGGGAAGAGACAAATAAGGGAATAAAAGCTGGCCACCCCAGCCAGCAGCCGAAGCCTGCTCCCGTCCCCTTCCAGGCTGTGAGAGTTTTGTCCTTTTGCTTTTCACAATAAACCTTGCTACAGCTCACTCTTTGGGTCTGTGCCATCTTTAAGAGCTGTAATACACCCCACAAAAGTCCACAGCTCCATTCTTGAAGTCAGTGAGACCACGAACCAGGTCCAGACAACCTCAGGTCGGCCTCCCAAAGTGCTGGGATTACAGGCGTGGGCCACCATGCCCAGCCCAGGGCACAGATTTTTAGGGCAGTGAAATCATTCTGTGTTATACTATACTGGTGGATACATGTCATTTACATTTGTCAAAACCCATAAAATGTACAACACAAAGAGTGAAACCTAATGTAAACCATAAACTTTGGATGACGATGATGTGTCATTGCAAGTCCATCAACTGCAACAAATGCATCACTCTGGTGGGGGATGCACCCCTTTGGTGTGGAAAATAAGGAATGTGGATATTGGGGAGGCTGTGTGTCGGTTGGCGGGGAGGCAAAGGATGTGTGGAAACTCAGATTTGCTGTGAACCTGAAACTTCTCTAAAAAATTAAGAAAAATCTAAATAAATGGAAATATTTAATTTGTTCATGGATACAAATATTCAATGTAGTAATGTGACAGTTAACCTATAAGTAAATCTATAATTCCAAAGCTATTGCAACAAAACAAACTAATCAGCGTTTTTCATGGAACTAGACAAACTGATTCCAGATCCCTATGGATATAAAAAGGTCAGGCCAGGCGCGAGGGCTCATGCTTGTAATCCCAGCACTTTGGGAGGCCAAGGCTGGTGGATCATGAGGTCAAGAGTTCCAGACCAGCCTGGCTAACAGTGAAACCCCGTCTCTGCTAAAAATACAAAAATTAGCCAGGCATGGTGGCAGGCCCCTGTAATTCCAGCTACTCGGGAGGCTGAGGCAGGAGAATCGCTTTAACTTGGGAGGCATAGGTTGCAGTGAGCAGATATGAGACCAATGCACTCCAGCCTGGGCGACAGAGCTAGACTCCATCTCAAAAAAAAAAAGTAATAATAATAATAATAATAAATAAAGGTCCACGGACCAAAAGGACTAAAAGGGGGGGAAGGGAAAGAAGGAAGAAAGGAAAAAGGAACGGAAAGGAAAAGAAATAAGCTAGAAATAAAGAAAATAACAATGCCAATTAAAACTGCACAACCGGCTGAGCACAGTGGCTCACGCCTGTAATTCCAGCATGTTGGGAGACAGAGACGGGCGGATCACCTGAAGTCAAAAGTTTGAGACCAGCCTGGCCAAATTGGCGAAACCCTGTCTCTACTAAAAATACAAAAATTAGCCAGGCATGGTGGCGGGCGCCCGTAGTCTCACCTACTCGGGAGGCTGAGGCAGGAGAATTGCTTGAACCAGGGAGACAGAGGTTGCAGTGAGCTGAGATCATGCCACTGCACTCCAGCCTGGGCGACAGAGAGAGACTGTGTCTCAAAAAAACGCAAAATAAAGTAAAATAAATGAACCAGTTCTATATGTAGAAATATAATGTGACAAAACAAGTTGCAGTAATATATCTACAGAAAAATATTTTTAAATCACAGTTTTTAAAATTATTAAAATGATATAGCTTCTCAGCCTTTTGGCTAAGATCAAGTGTAAAAATCATCAAAATCACTTCACACCCATTAAAATGGCCACTATCACAAGAACAGGAAATAAGAACTCTTAATGAAGATGCAGAGCAATTGGAACCCTTATGCCCTGGGTTCCAATTCTCTGAACATTGGGTTGGTGGGAATGGGAAATGATGCAGCCACTATGGAAAATGGTATGGAGGTTTCTCAAAAAATTAAGAATAGAATGACCATATGATCCAACAAATATCATTTCTAAGTTTGTGTCCAAAATAATTCAAAGCAGGATCTCAAAGAGATAGTTGTACACCCATATTCATTACATTATTCACAATAGCCAAGAGGTAGAAGCAACCCAAAAATGGCCATTGATGATGCAACAATAAAATGTGGCTTATTCACACAGTGGAATAGTATACGCTCTCGAAAAAGAAAGGAAATCCAGTCACGTGCTGCAACATGGATGAACCTCGAGACAATTATGCTAAGTGTGTGAAATAAGCCAGTCACAAAAAGACAAATACCATATGATTACACTCATGTGAAGAATCTAAAGCAGTCAAAATTATAGAAGCAGAAAGTGGAAAGGTGGTTGCTAAGGGTAGAGGTGGGGGAGGGAGAATTCATGTTTAGTAGATACACAGTTTCAGTTTTGCAGCTAGAAAAAGTCCTAGATGTCTGTTTCACAAACCTTTAAATACACTTAAGGCTACTGAACCTACACTTAAAATGAGTCAGGGAGTAAACTTAAAAGTTACATATTTTTTTAAGTACATAGAAGTAATCTTTTTAACCATTTCAAAGTATACAGCAGTGGTTTTTAGTATATGCAGATGTTTTGCAACCACCACCACTGCCTAATTCTAGAACATTTTTATCACCCCGAAAAAGGACCCCACACCCATTAATCAGCAACTTGTGTTCTCCTCTTCCCCCTTGGCAACCACTAATCTGCTTTCTGTCTCTGTGGATTTGCCTATTCTGTGTGAACGTAGTCATATAATATGTAGCCTTTTGCAGCTGGCTTCTGTCACTTAAAATGTCTTCAAGGTTGATCTGGCCGGGCGTGGTGGCACATACTTGTAATCCCAGCTCTTTGGGAGGCCGAGGTTAGTGGATCACTTGAGGTCAGGAGTTTGAGACCAGAGCTGGCCAACATAGTGGAACCCTGTCTCTACTAAAAATACAAAAAATTAGCTGTACATGGTGATGGGCGCATAGTCCAAGCTACTTGGGAGGCTGTGGCAGGAGAATTGCTTGAACCCAGGAGGTGGAGGTTGCAGTGAACCAAGATCACATCACTGCACTCCAGCCTGGGCGACAGAATGAGACTCTGTTAAAAATAAATAAATAAATAAATAAATAGAAAGAAAGACAACTGAACCATTTAAATAAATGAACCAGGCTGGGCACAGTGGCTCACACCTGTAATCCCAGCACTTTGGGAGGCCCAGGTGCGTGGATCACCTGAGGTCAGGAGTTCGAGACCAGCCTGGCCAACTTGGCTAAACCCCATCTCGGGCCGGGCGCGGTGGCTCAAGCCTGTAATCCCAGCACTTTGGGAGGCCGAGACGGGCGGATCACGAGGTCAGGAGATCGAGACCATCCTGGCTAACACAGTGAAACCCCGTCTCTACTAAAAATACAAAAACTAGCCGGGCGAGGTGGCAGGCGCCTGTAGTCCCAGCTACTCGGGAGGCTGAGGCAGGAGAATGGCGTGAACCCGGGAGGCGGAGCTTGCAGTGAGCTGAGATCTGGCCACTGCACTCCAGTCCGGGCGACAGAGCTAGACTCCGCCTCAAAAAAAAAAAAAAAATAAATAAATAAATAAATAAACCCCATCTCTACTAAAAATACAAAAATTAACCGGACGTGGTGGCAGGCACCTGTAATCCCAGCTACTCGGGAGGCTGAGGCAGGAGAATTGCTTGAACCTGGGAGGCAGACATTGCAGTGAGTTGAGATCATGTCACTGCACTCCAGTCTGGGTGACAGAGTGAGACTCTGTCTAAAAAAGGAAAGAAAGAAAGAGGCCGGGCGCGGTGGCTCAAGCCTGTAATCCCAGCACTTTGGGAGGCCGAGATGGGCGGATCACGAGGTCAGGAGTTCGAGACCATCCTGGCGAACACGGTGAAACCCCGTCTCTACCAAAAAATACAAAAACTAGCCGGGCGAGGTGGTGGCGCCTGTAGTCCCAGCTACTCAGGAGGCTGAGGCAGGAGAATGGCGTAAACCCGGGAGGCGGAGCTTGCAGTGAGCTGAGATCCGGCCACTGCACTCCAGCCTGGGCGACAGAGCAAGACTCCGTCTCAAAAAAAAAAAAAAAAAGAAAGAAAGACAATTGAGCCACTAAAATAAATGACCCAGACTGGGAGCGGTGGCTCATGCCTGTAATCCCAGCACTTTGGGAGAACAAGGCAGGTGGATCACCTGAGGTCAGGAGTTCAAGACCAGCCTGGCCAACTTGGTGAAACCCCGCCTGGGCAATAGAAAGAGACTCCGTCTCAAATAAATAAATAAATAAATGAAATAATTGAAAAAAAAAAAGTAAAATAAATGAACCAGATCTACATGTAGAAACATAATGTGAGAAAACAAGCTGTGGTAATATACCTACAGAAAAATATTTTTAAATCACATTTTAAAAATTATTAAAATGATATCACTTGTTGGTCTTTGGGCTAAGATCAAGTGTAAAAATTATCAAAATAAAATCACTTCACACCCATTAAAATGGCCACTATCACAAAACAGGAAATAAGAACTCTTAATGAAGATGCAGAGCAATCGGAACTCCTATACCCTGGGTTCCAATTCTCTGAACACCAATGTTGGTGGGAATGGGAAATGATGCAGCCACTATGGAAAACGGTATGGAGGTTCCTCAAAAAATTAAAAATAGAATGACCATATGATCCAGCAAATATCATTTCTAAGTGTACATCTGAAATAACTCAAAACAGGATCTCAAAGAAATAGTTGCACACCCACATTCATTACAACATTATTCACAGTAGCCAAGAGGTAGAAGCAACGCCAAAATGGCCATTGATGATGCAACAATAAAGAAAATGTGGTTTATTCACACAGTGGAATATTATACGGCCTTGAAAAAGAAAGGAAATCCAGTCATGTGCTGCAACATGGCTGAACCTCAAGAACATTATGCTAACTGAAATAAGCCAGTCATGAAAGGACAAATACTATATGATTACACTCATGTGAAGAATCCAAAGCAGTCAAAATTATAGAAGCAGAAAGTGGAAAGGTGGTTGCTGAGGGTAGAGGTGGGGGAGGGAGAATTCATGTTTAGTAGATACACAGTTTCAGTTTTGCAGCCAGAAAAAGTCCTAGATGTCTGTTTCACAAACCTTTAAATACACTTAAGGCTACTGAACCTACACTTAAAAAGGGTCAGAGGGTAAACAATGTTAATTTTTTTTTAAGTACTTAGAAGTCATCATTTTAACCATGTTAAAGTACATAACTCAGTGGTTTTTAGTATATGCAGATGTTTTGCAACCACCACCACTGCCTAATTCTAGAACATTTTTATCACCCCAAAAAGGAGCCCCGCACCCATTAATCAGCTACTTCTGTTCTCCTCTTTCCCATTGGCAACCACTAATCTGCTTTCTGTCTCTGGTTTTGCCTATTCTGTATAAAGGTAGTCATATAACTTGCAGCCTTTTGCATCTGGCTTTTGTCACTTAAATCTTCAAGGTTGATCTGGTGGGGTGCGGTGGCTCACGCCTGTAATCCCAGCACTTTGGGAGGCCGAGGTGGGTGGATCACCTGAGGTCAGGAGTTTAACACCAGCCTGACCAACATGGCGAAACCCTGTCTCTACTAAAAATACAAAAAATTAACCAGACTTAGTGGTCAGGAGTTCAAGTGGTCAGGAGTTTAGTGGTGGGTGCCTGTAATCCCAGCTACTCGGGAGGCTGAGACAGGAGAATCGCTTGAACCCAGGAGATGGAGGTTGCAGTGAGCTGAGATCATGCCATTGCACTCCAGCCTGGGCAACAAAAGCAAAACTATGTCTCAAAAAAAGAAGAAAAAGAAATAAGCCAGTCACAAAAGGACAAATACTATATGATTACACTCATGTGAAGAATCTAAAGCAGTCAAAATTATAGAAGCAGAAAGTGGAAAGGTGTTTGCTGAGGGTGGAGGTGGGGGAGGGAGAATTCATGTTTAGTAGATATACAGTTTCAGTTTTGCAGCTAGAAAAAGTCCTAGATGTCTGTTTCACAAACCTTTAAATACACTTAACGCTATTGAAACTACACTTAAAATGGGTCAGAGGGTAAACAATGTTGCGTGTTTTTTTAAGTACATAGAAGTCATCATTTTAACCATTTTAAAGTATACAATTCGGTGTTTTGTAGTAGATGTAGATGTTTTGCAACCACCTCCACTGCCTAATTCTAGAACATTTTTATCACCCCAAAAAGGAACCCCACACCCATTAATTGGTCACTTGTATTCTGCTCTTCCCCCTTGGCAATCTGCTTTCTGTCTCTAAGGATTTGCCTATTCTGTATAAAGGTAGTCATATAATATGTAGCCTTTTGCATCTGGCTTCTGTCACTTAAAATGTGTTCAAGGTTGATCACGCAGGGTGCGGTGGCTCACACCTGTAATCCCAGCACTTTGGGAGGCCAAAGCAGGCAGATTGCTTGAGCCCAGGAGTTCGAGACCTTCCTGGGTGACATGGCAAAACCTCATCTCTACAAAATATACAAAAATTAGCCAGGTGTGGTGGTACGTGCCTGTAGTCCCAGCTACTTGCGAGGCTAAGGTGGGAGGATGGTTTGAGCCCGGGAGGTAGAGGTAGAGCAGAGATGGCACCACTGCACTGCAGTCTGGGTGACAGACCAAGAGCCTGTCTCAAAAAAAAAAAAGCCAATCCATGTTAGCATGGATTGGCACTTGATTTATTTTTATTGCTTAATAATATTTCATTATATGGATAAGCCACATTTTGTTTATCCATTTATCAGTTGTTGGACATTTGGATTGTTTCCTTTTTTTTTTTTTTTTAACACACATTCTGTTTTGTTCATCGAAATAGATTGGAAGGAAACACATCAGATTAGTAGTAACAACTGCTCCTGGGAATGAAAGGAAGGGAGGAATTGGACTGGGCAGAGGAACAAAGGGGACTTCAGCTCTGTCTATGATGCTCTATTTGTTTTATACATAAAAAAAAAATCTGAAGCAAAAATGTTAACAGTTGCTTATTCTGAGGTAAGCACATGGGTGTTAGTTATATCTGAGCTTTCTATATTTTAAATGTTTAAACTAAAACAATGCATATTCTGGACCTACGCCTTCCTATAGCATCAGGGGGTTGTGGGGTCCAGGATAAGCAAACATTGAAGTGTGGGGAAAGGCCAGAAGGAAGAGGCCAAGCCATGGCTAGAGGGGGCAGGCTAGAGGCCCTTTGAGACCCAAGGCAGAAGCTCTGACCCCACCCGTATGGCACTCCTGGGACCCCTCCCGCCACCAGGAAGAGGGCCTAGATCTAACCTCCATGACTCCTCAAAGAAAAGCCAGGACAAGGTCCAAGTTGGGAGAGACTGTCTGCAACCCCATGTCTCCTGCCTTCTCTGGGTGCTCTGAAAGGGGTCATCTACCCCACTGTCTTTACTTTCTACCTTCCTCAATCCTCTGCTTAGGACCAGTTACATCATGTGTGAGGCTGGGTGCAAAATGACAGTGTGGAGCCCCTTGCTCAAAGGCTGATGCCAAGGCAACTCCTAACTCCACAGGGACAGCCACAATCTGAGCGGTGTCAACATGCCAGGGACTGAGGCAGGAGCCACCAGGGTGAGTAACTGGGTGCACGCATCTGTTCACGCATGCTTCATTCAGATGATGGCTTAGCATGTGCCAGGCCCAACTGGGCCCTGAGCATAGAGAGGGTGAGCAAGACACAGTCCAGCTTTGAGAAGCTTACATTCTAGAGGGGGCATAGATGTAATCACAGACACACAAGAGATCATCACAAATGGCAGTAAGTGCTATGAAGGAAAAGTAGAAGGACCAGGCGATAACGATGGCAGGGTCCCTGATCATGAGACTCCCAGGGAGGGACACTGGAGGCACGATCTGAGCGCCGTTATCTTAGCAAAAGAGGGGGATATAGCGCAAAAGTGAGATTGGGAAGAGCATTCCAGAACGCTCCTGGCAAATGAGCATGTGACATCTTCAAGGACCTGCAAGGCCAGTGTAGCTAGAGCCAGGGAGGGAGGGACAGAGAGGCCCCGATGAAACTGAAGAGAGGTCAAATTTCCTGAGCCTTGTTCTAGTACCATCGACGGTGGCTTCTCTTGCACTATCATTTCCTTAATGTTTTTCTTTAAAGTGACTCCCTTTGTATGCTCCTAAGCAAGAATATTTATGAAAGTAAAGAATGACATAACACTTCTATTTTTCTGATTCACAGGTGAAATTTTAAAATGTCCTTCCTCATCCCACCTAAAATTGTCCACCTTCTCACCTCAGTTTGGAAAGACTTTTGCCAGCTCCTTTCTTAAGAGCCCTGGGAAGCCTCTAGCAGGATTTCAGCTGGGTGAGAGGCTGGCGACATGGTCTCATTTACGTTTCTGAAAAAGGACTCCGTCTGCCATGTGTAGAGTGGATCGCAGGGGAGATGGAGAAGGAGGCTGTTGCAGGTGTACGGGGGGAACCACTGGGGGATCAGATTTGGGTGTTCAGGAGGAGAGGGGAGCTGGCCTTTCCCACCAGTGTCTACATAAGCCCCGCTCTCCAAAACCAAAATCTTCTTTCTTTTGTGTCCTTGTGCTGACTCAAGGTCAGTTCAGTGGGTTCTCCTGTGATCCTCCTGTCTCAGTGTCAGCTCCAGGATTCAGGACGGTGTGTCCAGTGCTCCTGTGAGAGCTCAGATCCCTGGGTCAGTCAGGCTGACCACAGTCAGGACTTTGGGTCACACCCAGTCAGGCCCTGTGGTTTTCAATACAGCAAAAACAACATCCACAGACGGGCCACTCTGTGCATGTTTCAGGAACTGAGTTATATTAGTTATTTCTTTCTTTCTCTCTCTCTCTCTTTCTTTCACTCTCTTTTTCTTTCTTTTGATATGGTCTGGCTCTGTCACCCAGAATGTGGTGCAGTGGTGTGAACACAGTTCACTGCAGCCTCAAACTCCTGGACTCAAATGATCCTCCCACGTCAGCCTCCTGAGTAGGTAGGACTACAGCCATGCACCACCACATCTGGCAAAAATTTTTTTTTTAAGAGAGAGGGTCTTACTATATTGCTCAGGCTAGGGAATTCCTGGGTTCTTGTGATCCTCCCAGCTCAGAAGTTATATGATGTCTATCACTCTATCACCTATGTGTTGATGACCTCTAAGTCCACACCCTTAACCACTGGGCCATACTGCTTTTTTTCCTTCATGACCCTTCTCTCACAGCCTGCCTCACTCCCAAACTTTCTACCGTCAGGAAGACTTGACTCCCTCTGACATTGCTTCCCTGAGGGCTTCTGTCAGCTCTCCCAGCCTCCTCTGGGAAGGGTCCTTCCCCATTGCTGCTTCTAAACCATTGCTCCTCCAGTCTCCTGCAAAACAACAAAATCTCTACACTTTTACGACTCCTGCAAAACTGCCCTGTACTCCTCCAGTTCACAAGGTACATGATGAAGGAGCTGGGGAAGGGGGATGCGGAAATGTGCCCACCATGAGCTAGATACCAGGGTGCAATTGTGACCAAGAGTGATACAACCTGGCACCCCCCATGCAGTGGGGAAAGGAAGCAATTCCAGGACAACTACCCAAGGAAGGGAAGGACACCTTTCTAGAGTGGGCGATTTCTGAGCTGCAGATTTCAAAAAGGCTGGAGCAATGCTGGAAGGTGGTAAGCACAGTCATGGATTGGATAAGGAGGGAGAGGAAAGCAGAGGCAAGGAAAGGACAGTTCTGGAAGCCTTTGTTAAGACATTTAAAGTTTACTCTGGGCCGGGCACGATGCCTCACACCTGCAATCCTAGCACTTTGGGAGGCCAAGGTGGCTGGATCACCTGAGGTCAGGAGTTTGAGACCAGCCTGACCAACGTGGCGAAACCCCATCCCTAATAAAAGTACAAAAATTACCTGGGCATGGTGGTGGGCGCCTGTATTCCCAGCTACTCAGGAGGCTGAGGCGGGAGAAACATTTGAACCTGAGGGGCAGAGGTTGCAGTGAGCCAAGATAACGCCACTTCACTCCAGCCTGGGTGAAAGAATGAAACTCCGTCTCAAGGAAGAAAAAAACAAAGTTTACTCTGAAGGCAATGGAGAGTTACTGAAGCAATTCAGCAGGACTGGATTTAGATTTGTTTATTTATGCATACATACATATGTATATAAACATACATACATACACACACACACACATACACATACTTATTTAGAGACAAGGTCTCACTGTGTTGCCTAGACTGGAGTGCAGTGGTGTGATTATAGCTCACTACAGCTTCTAATTCCTGGGCTCAAGCAATCCTCTCATTGGGGCTATAGGCAGGTGCCATCATGCTCAGATAATTTTGTGTGTGTGTGTGTGGAGGCCAAGGTCTTGCTCTGTTGCCCAGGCTGGTCTCGAACTCCTGGCTGCAAATGATCCTCCTGCCTTGGCCTCCTAAAAGCATCTGGATTACAGGTGTGAGTCACTTTGCCCAGCCTGGATTTGCATTTTAGAAAGATGTTGGCTGGGTGTGGTGGCTCACACCTGTAATCCCAGCACTTTGGGAGGCTGAGGCAGGGGTATCACCTGAGGTCAGGAGTCCGAGACCAGCCTGACCAACATGGAGAAACCCCGTCTCTACTAAAAATACAAAATTAGCCAGGCATGGTAGTGCATGCCTGTAATCCCAGCTACTCGGGGGGCTGAGGCAGGAGAATTGCTTGAACCCAGGAGGCAGGGGTTGCAGTGAGCCACACACTCCAGCCTGGGCAACAAGAGGGAAACTCCGTCTCAAAAAAAAAAAAAAAAATGGCCGGGTGCAGTGGCTGACGCCTGTAATCCCAGCACTTTGGGAGGCCGAGGCGGGCAGATCATGAGGTCAGGAGATTGAGATCATCCTGGCTAACACGGTGAAACCCCGTCTCTACTAAAAATACAAAAATAAAAATAAAAAAATTAGCCGAGTGTGGTGGCGGGGGCCTGTAGTCCCAGCTACTCAGGAGGCTGAGATGGGAGAATGGTGTGAACCCAGGAGGCAGAGCTTGCAGTAAGCCGTGATAGCACCACTGCACTCCAGCCTTGGCGAGAGAGCGAGACTCCGTCTCAAAACAAAAGAAAAAAAAAAGAAAGAGAAAGAAAGAAAGAAAAAAAGAAAGAAAGATGCCTCTGGCTGCTGTGGGAGAATGGAAGGGGATGGGAGGAGACCCAGGATGAGAGACCCTTTGGAGTGAAAGGGAGAATTAGGATAGGCCTAGGGATCCCACAAGGTATGAGCAGGATATGGCTGGATGGGGGAGTAGAGTAAAAAGAGAAACAGGTTTATGCCCAGGCTCTTGTGATGTGGGCAATTGGGTGAATGGGGAGGACCAATTGAGTACCTGCCCTATGCTGGGAACTGAAGATGCTGGGAACTGAAGCACAAACCAAGACCCACCAGACCCCTACCTTCATAGAGCTTTCCCTTCAAATAAATGAATACGTGACAGATTTTCATACATTCTGGGAAGGTAATAAGCAGAGCACCACGACAGAGAAACATAGAGGCACCTACTAAAGAAGGGTGGCTTCCGTGAGGAGGAGTTGTGTGAGCTGAGACCTGGAGAATGAGAAGGCTCCAGCCAGAGAAAGTGAGTCCTGGAATAAAAATATAGCTAATGCAAAGACCCAAAGGGCCAGGGTAGCTGGAGGGGATGTCATACACCAGGGAGGAGTGCTTGGAGGAAAGCCTGGAGACTAAAGGCCTAAGTGTCACCATCAGGGCCCAGAGGAAGTGCCTACAGTGTTCAATACACCAGGCAGGGACACAAGAGGAGATGCAGGGAAAGACCCTCATTTCAGCCTGGGGCTTCATGAATTTCAGGTGGCCTGTGGTTCATCCAGGGAGCATGTTGGAGCTCGCTAGAGTGGAGCTGGGCTGTCAATGCACCTGTGGGGGTCACTGGCATGGATGGTAATCAAAGTCAGGCGATTAGAGGAAACCACACAGGGAGAGCAGCATAGACAGCCAGGTTTAAACCTGAACCTGCAGCGGAATGATCTGGGGGATAGTTAAAACACAGATTGCTGCCAGGCGTAGTAGTATGAGCTTGCAGTCCCAGCTGCTCCAGAGGCTGAGGCAGGAGGATCACTTAAGC
This sequence comes from Trachypithecus francoisi, assembly GCF_009764315.1. Lineage (NCBI taxonomy): Eukaryota > Metazoa > Chordata > Mammalia > Primates > Cercopithecidae > Trachypithecus > Trachypithecus francoisi. The sequence goes on from NW_022681457.1 coordinate 85,040,489, forward strand.
CCAGCAGTTCAAGACCAGCCTGGGCTACATAGTGAGACTCCCACCATCATGTATCTTAAAACAAACAAACAAATATGCATTGCTGAGCTCCCACTCCTGAAGTTTCTGATTCAGTAAATCTTGGGTATTCCCAGGTGATTGTGAGCCTGCTGGCCCAGAGGCCACACTTTAAGAACCATTGATATTACATGGAAAGAGAGGACCTAACAGTAAGAAACAGGACCGCGTACAGGATGATAGAGAAAGACCAACTTGTGAAGATATTGCTGAGAAGGGGCAACTGGAGAGGTAAAACGAAGTTGTGTGAATAATTGAATAATATCTGTCTCCCCACCAGGCCATAAACTCTAGGAGGGCAGAAGTCAGGACTGTTTTGGTCTCTATTGTATCCCCAGCACCTAGCACAAATCCTGGTCCCAGAAGGCACCAATGTTTGTGAAATGGAGGTGGGAAGATGTGAGTCAACTTACAGACGCTAAGGAAGGGAAATATTTCAAGGAGGAGGCAGGCAATGGTGTCAAATGCTCCAGAAAGGCAAATAAGATATGATCTGGGTACCCCTTGCCCACTTCAGCATCCCTCATTCTCAGCCAGTTTTTCCAGAAAACTGAGGTTATCCACCAGGAGCTCCCTCCCCTTTCCAGAATCCTCCTCCCATCCTTTGTTTCTTTCCTCTCCTCCTTGGGAGGAACAGTGGAGGGCAATACACTCTTCTGTCCTGGCCTAATGCCTCCCCTAGAGCCCCAGGTCCCACCCCCTCCTTATTCCTGGAGACTTGGCCCCATGACTCTTCACTCTCTTCGGGATCTTCCATCTCCCTTCAACCAGCTTATCCTCAGCAACAAACACCCTCTAGTCACTGCCATCTTGAAAAGCCTCACTGGTTGGATTTACAGTTGGAAATGCCACCTAGCTAGCACTACTGCCACCGTTGCCACCCCTCGGGCTACTCTTCAGCCCCACACTGGCCCTTCAGTGGGGGCATTCCAAAGAGTTCCAGTGTTTCACCTTCTCCCCTCCGCTGACTTCTGCCAACATGCAAATGCTGATGACTCACTAGCCTATGTGGTCATTTGTTCACTCAGCCAATATTTCTGGAGCAACTACTCCATTCGAGACATTTTGTCAGACAGTAGGGACACAATGGTGGAGAAGACATTGTCGCCTGACTCTGTGTGATTTATAGTCTAGTAAGATAGGTGTGCTAGAATTGCTAGAGAACGATAGACAGAGAAGGTAAGTAGCAAAGCAAAGTGGAGGCGGTGCTACCTTAGACGAGATTGGCATGAAAGGCCTTCTAGGGGAGGTGATGTTGAAGGGGCACCTACAGAGTGAAAATGAGCCAGGCAGTAAAGAATCGGGCAAAGAGCCTTCCACGCAGAGGGAAGAGCAATTTGCAAAGGCCCTGAAATGCAAAGGGTTCAATGAGTAGAAAAAAGGGCAGCGTGGCTGGAGCATTATAAAGAAGGCATGAAGTGGAATGAGACTGGGGAGGCAAGCATCAGTTAGCACATGCAGGGCCAGTAAGCCACGGTAAAGAGTCTGGATGCTCTTTTTATTTATTTATTTATTTATTTTTTTGAGACGGAGTCTCGCTCTGTCACCAGGCTGGAGTGCAGTGATGATATCTCGGCTCACTGCAACCCGGGCCTCCTGGGTTCAAGCAATTCTCCTGCCTCAGCCTCCTGAGTAGCTGGGATTACAGGCATGCACCACTACGCATGGCTAATTTTTTGTATTTTAGTAGAGACGTGGTTTCACCATGTTGACCAGGATGGTCTTGATCTCCTGACCTTGTGATTCGCCTGCCTCAGCCTTCCAAAGTGCTGGGATTACAGGCGTGGCCACCATGCCCGGCCTATTTTTAATTTTAATTTTATTTTATTTTGTTTTATTTATTTATTTATTTATTTATTTATTTATTTATTTATTTTTGTTGTTGAGACGGAGTCTCGCTCTGTCGCCCAGGCTGGAGTGCAGTGGCCAGATCTCAGCTCACTGCAAGCTCCGCCTCCCAGGTTTACGCCATTCTCCTGCCTCAGCCTCCCGAGTAGCTGGGACTACAGGCGCCCGCCACCTCGCTCGCTAGTTTTTTTTTTTTTTTTTAGTAGAGACGGGGTTTCACCGTGTTAGCCAGGATGGTCTCGATCTCCTGACCTCGTGATCCGCCCGTCTCGGCCTCCCAAAGTGCTGGGATTACAGGTTTGAGCCACCGCGCCCGGCCTGTTTTATTTATTTACTTATTTACTTTTCTGAGATGGAGACTCTTTCTGCCACCCAGGCTGGAGTGCAGTGGTGCCATCTCAGCTCACTGAAACCGTGGAGGTTCAAGCAATGATCTCACCTCAGCCTCCCAAGTAGCTGAGATTCCAGATATGCACCACCATGCTAATTTTTGTATTTTTTGGTAGAGATGGGGTTTCACCATGTTGGTCAGGCTGGTTTCGAACTCCTGAGCTCAAATGATCTACCCGCCTCGGCCTCCCAAAGTGCTGGGATTACAGGTGTGAGCCACCACACCAGGTCATTCATTTTTTTATTTTTATTTTATTTTAATTAATTAATTATTTGTTTGTTTGTTTATTTATTGAGACGGAGTCTCCCTCTGTTGCCCAGGCTGGAGTGCAGTGGATCTCGGCTCACTGCAAGCTCCACCTGCCGGGTTCACACCATTCTCCTGCCTCAGCCTCCCAAGTGGCTGGGACTACAGGCGCCCGCCACCACTCCCGGCTAATTTTTTGTATTTTTAGTAGAGACACGGTTTCACCGTGTTAGCCAGGATGGTCTCCTGACCTCGTGATCCACCTACCTCGGCCTCCCAAAGTGCTGGGATTACAAGTGTGAGCCACCGTGCCAGGCCTAATTATTTATTTTTTTTGAGACGGAGTCTTGCTCTGTTGCCCAGGCTGGATGGAGTGCAGTGGCGCAATCTCTGCTCACTGCAAGCTCCACCTCCCGGTTCACGCCATTCTCCTGCCTCAGCCTCCTGAGTAGCTGGGACTACAGGCACACGCCACCATGCCCGGCTAATTTTTTGTATTTTTAGTAGAGACGGGGTTTCACCATGTTAACCAGGATGGTCTCCATCTCCTGACCTTGTGATCCACTCACCTCGGCCTCCCAAAGTGTTGGCATTACAGGCATGAGTCACCGCACCCAGCTCCAATTTTTTTGAGATAGGGTCTCACTCTGCAGCCCAGACTGAAGTGCAGTAGCACAATCACAGTTCACTGCATCACTGCAGCCTCAAACTTGAGTAGTTAGGACTACAGGCATGTGCCACCTGGCCTGGCTAATTAAAAGAAAAACAAAACTTTTTTTTTTTTTTTTTTTTTTTTTGTAGAGACGGGATCTTGCAATGTGGCCCACGCTGGTCTCAAACTCCTGGCTTCAAGCAATACCTACTGCCTCAGCCTCCCAAAGTGCTGGGATTACAGGCATGAGCCACCTACTCTGGCTGCTCTGTGAAAAGCACATTGCAAAGCAACAGGAGCTGCAACAGGCAGCAAATTTAGGAAGCTATTGTATTGATCCAGGTGGGAAATACAGACTTGCAACCTCTCTTCTGAGAGCTGCCTTCAGATACCCAGCTTTTCTCTAGATATCCGCCCTCCCTCCTGAGTCCCCATCTTTAACTCAGTCCACATCTTTTCACTGTCATCTACTCAATGCCCCAAACTAAATCCTAGAAGTGTCTTTTTCTCCCCCACTCTCTATTGCATGCAATCACTAACTCCTGTTGACTTTATTCCTAAATTTCCCTGAGATAAATCCTTTTTTTGTCTGTCCCTACTGCTATTGTCCTCATTTGAACTCCATTAAATAGCCTTCTCATGAGTACCCTCTTCCCCTCTCTTACAAGTTGAATTGCTCCCCCTCTCACCCCACCAAAAAAAAAAAAAAAAAAAGATTTGCTTAAATCCTAATCCCCAGAATGGGACCTTGTTTTTGTAGTGGAGAAAAAGTAATGTCTTTTCCCCACCATTTCAAGGTTCATGGCTGACACCCTTATAACAAAAGACAGATGAACAAAAAGAGAAAAGCACAAAACATTTATTTTACCAAAGTTTTATATGACTTGTGAGCCTTCTGAAGTGAAGACCCAACGACCCAGGAAAAGGTAGAGTAAATTATATCAGGAAAAAGAGAATGGCCCACAGGTCTCTTCTGGAGAGAAGTTTTCTGGCTTCTTCAGTGAGTTTATTACTCTCCCCTTGGACTTACAGTGATGGAACTTATTTGTGAGATGCCTGCCTCCTGTGCTGTTCATCTCAACCTCCCCAGTATCCAGCATACAATATATGTCAGATAATTGCTAGATGAATGGGTGGGTGGATGGATGGAAGGATGGACAGATGAGTGGGTGGACAGATGGGTGGGTGGGTAAATGGGTAGATGAGTGGGTGGATGGATAAATAGTTAATTCTCCTTTATAACCTGCCCAACATGCTCTCTGTACTTCATTCAGAGGTCATTGTTCTTTCATTTTTGGATTTTTTATGCCTAATGCCTATGCCATTTCTTTCACTAGACTGTGAACTACTTCAGAGAAGGGTCTGTGTCTGCTCCGTGGTAGCTACTCTTTCAGAGCCAACACTTACAAAAGCGGTGGTGGTAGGGGGTTGTTTTTTGGAGAGGGGGTCTTGCTCTGTCACTCAGGCTGGAGTGCAGTAGCACAATCACAGCCCACTGCAGCCTCAACCTCCCAGGCCCAAGTGATCTGCTCACCTTATCCTCCCAAGTAGCTGGGACCACAAGCATGAAACATTATGCCCAACCAATTTTTTTTTTTTTTTTAGAGACAGGATCTCACTATGTTGCCCAGGCTGGTTGCAAACTCCTGGCCTCAAGCGATCTTCCTACCTTGGCTTCCCAAAGTGCTGGAATTACAGGCATGAATGAACCACCGTGCCTAGCCTACACGTGTGGTTTTATTGAGTCCGCACAATAATTCTTTGAAGCAGACACTCATATATATCATTGACATGTAATTCACATACCATACAATTCACCTATCTAAAGTGTGCAGTTTAATTGTTTCTAGTATACTTACAGTTGGACAACCATCATCATGATTGATTTTCTCTTCTTTTTTTTTTTTTAGAGACAGGCTCTAGCTGTGTGACCCAGGCTAGAGTGCAGTGGCATAATCATAGCTTGCTGCAGCCTTGAACTCCTGGGCTCAAAGCAATCTTCCTACCTCAGCCTCCTAATAGCTGGGACTACAGGCATGCACCACAAAGCCTGGCTATCATAATCAATTTAGAACATTTTCATCAGGCCCACATGAACCTCCCTCCGACATCCATTAGCAGTCATTTCCCATTTCCTCCTGAATCTCCCCACCCCAAGCCCTAGAAACCATCAGTCTCCTTCCTGTCTCTAAGGGTTTGCTTCTTCTAGACATTTCATAGAAATGGAATCATACAATATACAGTCTTTTGTGACTGGCTTCTTTCACCTAGCATGGTGTTTTCATGGTTTATTCATATTGTAGCATATACCAATACTGTATTTTTTATTGCTGAATAATCTTGCATTGTACAGGTATCATAATTCTGTGGGGCTAGAGTGGGGCAGAGTGGGTGGTGGCAGGACATAATAGAGTGAAGCTTCTCAAACTATTTGGGATTTTGTGTGTGTGTGTGAGAGAGAGAGAGAGACAGGGTCTTGCTCTGTTGTTCAGGCAGGAGTGCAGTGACGTGATCATGGCTCACTGCAGCCTGGACTTCCAGGACCAAGTTGTCCTCCCACCTCACCACCTTGCCCCATGCCCCAGTGGCTGGGACCACAGGCATGTGCCACCATGCCTAGAAAATTTTTCATGTTTTTTGTAGAGATGAGGTTTCGTCATGTTGCTGGGGATGGTCTCAAACTCCTGGGCTCAAGTGATCCACACACCTCGGCCACCCGAAGTGCTGGGATTTAGAGGCCTGAGCCACTCATGCCTGGCTGTATTGGGGATCTTGATAAAATGAATATTCTAATTCCATAAGTCCTGAGATTCTGCGTTTCTTTTTCTTTCTTTTCTTTCTTTTTTTTTTTGTTTTGTTTGTTTTTGAGATGGAGTCTCGCTCTGTCACCAGGTTGGAGTGCAGTGGTGAGATCTTAGCTCACTGCAACCTCCACCTCCCAGGTTCAACCAGTTCTCCTGCCTCAGCCTCCGGAGTAGCTGGGACTGCAGGCGAATGCCACCACGCCCAGCTAATTTTTGTATATTTAGTAGAGATGGGGTTTCACCATGTTGGCCAGGATGGTCTCGATCTCTTGACCTTGTGATCTGCCCACCTCAGCCTCCCCAAGTGCTGGGATTACAGGCGTGAGCCACTGTGCCCGGCCGAGGCTCGCTCTTTCTTTCTTTCTCTCTTTTTCTTCTTTCTTTCTTTCTTTCTTTCTTTTTTTTTTTTTTTTTTTTTTTTTTTGAGACGGAGTCTCGCTCTATCTATCGCCCGGGCTGGAGTGCAGTGGCCAGATCTCAGCTCACTGCAAGCTCCGCCTCCCGGGTTTACGCCATTCTCCTGCCTCAGCCTCCCGAGTAGCTGGGACTACAGGCGCCCGCCACCTCGCCCGGCTAGTTTTTTTGTATTTTTTTTAGTAGAGACGGGGTTTCACCGTGTTCGCCAGGATGGTCTCGATCTCCTGACCTCGTGATCCGCCCGTCTCGGCCTCCCAAAGTGCTGGGATTACAGGCTTGAGCCACCGCGCCCGGCCCTTTCTTTCTTTCTTTCTTTCTTTTCTTTCTTTCTTTCTTGCTCTCTCTCTCTCTCTCCCCCTCCCTCCTTCTCTCTCTCTCTCTCTTATGGAGTCTTGCTCTGTTGCCCAGGCTGGAGTGCAGTGGTGTGATCTCGACTCATGGCAACCTCTGCCTCCCGGATTCAAGTGGTTTTCCTGCCTCAGCCTCCCGAGTAGCTGGGATTACAGGTGCCCACCACCACGCCTGGCTAAGTTTTTTTTTTTTTTTTTTGTATTTTTTAGTAGAGATGGGGTTTCACCATGTTGGCCAGGCTAGTCTTGAACTCCTCACCTCAGGTGATACACCCACCTCGGCCTCCCAAAGTGCTGAGGCGTGAGCCACCGCACCTGGCCAAGGCTCTTTCTCATAGAAGGCATCCTTATGGTTTTGATCACACTGGTTGCCAAGATCACTTCCTTCTGGGTGGGCCAGTTCTTTCTGGACATCAAATTGCAAATGAGAAGTCAACATGGTAAGTATGAATTAGAGCAAGAGTAGCTGGCTACTTTTTTTTTTTTTTTTTTTATACAGAATCTCACTGTTGTCAGGCTGGAGTGCAGTGGTGCAGTCTCTGCTTGCAACCTCCAACTCCCTGGTTCAAGTGATTCTCCTGACTAAGCCTCCCGAGTAGCTGAGATTACAGGCACACGCCACCATGCCCAGCTAATTTTGGTATTTTTAGTAGAGACAGGGTTTCACCTTGTTGGCCAGGCTGGTCTTGATCTCCTGACCTCGTGATCCACCCTCCTCAGCCTCCCAAAGTGATGAGATTACAGGCGCGAGCCACCGCGCCTGGCCAGCTGGCTACTTTTGAAGGATGATTGGTACAGCTGTAAGTGGAGCCTGCCGAGCCATCCTTCTTTTCTCTGGATCTGTTTCTGGGTCAGAGCCAGATCATAGTTCAGGAAGCTAAGCCACTTGCCTGCAGAGCTATCCTGGGCAGCGTGCACGTCCTCTTCTCTCCTGAGCATCCCTCTTCCTGCTTTTGGTCATGACTTTCATGACAGGCTCCTGGTCCCAGGTGCTCAGGGACTGGGTTGCTGAACATGCTTCCTGTTGACATGAGATGAATTTATGAGTATGAACTGCTTTGCTAGCAGAGCACTGTGGCTCATGCCTGTAATCCCAACATTTTGGGAGGCTGAGGCAGACGGATTGCTTGAGCCCAGGACTTCAAGACCAAGCTTGGCAACATAGGCAACATAGTGAGACCACGTCTCTTAAAAAATAATAATTATTATTATTATTTTATTATTATTATTATTATTTTATTTTATTTTTTTTTTGAGACAGAGTGTCACTCTGTCGCCCAGGCTGGAGTGCAATGCTGCAATCTTGGCTCACTGCAACTTTCGTCTGCTGGGTTCAAGCAATTTGCCTGCCTCAGCCTCCCAAGTAGTTGTGGCTACAGGTACACGCCACCACACCTGGTTAATTTTTGTATTTTTAGTAGAGATGGGGTTTCACCGTGTTGGCCAGGCTGGTCTCGAACTCCTGACTCCCAAACTGCTGGGATTACAGTAGTGAACCACCGTACCTGGCCAAAAAATATATTTTTTTTAATTAGCTGGGCATGATGACACATACCTGTAGTCCCAGCTACTCAGGAGGCTGAGGTGGGAGGGTCACTTGAGCCCACAAGGTCGAGTTTGCAGTGAGCTATGCTTGTGCCACTGCACTCCAGCCTGGGCAACAGAGTGAGACCCCATTTAAAAAAAAATGTAGGCTGGGCGTGGAGGCTCAGGCCTGTAATCCCAGCACTTTGGGAGGCTGAGGCGGGCGGATCACGAGCTCAAGAGATTGAGACCATCCTGGCCAACATGGTGAAACCCCATCCCTACTAAAAATACAAAAATTAGCTGGGCATGGTGGTGCGTGCCTGTAATCCCAGCTGCTTGGGAGGCGGGAGTAGGAGAATCACTTGAACCCGGGAGGCGGAGGTTGCAGTGAGCCGAGATCTCGCCACTGCACTCCAGTCTGGCGACAGAGCAAGACTCTGTCTCAAAAAAAGAAAAAAAAGAAATGCTTTGTCACCTTTAAGGGCCATCCACAAGAGGCACAATCGTTGAGAGTCTGTGTTAGTTTGGGTCCTCAGAAACAGACACCAAGATGGCGTTAGATGTGCAAGAAATTTATTTGGGAAAATCCTGTAAGGAAAAAGGGAGGGGAATGGACTAGAAATAGGTGGGGCAAGGCTTCATACCATGATGCAGGTCTGATAGCTGTGTTAAAGAATAAAATTGTTCAAGGATACTTGTTAAAACATAAGGAAGACTTTACTCAGGACCATCTTGCAGTGGGGGAGACTGGGCTCCACTCTTAATACAGCATGGACAAGAGAGAATTGACTGTGAAGGAGCAGGGTGCGGGTCAGTGGATGGAAATTTTCTAAGAGGAAGTATCAGAAGTAAGGAGAATTCTGGCTAAACAGACCTAACAGGATTCTTGTTGAATGCAGGCCTGAGTGATCAGACATCACCTCGGGGATGGTGGAAGATGAGGAAGCTGATATCAAGGATTGGTGGCGGGTGGCGGGGGGGGGGGGGGGGGGGTCTGGCTAAACTGACTCAGCAGTGTTCTTTTGTTAAAGCTGGATTTCACAAGGAAATGCACAGATTGGCCTAGGAGAAGTTTCAGAAGTCTGACTAGGCTAGGCGCAGTGGCTCATGCTTGTAATGCCAGCACTTTGGGAGGCTGAGGCGGGCGGATCGCTTGAGGGAGTTCAAGACCAGCCTGGCCAACATGGCGAAACCCCATCTCTACCAAAAAACACAAAAATTAGCTGGGCATGGTGACATGCCCCTGTAATCCCAGCTACCTGGGAGGCTGAGGCACGAGAATTGCTTGAACCCAGGAAGCGGAGGTTGCAGTGAGCTGAAATCATACTACTGCACTCCAGCCTGGATGACAGAGCGAGACTCCACCTCAAATAAAACAAAAAAACCTGACTAAAGTTTGGCCAAGCAAAGAATCTTTGTCAGCTTTGCGAAAAAAGTGGAAGAGAAGGTTGGGTACAAAGAGCCTCACACTGTACCAGTTTTGAGAGAATCTTGGCCTGGTAGATGAGGAGGTCTCAAGCAATGGATATGTATTAGAAGAGTGCCGTGCCAGGCAGGAATAGGCTGGCATTTATGCTTCCACTATGCTCACCGTTGGCTGGAGTGGCCTGGTGGAAGCTACATGAACATGACAGGGGATCCAAAGGGACAATAGTTGTCAATCAAGTACACACCCCACGGCAGCGTCTCTTGAAGGAGTTAGGAGCAGCACACTTCTGTGACTGCCATACTTTTCTACCAGCTGCCAGGGGCCAGGCCACAAGCAGGTTACTCAGCTGCCTGAGCCTCAGGTCTCTCTCTGCAAAGTGGTGATGTTACCTACTTTCCTTGACTGTTGTGAACATTAAGTAAAATGATGCGGCCGGGTGCGGTGGCTCACACCTGTAATCCTGGCACTTTGTGAGGCCAAGGAGGGTGGATCACCTGAGGTCAGGAGTTGGAGACCAGCCTGGCTAACATGGTGAAACCCGTTTCTACTAAAAATACAAAAAAATTAGCTGGACATGGTGGCATGTGCCTGTAATCCCAGCTACTCAGGAGACTGAGGCAGGAGTATCGCTTGAACCCAGGAGGCAGAGGTTACAGTGAGCCAAGATCGTGCCATTGCACTCCAGCTTGGGCAACAAGAGGGAAACTCCATCTCAAAAAAAAAAAGAAAAAAAAAAGTAAAGTAAAATGATGCATGTATGCCCCAGTAAGTGTTAGTTTTTGGTTATTTATTTATTTTTAGAGACCGGGTCTTGCTTTGTCACCCAAGCTGGAGTGCAGTGGTGTGATCACGACTCACTGCAGCCTCAAATTCCTGGGCTCAAGTGGTCCAGTGATCCTCCTGCCTCAGCTTCCCAAGTAACTAGGACTATAGGTGCATGCCACCATGTCTGGCTAATTTATTTATTTATTTATTTTTTGAGACAGACTTTCGCTATTGTTGCCCAGGCTGGAGTGCAATGGCACAATCTTGGCTCACTGCAACCTCTGCCTCCCAGGTTCAAGCAATTCTCCTGCCTCAGCCTCCCGTGTAGCTGGGATTACAGGCATGCACCACCACACCTGGCTAATTTTTTTTGTGTTTTTTAGTAGAGATGGGGTTTCTCCATGTTGGTCAGTCTGGTCTCGAACTCTCAACCTCAGGTGATCCGCCGGGCCTCCCACAGGGTTGGGATTACAGGCATGAGCTACCACGCCTGGCTCTGGTTAATTTTTTAAATGTTTGTAGAGATTGGGTCTCGCTATGTTGCCCAGAATTGTCTTGAACTCCTAGCCTGAGGTTATTGTAGGCAGCATTAGAGTTAGAGCAAGAAAATATTTAAGTCTCAACCCACTCTTGCCAGCTTTGTTATCTTGGCCAGTTACTCCACAGAGCTTACAGCAGTGCCTGGCAGGTAGGAAGCACTGTGTAGTAGTGCCTATTTATGTCATTATTTCCAAATAATAATATTGGGTCAATTACTTCTGGGAAAGGTCATACTGTAGAATGGCATTCAAGGACCCCTGCAAGATCTCAACTTTACTTTTCAGTTTCCTTCCTCACTAGACACATGCAAACACACATACACACTTCTGAGTTCTAGTCCTATTCAGCTGCTCACAGCAACCTTGAAAATGTCACATTGTAATAATGTAGTATTTTTTTTTTTTTTTGAGGCGGAGTCTCGCTCTGTCGCCCAGGCTGGAGTGCAGTGGCCAGATCTCAGCTCACTGCAATCTCCGCCTCCCGGGTTTACGCCATTCTCCTGCCTCAGCCTCCCGAGTAGCTGGGACTACAGGCGCCCGCCACCTCGCCAGCTAGTTTTTTTTGTATTTTTAGTAGACACGGGGTTTCACCGTGTTAGCCAGGATGGTCTCGATCTCCTGACCTCGTGATCCGCCCGTCTCGGCCTCCCAAAGTGCTGGGATTACAGGCTTGAGCCACCGCGCCTGGCCATAATGTAGTATTATTATCCACTGTCTGTTAAATGCTTACTGTGTGCCTAGCACCATGCAAAGGTTTACATATATTATCTTATACCATTTCTAATCCACTGATGAGGAAACTAAGGCCAAGGACTGGGAAATGACTTACCCAAGCTAATAAATGACGTGTCTGCCTCTGGGCTTCTATTTGCAGAATGCTCTCCCCACTTCCACTCCAAAACACTATCTTCTTGGCCAGGCATGGTGGCTCACACCTGTAATCCTAGCACTTTAGGAGGCTGAGGTGGGAGGATCTCTTGAGGAGTTCAAGATCAGCCTGGACTACATAGTGAGACCCCGCCTCTACAACAACAACAACAACAACAACAACAACTATCTTCTTCTAAAGATCCAGCTCCATGGTCACCTCCAGGAAGCCTTCTCTGATCACCACCCTTGGTACAGATAATCTGTCTCTTTCGCCTGGAGCCCCTGTCTGCAGCGCCTGTCTCCATATGCCTTGGGATGTGATAATTGATCCAGGTGTCAGTTGGTCACTACACTGTGACCAATTCCAGGAAAGGAAAAATGTCTTACTCATCTTTGTAGCCGGTGTACAGCCTGGGGACCTGAACAGGAGAACAGCAGTTATGAATCTCCTCGTTCATACCCCTGATCTCCACAGATGATGGATTTCCTACCTTTGTTTCATCTTTTAATACCAGGTTCTGGGCCGGGCATGGTGGCTTATGCCTGTAATCCCAGCACTTTGGGAGGCCGAGGCGGGTGGATCACGAGGTCAGGAGATCGAGACCATCCTGGCTAACACTGTGAAACCCCGTCTCTACTAAAAATACAAGAAATTAGCTGGGCACGGTGGCAGGCGCCTGTAGTCCCAGCTACATGGGAGGCTGAGGCAGGAGAATGGCGTGAACTAGGGAGACGGAGCTTGCAGTGAGCTGAGATTGCACCACTGCACTCCAGCCTGGGCAATAGAGTGAGACTCCGTCTCAAAAAAAAAAAAAAAAAAAAAACCAGGTTCTTGGTCATGCCACACACACATTTAGTCCCAGTTTGAGGTCTGAAAATGATCTTGACACATAGCAGGTGCTCAATAAATGGTGGTGTCTTCATTCGTTTTGTGCTGCTATAACAGAATACCACAGATTGGGTAGTTTATAAAGAACAGAGATTCATTTCTCACAGTTCTGGAAGCTGGGAAATCCAAGACTGAAGGGCCTTCATCTGGCCAGGGCCTTCTGTCATCCCATGGCAGAAGGTGGAAAGATGAGGGAGGAGGAAGTGTGTGGTGGGGAGGGAAGGGCTAAGCTCTTCCTTTTATTGGGAACCCACTCCTTTGATAACAGCATTAATCCATTCATAAGGGCAGAGCCCTTTTGACCTAACCACCTCTTTTTTTTTTTTTTTTTTTTTTTTGAGATGGAGTCTCCTCTGTCGCCCAAGCTGGAGTGCAGTGATGCGATCTCGGCTCACTGCAAGCTCCGCCTCCCGGGTTCACGCCATTCTCCTGCCTCAGCCTCCCGAGTAGCTGGGACTACAGGCGCCCGCCACCTCGCCCGGCTAATTTATTGTACTTTTAGTAGAGACAGGGTTTCACCGTGTTAGCCAGGATAGTCTCGATCTCCTGACCTCATGATCCACCTGCCTCGGCCTTCCAAAGTGCTAGAATTACAGGTGTGAGCCACTGCGCCCAGCCTGGTCTCCATTCTTTTTTTTTTTTTTTTTGAAACAGACTCTCCCTCTGTCCCCCAGGCTAGAGTGCAGTGGCGCAATCTCAGCTCGCGGCAAGCTCGGCCTTCCGGTTTCACCCCATACTCCTGCCTCAGACTCCTGAGTAGCTGGGACTACAGGCGCCTGCCACCATGCCTGGCTAACTTTTTGCATTTTCAGTGGAGACAGGGTTTCGCCGTGTTAGCCAGGATAGTCTCGATCTCCTGACCTCATGATTCACCTGCCTTGGCCTCCCAAAGTGCTGGGATTACAAGCGTGAGCCACTGCGCCTGGCTGCCTGGTCTGTATTCCATTTTTTTTTTTTGGACGGAGTCTCGCTCTGTCGCCCAGGCTGGAGTGCAGTGGCGCCATCTCGTCTCACTACAAGCTCCGACTCCTGGGTTCACGCCATTCTCCTGCCTCAGCCTTCCGAGTAGCTGAGACTACAGGCGCCCGCCACCACGCCCGGCTAATTTTTTGTATTTTTTAGTAGAGACAGGGTTTCACCGTGCTAACCAGGATGGTCTCGATCTCCTGATGTCATAATCCGCCTGCCTCGGCCTCCCAAGGCGCTGGGATTACAGGCATGAGCCACCGTGCCCGGCCACCTGGTCTCTATTCTTAAAAGGACTTACTGAGCCCATCACACAGGTGGGGAGGCTTGGAGATGTGACGACCACTGTCTAAAGTGGTGCAGCCTGTCTTGGTGCTTGGGCCAGACCTCTAGGATCTCAGAGACCCTGTCTCTGGACAAGGAGAGTCTTCCTCCCTGAGCGGCAGAGCCGTTGTTGCTTATAGGAAATCGAGCTTTTGCGGGTAGAATTGGCCTCCTGCTGGGTGGATGGGGCTGGGGTTTCCTTGCTCTTACCTTCAGGTTCAAAGCTTTTTTCAACACACACTGCTTGTCTCTCTCTTTCTCTCTCCAAGAACCTCCAAGAAGAGGTTGTTCGGTGAACGTTTAGCTCACAGTTCTGTCCCCAACACCCGGAACAGAGAGAACCTGGCTCTTAGGAATGCCACATAAGTTTGCTGAGTGAACAAACAAGTGATGCCGGAAGGCAAATCTCTTACATTTCTGCTACATGTAAAATCCTCAGCTTTCGGGAGGCTGAGGCAGGAGAATCGCTTGAACCTGGGAGGCGGAGGCTATGGTGAGCTGAGTTCGTGCCGTTGCACTCCAGCCTGGGCAACAAGAGCAAAACTCCATCTCAAAAAAAAAAAAAAAAAAATCCTCGGCTTGAGATAGCAGCCTCTATATCCATCTCCCCACCTTGAAGTTCTTCCTTCTTCCTCTTCCCAACCCTGAACATATTCTTTCTCTTGACATGTCAATACCATCTCTCAAGTGTAGACCCACCTAGAATAGGTTCAGTCCCAGTGGGGAAAAAAAAAAGTCATATTCCTTCCCACTGCAGCAAGGGCAGATTTGTACTGATGTGCACAAGCCTCCTTTCAGATCACTGGCCTGGTTACTTGTCCAGCCTCTTCCTACCCTACTTTTTGTCCCATGAAGGCCTGTTTAGATTTTGCAGACCTGGCGTCTGGGTTGCTCCTCTGGTGGCTTTGCATATCTTTCCCCTCTAAGACTAATTAAGTGATAACCTTGTGTTTAGATGCAAGGAATCTAAATGGTTTTGATTTCCCAGAAACTTGGGAGCTGTCCTTGACTCCTCACTCTCTCACCTCCTACATCCAATTAATCAGAAATCATACTGTCTAAATATGTCCCTAATTGACACACTTCCTACGACCTTAGCAGCCATCATCTCGTAGGTCTCCTTATACCTATCCTGTAATCCTTTTCCATTTGCAGTCAGACAGGTTTTAGTTTTTTTTTTTTTTGTGAGACAGAGTCTCACTTTGTTGCCAGGCTGGAGTGCAGTGGTACGGTGTCGGCTCACTGCAACTTCCTCCTCATGGGTTCAAGTGATTCTCCTGCCTCAGCCTCCTGAGTAGCTGGGACTATAGGCACATGCTACCATGCCCAGCTATTTTGTATTTTTAGTAGAGACGGGGTTTCACCATGTTGGCCAAGAGGGTCTCAATCTCCGCCTCGGTCTCCCAAAGTGCTAGGATTACAGGTATGAGCCACCATGCCCAGCCTAGGTTTTTAAAAAATGTAACTTGAGGGGGCCAGGTGTGGTGGCTCACCCCTATAATCCCAACACTTTGGGAGGCCATGGAGGGGAGGATCGATTGATCCCAGGAGTTCAAGACCAGCATGAGCTGGTCGACCACATCTCTACCAAAAATAAATTAGCAGGGTGTGGTGGTGTGTACCTGTGGTCTCAGCTACTCAGGAGGCTGAGGCAGGAGGTTCGCTTCAGCCTGGGAGGTCGAGGCTGCAGTGAGCCATGATTGTGCCACTGTATTCCAGCCTGGACAACAGAGAGAGACCCTGTCTCAAAAAGAAAAAAGTAATTTGAGCTGGGCACAGTGGCTCACGCCTGTAATCTCAGGACTTTGGGAGGCTGAGGCGGGCGGATCACAAGGTCAGGAGATGGAGACCATCCTGGCTAACACAGTGAAACCCCGTCTTTACTAAAAAATACAGAAAATTAGCCAGGCATTGTGGCGGGCACCTATAGTCCCAGCTACTCAGGAGGCTGAGACAGGAGAATGGCCAGAACCTGGGAGGTGGAGCTTTCAGTGAGCCGAGATGGCCCCACTGCACTCCAGCCTGGGTGACAGAGTGAGACTCCGTCTCAAAACAAAACAAAACAAAACAAACAAACAGAAAGAAAGAAAGTAATTTGAATGAAGGCACTTTGCTCTTAAAATCCTGCAGCTTGGCAGGGCATGATGGCTCACACCTGTAATTCCAACACTTTGGGAGGCCGAGGCTGGAGGATCACGAGGTCAGGAGATCGAGACCATCTTGGCTAACATGGTGAAACCCCGTTTCTACTAAAAATACAAAAAATAGCCGGGCTTGGTGGCGGGCACCTGTAGTCCCAGCTACTCGGGAGTCTGAGGCAGGAGAGTGGTGTGAACTCGGGAGGCCAGCCTGCAGTGAGCCGAGATCGCGCCACTGCACTCCAGCCTGAGAGACAGAGTGAGACGCCATCTCAAAAAAAAAAAAAAATCCTGCAGGTTTACCCTTTGATCTGAGGATAAAGTCCTAAGTGTTTTAAGGCCATCTCTTTCATTTCCCACAACTCCACAATTTTTCTCCCTTAGGGCTTTTTTTTTTTTTTTTTTTTTTTGAGACAGAGTCTCTCTCTGTCGCCCAGGCTAGAGTGCAGTGGCACAACCTCGGCTCACTGCAACCTCTGCCTCCCGGGTTCACACGATTCTCCTGCCTCAGCCTCCCAAGTAGCTGGGATTATAGGCACCTGCCACCACACCTGGCTAATTTTGTATTTTTAGTAGAGACGGGGTTTTACCATGTTGGTCAGGCTGGTCTCAAACGCCTGACCTCAGGTGATCTGCCCGCTTTGGCCTCCCAAAGTGCTGGGATTACAATTATAGGCGGGAGCCACCACGCCCGGCACTTAGGGCCTTTATAGATGCTGTTCTCCCTGCCTTCATTTAGGGACACCCTCTCCTTTCTTTTTCTTTTACTTTTTTTTTTTGAGATGGAGTTTCACTCTTGTTGCCCAGGCTGGAGTGCAATGGCGCAATCTCGGCTCACTGCAACGGACTCCCGGGTTCAAATGATCCTCCAGCCTCAGCCTCTGGAGTAGCTGGGATTACAGGCATGCGCCAGCACGCCTGGCTAATTTTGTTTTTTTAGTAGAGATGGGGTTTCTCCATGTCAGTGAGTCTGGTGTCGAACTCCCGACCTTAGGTGATCTGCCTGCCTCGGCCTCCCAAAGTGCTGGGATTACAGGCATGAACCACCACACCTGGCCTCCCCCTTCTTTCTTAGTACAAATGTAGCTTGATAGTAATAGCTATTAACATTCATCCAAGGCCAGGCAAAAGGTGGCTCATGCTTGTAATCCCAATACTTTGGGAGGCTGAGGGGGACAGATTGCCTGAGCTCAGGAGTTCGCAACCAGCCTGGGCAACATGGTGAAAACCCGTCTCTACTAAAATACAAAAAATTAGCCCAGTATGGTGATGTGTGCCTGTAGTCCCAGCTACTAGGGAGGCTGAGGCAGGAGAATCACTTGAACCTGGGAGGTGGAGGTTGCAGTGAGAGCCGAGATTGCGCCGAGATTGCGCCACTACATTCCAGCCTGGGTGACAGAGCGAGACTCCATCTCAAAAAAAAAAAAAATCTAAACAATTTCTGTGTATTTATATGTACTAGTTTACTCTCACAATAACCCTTTTAAGTGTTAATAAGGTTTGTTACTGTTGTTCAGATGAGAAATTTGAAGGTCAGAGATGTGAACTAGCTTGCCCAAGGTAATATAGGTAATAAGCTCCCCTGCTAGACAGTAAGCTTCATGAGGTCAGAGCTTGTGTGGGTTTTGCTCATCTGTGCCTAGTATTCATTTGTTTATTTAACAAATATCTAGGCCAGGTGCAGTGGCTTATGCCTGTAACCCCAACACTTTAAGAGGCCAAAGTGGATCGCTTGAGGTCAGGAGTTTGAGGTTGCAGTGAGCTATGATTATGCCACTGCACTCTAGCCTGGGCAACACAGTGAGACTTTGTTGCTTCAAAAGAAATACACACGGGGGCGGGGGGTGGGGGGGGGTGCGTGGCTCATGCCTGTAATCCTAGCACTTGAGGAGGCCGAGAGGAGTACATTACCTGACCAGCCTGGTGAAATCCCGTCTCTACTAAAAATACAAAAAGTAGCCGGGCGTGGTGGTGGGCACCTGTAATTCCAGCTACTTGGGAGGCTGAGGCAGGAGAATCACTTGAATCTGGGAAGTGGCGGTTGCAGTGAGCCAAGAGCATGTCACTGCACTCCAGCCTGGGTGACAGAGCAAGTCTCTGTCTCAAAAAAAAAAAAAAAAAAAAATGGTCGGGCGTGGTGGCTCACCCCTGTAATCCCAGCATTTTGGGAGGCTGAGGCGGGTGGATCACGAGGTAGAGATTGAGACCATCCTGGCCAACATGGTGAAACCCTGTCTCTACTAAAAATACAAAAATTAGCCAGGCTGGTGGCATGCACCTGTAGTCCCAGCTACTCAGGAGGCTGAGGCAGGAGAATTGCTTGAATCCGGTAGACGGAGGTTGCAGTGAGCGGAGATCGTACCACTGCACTCCAGCCTGCCAATAGAGTGAGACTCTATTTAAAAAAGAAAAAAAAAAATAGCCAGGTGTGCGCATGCCTATAATCCCGGCTACTTGGGAGGCTGAGGCATGAGAATTGCTTGAACCTGGGAGGCAGAGATTGTAGTGAGCCGAGATTGCGCCACTGCACTCCAGCCTAGGAGACAGAGGAAGATTTCATCCCCCCAAAACAAGAAAACACACATACACACAAATATATATTGAATATTTATTTATTTATTTATTTATTTAATTTTTAGCAACAGAGTTTCACTCTGTTGCTCAGGCTGGAGTGCAGCAATATGATCATAGTTCACTACAGCCTTGAACTCCTGGCCTCAAGTGATCCTCCTGCCTCAGACTCCCAAGTCGCTGAGACCACAAGCATGTGTCCCCACACCCAGCTAATTAAAAGGAAAGTTTTTTGTAGAGATGGGGTCTCACTCTGTTGCCCAGGCTGGTTTCAAACGTCTGGGCTCAAGCAATCCTCCTGCCTCAGCCTCCCAAAACACTGGCATTATAGGCATGAGCCACTGGGCCTGGCCAGTTACTGAACATTTAGTACCTGCTATGTTAAGCACTATTCTAGATTCCTGTTCTTGTGAAGGTTATATACCAGTGTGGAAAAGATAGATACTAAACAGGTAAACAGATATAGGAACAACATAATTTTGGGTAGGGATAACAGGCTTGAAGACAAGAAGACAAGTTGCTGTGATAGTGATTAACAATGTTGACGGCTACTTTAGACCACAGGGGGTCTAGGAAGACTTTCCTGAGGAGTAAGTCTATAGAAGGAGCACTCCCATAAATGTTCCTTTTTGTTTTGAGATGGAGTCTCGCTGTGTCACCCAGGCTGGAATACAGTGGTATGATCTCAGCTCACTGCAACCGCTGCCTCCTGTGTTCCAGCGATTCTCCTGCCTCAGCCTTCCAAGTAGCTGGGACTACAGGCACATGCTACCATGCCCGGCTGATTTTGTATTTTTAATAGAGATAGGGTTTCACCATGTTGGCCAGGCTAGTCTTGAACTCCTGACCTCAGGTGATCTGCCCACCTCAGCCTCCCAAAGTGCTGGGATAACAGGCATGAGCCACCGCACCAGCCAATGTTTCTTGATTTAATATACTTAGTAGAATATAAACTCCATGAGAGAGGGAGTGACTTCTGGTCCACCATGGTATCTCCAGCCCCTGTATTGACATTGGCATAAAGTAGACTCAGATTAACCATTTATTTGAATGAATTAATATATAAATACACATATTTCTTCAGTCATTTACTTAAATCAGTGCTTTTGAAGAGGGATGTCTGTTTGCCTTTTGGCGATTTCTGTTTTTGGTTGTCACAGTGATGGCAAAGTTGGCTCCTGGCACTTATGGAAGAAGGGATGCTATATATCTTGCAATATGTGTGGACAGTCCCATATAACATAGTCCCATAAAGTGATATGACCTTTTTTTTTTTTTTTGAGGTGGAGTTTCACTCTTGTTGCCCAGGCTGGAGTGCAATGGCACTATCTCAGTTCACCCCAACCTCTGCCTCCAGGATTCAAGCGATTCTCCTGCCTCAGCCTCCTGAGCAGCTGGGATTACAGGCATGCACCACCACACCTGGCTACTTTTTGTATTTTTAGCAGAGACAGGGGTTTCTTCATGTTGGTCAGGCTAGTCTCGAACTCCCTACCTCAGGTGATCCACCCGCCTGGGCCTCCCAAAGTGCTAGGATTACAGGCTTGAGCCTGTCAAGTGATATGACTTTCAAATGACCTGCCAGACCCTCATGCAGATGAAAAGTCTTTTTATAATTATCCAAGCCTGTAAGAAACTTTAAACATAGGAGTAGAAAGTATTTCTGTGCCCTTAAATACAAACTAAATGTCCGGGAATACCACCAGCATGTCAATAGAAGGGATGCTTGTGTTTGGTTTCATTGAAGCTTTACCAAAATGTGCTCATCTTTTCAGAAAATCCCATCACCCATGGATACTTCTTGCATTTCCAGCTCTTGACGATTCTACCTGTAGGCCAACAGTATTCTTAAAACTTCACAAACATTTACCTATAGGACCACCTATTACTTTATTTTAACTTATTTTATGTCACCTTCATTTCACAATTAGGCTTACCATTTAATTTTTTTTTTTTTAATTTTTTTTTTAGATGGAGCCTCGCTTTGTTGCCCAGGCTGGAGTGCCGTTGCGCAATCTCGGCTCACTGCAAGCTCCGCCTCCAAGGTTCAAAAGATTCTCCTCCCTCAGTCTCCTGAGTAGCTGGGATTACAGGCGCGTGCCACCACGCCCGGCTCATTTTTTGCATTTTTAGTAGAGACTAGGTTTCACCTTGTTAGCCAGAATGCTCTCGATCTCCTGACCTCATGATCCACCCACCTCGGCCTCACAAAGTGCTGGGATTACAGGCGTGAGCCACTGCGCTCGGCCCCATACCATTTAATTTTAAACCTCATGCGTGTGTGCGGGTTAAATGGCTTCTCCATTCCCGGGTGATGGGTGGCAGGGTGTTAAGATTTATTTGTTATAGAAAGGGGCCCTGGGGGTCTCCTGCAACCGCGAGCTTGGGCGGTCCTCCGCGCGCCAGGGGTCGCTGTGGCGCCGCGCGGCCGCGCAGGGTCGCTCTCGCGTGGCCGCCCCGCCTCGGGCCCCCGGGCCGAGTGGGCGGGCACGACTGCGCCCAGGTCGCGAGGCGCCCTTCGACCAGCAGCGCCCGGGGCGGGCGGGTATAAATGGAGCGGTGGCTCCCTCGGCCGCCTCTCTCCGCCCCGGGTCGCTGCTGCCTGCGTCGCTTTCGGGCTTCGCAGCCTGAGGAAAAAAAGAGAAAAAGATAAAAAAAAATCCGAAAACGCTTCAAAATCCTGAAAAAAAAAAAAGGAAAAGAAAAAGCGAATCCTCCTCGGAGAACCCGCGGGGAAGTCACTTTCGCACGCTTCCGGCCTGCCCCGCGCCCGCCGCCGCCGCCGCCGCGCTTGGCGTCCGTCGGTCTCCGTCCATCGGTCCGGGGGTGAGCCGCCCGCTCGGCCCGCCGCGCCCTCCCCACGCTCGGGCCCCGAGCCCCGCGGTGGCCCCGGCGCACCACGTGTCCGCGCTGCCCTTCGCCGCCCGCCCGGGGCTCGCCGAGTCGGCGCCCACAAAGATTTGGTTTCCCTCTGCCCCGGCGGTTGTAATCTTAAACCGCCGGAGCCCGAGGCCTATATTTATAGAGAAACGCGTGTCCCCGGGGCCGCCGTGGGTAGCGTCCGGTCGCCTCTTAAAAGGATTTTTACCTTTCGGAGGGGGATTCCCCGTTTAATTTTTTGCCTACTTTGGTTTTTTGAAATTTGGAGCTTCGCACCAGGACCGCGGAGAAGTGCAAAGTCGTGGGGAGGGCCGTATTGTGCGGAGAGCCTTTTGTCTGCGGTGCCGCAGCCGTGGGAGCCGGCCCCCGCCTCCCGTTTCCGTCCCGTCTCCGAGCCCGCCGACTCCAGTTCGTCCTCGCCGCCCCGGTGCCACCTGTGAGCCGCGGCGCGGGCCCGGGCTCCGAGGGCGCCCCTTTTGTCCTGCGGCGGGCCCGATAAGAAGTCCTCCTGGCGGGGCTCGGGGTGGTGGGGGGCGGGGAGATGAACGCTGCGGCCAGCAGCTACCCCATGGCCTCCCTGTACGTGGGCGACCTGCACTCGGACGTCACCGAGGCCATGCTGTACGAAAAGTTCAGCCCCGCGGGGCCTGTGCTGTCCATCCGGGTCTGCCGCGATATGATCACCCGCCGCTCCCTGGGCTATGCCTACGTCAACTTCCAGCAGCCGGCCGACGGTGAGTAGAAGCTGTGCCCACACGTGCGTGGGAGCCCGGCGGACCCCGGGAGTCGTCTTCTGGCAGGGCCCTCCTGCCAAGGAGGGCAGCATCACGACAGCATGTTGCCACCGAAGCTTGGAGCAGGGTGCAGAGATTGAGAACGCGGACCTGGCATCAGATGACTCGAGTTTCAATCTTGTTTCTACCACTTGCTAACTGGGTGACCTTGGGCTACTTACTGGTGTTGCTGGTAGTGGGGTTGGAAACCAAGGAAACTGTAAAACAGGATTAGAGTGAAGCCACTGGCATTCCACTGTGTGTGGTCCTTGTCAGTGGGGCTGGGCTGTTACAGACCCTTAGCTTGTGCCCTTCACAGACTGGCCAAAAAGGCGGGACGTTTGAAACACAATTCCCCGCAAAAGTTCTACATTGTAGAGCTCCTGCCCGCTCTGCCACCTTTACTAACCTTGACTACCTGATATTGTGCTGATAAAGGATGGGTCAGGGCAGGCAGGAAGCAGGGGGAAGGTTTCTGGGCGTTAGACTAGCAGAGATTTAGGTTAGTGCCACAGGAGCTGCGTGTGCCAGGCCAGCTCCTTGGTCTGTGTGTTTGCCACTGGAGTGGAGAAGTGCTTTGCGCTGGACAAATGGTAACCAGGCTCTGTGCCGTAGAGAGTGTTGTGGAGGTAGTTTGGGGAAGCGTCACTTGAAAATCTGGTGGCATTTGTCACCTCAGCTGTAACAGTGGTTTGCACTCGTCAGAGCCCTTTTACTTCATCTAATCTGAAGAAAATGGGACTCCTGAGAAGGAAAAGGAATGCAAAAAGTTGGAAACCAAGTTGAGACTCCCAGCACAGTGCTCTGCCACCTCAGATTGTGGCCTTAGCATGGAGAGAGGTATGTTGCAGGCGTGGCAGGAGTGAGGCCAAAGGAAATCTGATCAGAGGCTGCACGTGACTCCAGATTAGAAGGGAACAACTGCAGAGATCATTACTGGGAGAAACAAGCCATTCTATGGCAAAGGATCTCCAGGTCGCTAGTTTTGAGGTCCCCACTTTGTTTTCTGTCTGAGGCCCAGAGTTACTACTTGCCCAGGTTGCAGCTGAGACCAGAGAATTGGACATGTTAAGAGGGACTAGGTATTGCTACCGTCAATCCAGTATGCTCCAAGCTGAGTTCTGTCTATGGCCATAGAAGCGCAAAGAAAATAGCTGAGTGTGGTCTTTTTAGGGGATAATGTACCACATTAGGTGTTGTCTGCCTTCTTGACTTTTGAACAAAAGTCATATCACTTAGAGATAGCAGAAGCCATTGGTCAGTGTGTCTGCCAACACATACTTCTGCAGGACTTCTCTCTGCTATAAATAAGTGCAGCCAGATTTGTCAGACTAAGCCGGCTTGCCTTGTGCAGTGCTGTCTGGAAATAGACGAGGAGCTGTGTTGAAATGGGCTCCTTTACTGCTAATTAATGAAATAGTTTGCGATCCCAGCTATCTATCTCTGATAGCCATCACAAGCAAACTCCTCCTTTCCTGGACTGTTCCTGACTTGGATCTGTCTTGTCATCTCCCCTTTTCCCAACTGCCCCCCATACAGATGAGCCCACCTTCTGAAGGGGATGGGGAAGTTTGTTGGAAATAATGAGTGAAAATAAATTCTCCTGGTTAAAGAAACAGTACCTTGTGGAGCGTCAGAGTTGAGGAATTTTGTCCCCCCCTTAAGTGAGATGTTGCCTTGAGGCAAGGAGCAGATTCCACTGCTCTGACCCTGTCTAAATCCCCTCATGGAGGAGGTTCTGGGTGATGTCACCGATAGGAGATGCGGTCACAGCCTTAAGGAAAAGTGGCCACCAGATCTGGGCATCCTTGTTGTGGTTAGTGATGAGAAGTGTTTTGGCTGGCAGGTGGTGGTATATTTTAGCTTCTGGTTCTTTTTGTTGTTGTTTGTTTTCGCTCTTGTTGCCCAGGCTGGAGTGCAATGGTGCGATCTCAGCTCACTGCAACCTCTGACTCCTGGGTTCAAAAGATTTTCCTGCCTCAGCCTCCTGAGTAGCTGGGATTACAGGCGCCCACCACACACCCAGCCAATTTTGTATTTTTAGTAGAGATGGGGTTTCACCATGTTGGTCAGGCTGATCTCGAACTCCTGACCTTAGGTGATCCACCTGTTTCAGCCTCCCAAAGTGCTGGGATTACAGGAGTGAGCCACGGTGCCCGGCCCAGCTTTTGGTTCTTTAAATTGTCTCTGGTGCACATATGGACTTAGTTGGGAAGCTACAGAAGCTTTCCAAGGCGCTGGATGGGGAAGTTGGTTGGGCACCCAGGGTAGCTGAAGTCCTAGAATTCTACAGAACTTCGATTAAGGCTTCAAAAGGTAGGTGCAGGACCTACCATGTGCGTGCTGTCTGCTTAGGCAGAAGGTATGGTGATTTAATCCTTGTTGTGATAGTACAGAGAACTTTTCCATGTGTGATCAGTTGTATCCATTTTGGTGATTGATGCTTTTTTGTTTAAATAAATTTCTGTTCTCAGAAACTGAAAATAAAAGAAATTGGACTGAATTCTGAATAGAGGGATAGCACCTTTTTTTTTTTTTTCAGATCATTTGCTCATAGGTTTAGTCGCTTGTCTCCGTAGATGGATTGCAGACTAAATGACTTGATAACTTTGATGCAATACCTCACTGAAAAATAAATCAGATAATCTAGTATTAGTTTCCTAATCACTAGCTAGCTGCACAGCTTAGTCACCCTAAACATAAGTTTGTTCATTTTGTAAAATGTATAATTTCAGCTGTCCCACCTGAGTCATGGTGGGTGGTAGTCTGCAAAGTCTCTTCCAAATGGTAAAGCTTAGTCAAATGTGAGGTATTATCGTTGGATCTTGGTGTCATTAAGGCCATTTAGATTATCTTTACTTTTGGCCCCTTTATCCAACAAGGGCACAGACCCAGAAGGGCGTTTAGACTTCTGTCATGAAGTAGAGTCATTACCTGGAACTTATTCTACCCTTACTAACAGTGCAGGCTGGAGGAATCTGATGCCCTTTTATTGCCTTTTATCAAGAGTGATTACCTTGAAAAGTCCTGGAGTAATCTGTTCTTAGGATGTTGGCCTGTGGGAGCTGACGTGTTCTCTCCTTATTGAAATGTGTTTCTCTCTTACAGCTGAGCGGGCTTTGGACACCATGAACTTTGATGTGATTAAGGGAAAGCCAATCCGCATCATGTGGTCTCAGAGGGATCCCTCTTTGAGAAAATCTGGTGTGGGAAATGTCTTCATCAAGAACCTGGACAAATCTATAGATAACAAGGCACTTTATGATACTTTTTCTGCTTTTGGAAACATTCTGTCCTGCAAGGTAAACATTGATTAAATGATTTTAGCAGAATAATTGATTCTCAAAAACAAGATAAATACCAAATGGAAAACTACCTTGGCATCAGGATACAGGAATTTTCAAAATGCTGGACATGGAATTCTAAAAGTTCCCATGGGTAATCTCAGGGCCACACCCAGCGTAACCAGCACACGTTTTCATACCCTTGTTCTTTCCTCAGCCTGAAATATCTTTCCTGTTCTTTAGTTTTGGAAAGCCCCAGGTTTTTCTTTTGGGATGGGGGAAAGGAGAGGACCAGAGAAGTATCTCTAGTCTTCAGGAAACTTAATCACGTTAGAAGCATAAATTCACTCTGTTCCCTCTACGTATCTGTTTTATGCTGAGCACTTTAAAACTTAAACAGTGGTGGTGTAGGTGTTTAACACCATACTGCACTGAAAATCTGTTGTGGCCTTGGAAAATGTTTTGTCTTCTGCAACACTGTGGTTTGCACCCAGAGCTCTTAAAATTTGTTGTTGTTGTTGTGTTTTTAAAGAGACAGGGTCTTGCTCTGTCTGTCACCCAGGGTGGAGTGCAGTGGTGTAGTAATAGCTCATTGTAGCTTCGACCTCCTGGGCACAAGCCATCCTCCCACCTCAGCCTCCCAAGTAGCTGGGACTACAGGCATGTACTGCCACATTCAGTTAATTTTTTTATTTTTTGTAGAGACAGGGTCTCTCCATTGCATAGGCTGGTCTCCAGCTCCTGGCTCCAATGATCCTCCTGCTTTGACCTCCCAAAGCATTGGAATTACAGGCATGAGCCACAGCACCCGATTTTAAGTGTTTTCTTTGTTTTGTTTTGTTTTGTTTTTTATAAAAAGAAAACATTTGGAATAGAAACAGCCTAGTAGTGGCTACCTTTGTAAATGGAACACTTACTAGGTACCTGGTGCTGTGCTAGGTGTGAGAAAAATTGTACTGGTGTACTTGGCCACCTTTGGCCATGGATGGGCTAAAGCCTCTCAGGCACAAGATACCCTGAGGTTCTCATGTCTCAGGAGCTGGCCAGTGGTGCTAAAGTGGTCCACCTTGTCTTTGACAGGTGGTGTGTGATGAGAACGGCTCTAAGGGTTATGCATTTGTCCACTTCGAGACCCAAGAGGCTGCCGACAAGGCCATCGAGAAGATGAATGGCATGCTCCTCAATGACCGCAAAGTGTGAGTGTCCCAGTCCGGAGCAACAACCATCGCATGAGCCAGCCGTGGCCCCACCTCGGTATTAACTGGCACACACAAGGCGGCTACTGGTTCTCGGCCCAAGTGTGGCCTGCTCCTACCTCTCCACTCCAGGGCTGGTGAGTCTCCCTGCCTGAGCCGTGGCAGCCCTTTTGACTCGCCGAGGTGGGCTTCCTGCCCAAGCCATGGCCTGCCTGCCGCCTCTCCCTTAAAGGCATCTGTCTGTGGGTTTTGTGAGCATCAACAACTGGGGCTGGCTGGAATGCAGCTCTAAGCTCACTCTGAGTCGGGGTCTTGGCCAGTGGCAGAGTGGAGAGGGCCCTGGACTGACCAGGAGCTATACACTAGCAGTGTGACCTTGGCTTTCCTGTGACTCAGGTCTGTCCATGGGTCCCTCGCTAGTGGTTGATGCCAAATTGTCCCCGCGGTTCTCCGTTTTCTGACTTATGATTCAGTGACCTAATGCAAGGCTGGCTCCACAGTAATACTTGGTGACAATGAAAAATCCCATCCTTTTGCAGAAAAACTTCGTAACAGACCTGTTGCTTTGGTGTGGTTGTTACTGTAGAATGCAGAGGGGGAACTTAGCAAAGCCATGTGGGGAGAAGAAGGGACAATAAGTCTTGGCTATTACAAGCCAAAATAATTTTTGTCCTTTGTGTCATTCAACATACCAGAGGATGGGTTATGTTTATAATGTCTGTGTGTCCAGTGGTTGATTGATGTACAGATATCACTAAAAAGAAATATAAAAATGTCAGTGTATGGATACATTTTCTTCTAAGTATAAGAGTACCAAAATAAATTTAAAAAGGAAAGGGTGCCCCTTCGCTCCGACAATCTCATACCTAGGATTAACCACTGTTAACAGTTTGGTTTGTATCCTTCCAGACCTTTTCTATGCATTTACATAGTTGCACAGAAATGAACGTTTTAAAAACATGGCCATCAGGTTTCTTCATGAAGGCAGTGTGATGTGGTAGGAGTAGCCCTGGTCTAAGCCAGGAGCCCTGGGGCTGGCCCTTACAGGATAGTCCTGCCTTTTTCTCTTTCTGCTGGGGACTTGGGTATCTCTGAGCCTCCTCGGTGGTGGATGGGGATCTCATGTTTTAACTTCTCCTGCCAGCCTTTAACTTGTATTCCTTTGGGTCCCTGGACATCATGTTTTATTCCTCTGGGTGATTACTTTTTTCATGGTTTCTTTTTAGATTTGTGGGCAGATTCAAGTCTCGCAAAGAGCGGGAAGCTGAGCTGGGAGCCAAAGCCAAGGAATTCACCAATGTTTATATAAAAAACTTTGGGGAAGAGGTGGATGATGAGAGTCTGAAAGAGCTATTCAGTCAGTTTGGTAAGTTGAAGGTCCTTGTCCCCTTTCACAGTCCACCAGACCCATCTCTTCTTTCTTAAGAGATGAGGGCGCTGCTCCAGAGATTTGCTTCAAGTGAATTTCCAGAGGGAAGCCTTCTCTCCTTGAGCTGTGCTCGAAATGGTGTTACTAATAGTTATGTCCTTTGGTAATAGGTAAGACCCTAAGTGTCAAGGTGATGAGAGATCCCAGTGGGAAATCCAAAGGCTTTGGCTTTGTGAGTTACGAAAAACACGAGGATGCCAATAAGGTGAGTGTACCACAAAGGTTGGGAAAAACTTGTGGGAGGTGGCCCCAGAGTATGGGCAGAGTTTTGCTAGCACCTAGCTAGAGCTGGGATGGTCTGAGTATCTAGTAGTAGATATACCATTGCTATACTCTGGGATCATCTTCCTGGGTTCCACATGTTAACATCATGTAGGTGTTCACAAAGCACTTGGCACATACCTGTCACCTCAGCTGTCAGTTGTTGAAAGAATAGGACAGATGTTTGTTCCCCTGCAAAGGTGAGAGAACTAAAGCCCAGTGAGTGCTGATTTCATAACAGCACAGCAGCTACTTGTGGGCAAAGCATTGTGCCAGACCCTCAACATTTATCACTTAAATACTCACAAAAGCACCTGCAGAATTTACTGGCAGCCAGAAGATTATATCGCCCTGGGCTCATGTCAGCACACTTGTGTTTATACACCTGTGCTATTTCTATATTATTTGGATCAATAACCTATTTAAATATTAACCTCATTTTACAGAGGAGGAAGTTTGGATTTGTGTGACAGACTTCAGAGGTGGAATGAATTTAGATTTAGTCCTATAGTAGAAAGAATACTTGTTGGGACTTAGACCTCCGGCATAAGACCCCATCACTGCAACTTTATTTTAAAGACATTTTTCCTCTCTAGGCTGTGGAAGAGATGAATGGAAAAGAAATAAGTGGTAAAATCATATTTGTAGGCCGTGCACAAAAGAAAGTAGAACGGCAGGCAGAGTTAAAACGGAAATTTGAGCAGCTGAAACAGGAGAGAATTAGTCGATATCAGGTAAGGTGGTCTTGGCCCAGCCTAGCAATGGGATTTGCTGTGAAATATTTGCAGAACACCCTTATGTTTAGCAGGCTTTCTTTTTGGGGACTTGGAGTCTGTTCTTCCCATTTCCCCCAAGAAGATCAGGTTTAAAAGGATATATACCTACTACATGTGTGACAGTGATTATTTTAGAACCAGAAACAAGAGAAATGAGTTTATTCATCAAGAAGCTCTCTATCCTGGAAGCCTCAGCCTGTTGCTAGCCATGTAGATTCCTTTTACTTAAATGAGCCTCCTTTGTTTGGCATGGCTTCAAGAAGATCCCTGCTGGGTGGGGTGAGTGGTCACCAGAGCAGCTGTGGGGAGAGGTGACAAAAGGTGACTGCACTGATGATCCTTGTCAGTTTCAGGGCAGTAGTTTCACAACTTTGAGCTTGCATCAGAATCACCAGCAGAGCTTGTTAAAACAGATAGCTGGGCTCCAGCCCCAGAGTTTTTCTGATTCACTGGGTTTGGGGTCTGGCCTGAAAATTTCTTTTTTCTTTTTTTTCCTTCTCTTGAGATGGAGTCTCGCTCTGTTGCCCAGGCTTGGAGTGCAGTGGCGTGATCTCTGCTCCCTGCAAGCTCCGCCTCCCAAGTTCACTCCATTCTCCTGCCTTAGCCTCCTGAGTAGCTGGGACTACAGGCGCCCACCACCACATCTGGCTAATTTTTGTATTTTTAGTAGAGAACAGGGTTTCACCCTTTTAGCAAGGATGGTCTTGATCTCCTGACTCCGTGACTGACCCACCTCAGCCTCCCCAAAGTGCTGAGATTATAGGCATGAGCCACTGTGCCCAGCCGAGAATTTCATTTCTAACAAGTTCCCAAAGATGCTGGTGCTCCTGGTCTGGGAGCTACTCTTTGGGAACCACTTTCTTAGGGAATATTTATGGTATAGAAATGCAATTAACAGTGATCTTTTTCCTTCAGGGGGTGAATCTCTACATTAAGAACTTGGATGACACTATTGATGATGAGAAATTAAGGAAAGAATTTTCTCCTTTTGGATCAATTACCAGTGCTAAGGTATTATAATACTGAGATTTGGAGATTGAAAGCAGTACTATTCCATTATAGGTTTACTGGCATTTTTTCCATTGAAGGAATAGCATTTAAATTATGTTCATTTCTGAAAGTAGCTACTATGTTTTTCCAGCAAAACTTCTGGATGCATTTTGGAGAATGGCGTTTCATTAGGTTAACATTACGCTGTTTCCCAAGCATTGGAGTCTGGAGAGGAATTTGGCCCAGCCCCTCCCAGCCAACCCAGAGCACCTGAATCTTTCCCATTCCTTGCTGCCTCGTGCCGGTGTGGGGACAGATGGTGCTACAGAATGAGCAGAGGAAATCCAGACAGGTTGCTTTCCATTTGTCTTGGGACCTGTCTCTACAGCTCTGCCACATTTTCTCCTCGAGAATGAAGGTATTTTGAAGATTTTGGAAGTGGGCTTGGGAACTTCTACCCTGGTCTTAGAGAGGAAAGGGGAGCAGAAGGTTTTTCCATGTTTCGTAGTGTGCATTATTTGCTTGATTTTCTTTGATAATCATGTCAACTAAGTTAGCAGGATAAGTAGGAACTTCATTTTAAAGATAAGGAATTTTAGTCCTTGAACAAGAGATTGCTGATTACATGGGGATGGTGTACTGCTTGTCCTTAGCACTTTGGGAGCAGGATGGAAACTGGTGGCATCTGAACATTTTGGGTTATGGCCTGATGCAGACTCTGGTCTTGCTAAAAAGAGGTGTACCAGATGCCACAAAATCCTTTAGTTGATGAGAAGGGAAGCCATGTGGGCTGTTGTAAAGGCATAGTGGCCCTGTCCTGGCTCTTAGTGGAATTTGCTCCCAACCTGGGAATGTGGAAAGCAATGTTACTAGTTGTAGTAGGGAGTTGGCCAGAGGCCAATTGTGGGTTTGCCCAGTTCTTACCCTTTCCTTTTTGCTATGACCCTCTTGACTGGACCCCATCAGTATAAAGAATGATCTTCTCTCCTTGCTTATCTGCCTAGTAGTCAAGTTGCAATTTGTTAAGAGAGCAAAAGAGCCATACCTTGAATTGTCACCATTTTCAAGATGATGGTGTGGCATTTTTTTTTTCACATACCTACTGGCCTACCTAATTGGTAGAGAGTTACGGAGTGATGCACATCTTTACTTCCCTGTTCTCCACTTCAGGAGGCTCTCTGGGCCTTTAACTAAGACATAAAACAATGATAGTCACACCAGAGAAGACTGTGAATAACCTTTTCAAATAAGGAAAAATGCAATTTGTGAATGATGAACTTAATGTGGAAAAAGACTGCCTGAACCAGTAGACCTGTGGTTTTGCAGCTGTTTGGCGTATTTCATGGAAATTGAGCCTCAGGAGGGCAAGTAAGACTAGGATCTAGGCACCTATCTCTAAGCTGGCCATCTCGTTGAATTAATGGTGGTAGTCATTGATTACCTGAACATTTTGTGACTCCTGTTCACATGTGGTATTCCTAAAGTGTTATCCTGATGTTGCTAAGAACTTGTTAGAGTTTTGTCCACCGAGGTCTTGGAGCAGATGAGATTGGAAAATAAATTGCTCAACACTACCCTCAAGATGTTTTGTGGTTACCCAGGGGTAGCTATCCACCAGGTATCAGGAAACATCTTTGAGTTCCTGGTTTTACCATTAGCCATATCATAGTGTTTCGGAACTTTAGCATCACCTGGGGACTTAAAGAAAATGCCTAGATACCTTAGAGGTTGTGACTTAGTTGGTCTGGGGTAAATCCTATGCTAGTTTTGAATCCCTGACCTAGACTCAGTGGCTGCAGCATAACCCAGGCTTTCTGGTTCTTCTGAATAGTTCCCTTCCCACCCAGGGACATCTTTTTTTTCTTATTTGTGGGTTTGTTTTGTTTTTTTTGTTTGTTTGTTTGTTTGGTTGGGTTTTTTGTTTTGTTTTTGAGATGGAGTCTCGCTCTGTCGCCCAGGCTGTAGTGCAGTGGCGCGATCTCGGCTCACTGCAACCTCTGCCTCCCGGGTTCAAGCAGTTCTCCTGCCTCAGCCTCCTGAGTAGCTGGGATTACAGGTGTGTGCCACCATGCCTGGCTAATTTTTGTATTTTCAGTAGAGACGGGGTTTCACCATGTTGTTCAGGCTGGTCTTGAACTCCTGACTTCGTGATCCACCCACCCTGGCCTCCCAAAGTGCTGGGATTACAGGCATGAGCCACTGCACCTGGACCTTTTCTTTTTTGAGATGAGGTCTCACTACATTGCTCAAGCTGGTCTCAACCTCCTGAGCTCAAGCAGCCCTCCCACCTCAGCCTTCCAAAGTGCTGGGATTACAGGTACGAGCCACCACACCCAGCCAGGGACACCTTATTTTTTAAGTAGCTGGTCTCATTTTGTAGGTAATGCTGGAGGATGGAAGAAGCAAAGGGTTTGGCTTCGTCTGCTTCTCATCTCCCGAAGAGGCAACCAAAGCAGTCACTGAGATGAATGGACGCATTGTGGGCTCCAAGCCACTATATGTTGCCCTGGCCCAGAGGAAGGAAGAGAGAAAGGCTCATCTGACCAACCAGTATATGCAACGAGTGGCTGGAATGAGAGCACTTCCTGCCAATGCCATCTTAAATCAGTTCCAGCCTGCGGCGGGTGGCTACTTCGTGCCAGCAGTCCCACAGGTGGGTGTGCTGTTTGGTCACAGCTCTTGGGAACCTGCCTGCTGGCAGTATTCTGCAGTGGTTGGGGAGAGGGATCTTTCGTTATTAGAGTTCTAGAATGTCAGAATATGGAACCTTCAAGTAAAAATGAAGGACTTACCCATGGTTTCACACACACACACACACCCCCACAGTGGCAGTGGTAGAGTAAAACAGTCCCCATTAGCTGACCCCTCAGCTTTTGAATAGAAAGAACATTTAAATAATTAGCTTAGGTCCTCGTTAGTGAGATGAGATGAGATGAGGTACTTCTCTAGGGTGGGTTCAGTCCTTAAGAGGGTGTTTGGGTATTCTTCTGTCTTACAGGCTCAGGGAAGGCCTCCATATTATACACCTAACCAGTTAGCGCAGATGAGGCCTAATCCACGCTGGCAGCAAGGTGGGAGACCTCAAGGTAGGTGGTGGGGAACAGTGATTTGACGGCCTAGGATACACCTATCCTGGTCTCCCCTGCCTTTTCTGCTTCCCGTTTTGAGGCATAGCCTAGGTTCTGGTCCATATCACTTCTCAGTGATGTGCAATTTTTCTCTTCACCAGGCTTCCAAGGAATGCCAAGTGCTATACGCCAGTCTGGGCCTCGTCCAACTCTTCGCCATCTGGCTCCAACTGGTAATGCTCCGGCCTCTCGTGGCCTCCCTACTACCACTCAGAGAGTCGGTGAGCAAACTGGCCTTTAGAAGTGTGGCCCGGGGAGGAGGGAGTCAGGATGACTAGGCTCTGCCCTGGGTTGGTCAGATTGTTGGGCTCAAATTTATTGAGTCCTGGTTCTGTAATCTTAGCTGTGTGCTTAGGTGGCCACTTCAGGAGTCGAGAAATATGAGTTCTAGGTGTGTCAGTTGCTTTTCACATTCTTTGCTCATCGGTGACTCGTGTGAAAAAGTTAGTTGTAGAAGTTTGCTAGCTGGATGACTACAGAGGCAGCCTGTTCTTTTGGGTGGGGTGAGGAATACGAGGAAACAGCTCGTACAGAATATGTCCTGTATTCCAAGATGGTGGAAAGAGTTGTATGTTATTCTTTGGCTCATCCTCGAAAGTAGTAGTGGCCCCCTGTGCAATGTGTTGCGTAAACGTGCTTTGAAATTTCTCCTTCCGTGGGACGTGGCCAGTTGGACATCTGCTGCCAACACTGATGTGCATTTGCTGGTCTGTTGTAGGGTCTGAGTGCCCGGACCGCTTGGCTATGGACTTTGGTGGGGCTGGTGCCGCCCAGCAAGGGCTGACTGACAGCTGCCAGTCTGGAGGTGGTATTGGATGCACACAGAAGGGGGAAAGATGGGATTTGACGGGTCTTTGCCCAGACTGATGGGCTTTAATTGTATTTGTTCTTTCCCTAAGGCGTTCCCACAGCTGTGCAGAACTTAGCGCCACGCGCTGCTGTTGCCGCTGCTGCTCCCCGGGCTGTTGCCCCCTACAAATACGCCTCCAGTGTCCGCAGCCCTCATCCTGCCATACAGCCTCTGCAGGTGAGGTCCACCAGACAGAATGCTTAAAAGGATTTCCCCCATTTCCACTTGATGTAAAAGAAGCTTTGCTTTGATTCCTTCAACAGGTATTAAATGCCTGCTCTGTGTTATGACGCTATGTTCTGATTCACTGTCCCTGCCCTTTAGGGGCTCACTAGTGGGAGAGAAGGGGCTTAAAAGTGCTCTACCTGATGCCAGTTCACTCAGAAATGCCTCACAGGGGGCAGCCAGTGCTTCCTGCTCTCTTTGTATGGAATAATGTGCTCACTCAGCTCTTTGAGCCTCCAGGTCACTTCCACATCCAGTGACCTATTGGATCCTTGGCTGCTCTGCACAGATGATTGGTACATTAAGGCAGGAAATAACTTCAACTTACAGATCGGATGTTCAGCTTCAAAGATGTAAAGTGTGTGTAGGAGGGGAAGGGGTTGAACCTAGAGCTTAGATTTTCTAAACTGTAACTTGCAGTCTCTAGATCTGTGCTCTAGATGCAACTAGTTTATTTCAGAGCTTAATAGCAATTTGCCATGGAGGTGTCACCCTAAGCCTTCAGTTCCATAAGCTGCTTAGTAGATTACTCTTTTTTTTTTTTTTTTTTTTTGAGAAGGAGTCTCGCTCTGTTGCCCAGGCTGGAGTGCAGTGGCCGTATCTCAGCTCACTGCAAGCTCCGCCTCCCGGGTTTATGCCATTCTTCTGCCTCAGCCTCCCAAGTAGCTGGGACCACAGGCGCCCGCCACCTCGCCTGACTAGTTTTTTGTATTTTTCAGTAGAGACGGGGTTTCACCGTGTTAGCCAGGATGGTCTCGATCTCCTGACCTCGTGATCTACCCGTCTCGGCCTCCCAAAGTGCTGGGATTACAGGCTTGAGCCACCGCGCCCGGCCAGTAGATTACTCTTTAACTGTGCTATCTCATACTCCCTGAGTTGGGGATTTCTTAGAACTTGATGCTATGTAAAATACCTTTTCTCTGCAAGGCTTTGACTAGCATTGACATTGCATGTTGACAGTTTTTAGCATTTGATACAAGAACATTTGGTACAGTTACGGTGATGTGGAATGTAATTATAAATGTGTTGATATTTACACCCTTTGATCCAGTCTGCACTGAGATTTACCCTAAAGGAAAACAGTAATTTTCAGGAAAAGCTTATATACAAGTGTTCATTTTACCCTTATTTATGACAAGGCTTTTCATTCTTGAGTAACTGTGGGTGCATTAAGGAAATGTCAGAAAATACTTGCCTCGCGCTATAGGTTTGTTTTATTATTTACCTTTCACTTCGCTTTCTGATAGCATTCCTTTTTTTTTTGTTTGAGACGGAGTCTCGCTCTGTCACCCAAGTTGGAGTGCACTGGCCAGATCTCAGCTCACTGCAAGCTCCGCCTCCCGGGTTCATGCCATTCTCCTGCCTCAGCCTCCCGAGTAGCTGGGACTACAGGCGCCCGCCACCTCACGCGGCTAGTTTTTTGTATTTTTT
Organism: Trachypithecus francoisi; assembly: GCF_009764315.1. Classification (NCBI taxonomy): domain Eukaryota; kingdom Metazoa; phylum Chordata; class Mammalia; order Primates; family Cercopithecidae; genus Trachypithecus; species Trachypithecus francoisi. The sequence goes on from NW_022681457.1 coordinate 85,076,495, forward strand.
AGTAGAGACGGGGTTTCACCATGTTAGCCAGGATGGTCTCCGTCTCCTGACCTTGTGATCCGCCCGCCTCGGCCTCCCAAAGTGCTGGGATTACAGGCTTGAGCCACCGCGCCCGCCTTTTTTTTTTTTTTTTTTTTTTTTGAGATGGAGTCTCGCTCTATTGCCCGGGCTGGAGTGCAGTGGCTGGATCTCAGCTCACTACAAGCTCCGCCTCCCGGGTTTACGCCATTCTCCTGCCTGAGCCTCCCGAGTAGCTGGGACTACAGGCACCCACCACCGCACCCGGCTAGTTTTTTGTATTTTTTTAGTAGAGATGGGGTTTCACCGTGTTAGCCAGGATGGTCTCGATCTCCTGACCTCGTGATCCGCCCGTCTCGGCCTCCCAAAGTGCTGGGATTACAGGCTTGAGCCACCGCGCCCGGCCCAGCATTCCATTTTCATTGTAATTGGTTGTGTTTATGTCCATACCACTCTGTTCCTCACAATATCCCTCAATCCTTCAAGGACTGAAATTAGTTCCTTTAGAGCAAGGACAGCCACCTCCTCTCCTCTTTCACATAGTCAGATGTTCAGATACTGAACAGGTGCTCAACCACCATCAAGTGTTGTCCTTTCCTTGGTGCTAACCCACTGCCTCTCCTGGTTCCCAGGCACCCCAGCCTGCGGTCCATGTGCAGGGGCAGGAGCCACTGACTGCCTCCATGCTGGCTGCAGCACCCCCCCAGGAACAGAAGCAGATGCTGGGTGAGTGACCCACTTCCTTGCAGAAGAAGAGGGGCCCAGAGCCTGGTGCCAACTAGGACGCCAGTGTCCATTGTTTACTGGGATTTGATTTGGTTTTTTATTAACTACCCTCCCCATAGGAGAACGCTTGTTCCCACTCATCCAAACAATGCATTCAAACTTGGCTGGGAAGATCACGGGAATGCTGCTGGAGATCGACAACTCTGAGCTGCTGCACATGTTAGAGTCCCCCGAGTCTCTCCGCTCCAAGGTGAGCTGGGTCGCAGACACTGCAGCTTCAGCTCTCAGCTTGGGAAGATTGGGGGCAAACTTGGACACCCAGGTGCAGCAGAGAGTGGGGTCTGCTGCCCCCAGGACCCTTCTCGTCATGCCTTGACTGTGACTGGAGGCTGCTGTAGGTATTTGGGAAAGTAGTTAGCACCAGAAGCCTAGGGATCATCTGTACGGTTAGCTTTGGTCTACCACTAGGTCTGGGCACTAGGGAGGGGTGGAGTAGCTCTCCTAGATTCACTGACCACCTGAAGATTTCTTGCAGGTAGATGAAGCTGTAGCAGTTCTACAGGCTCATCATGCCAAGAAAGAAGCTGCCCAGAAGGTGGGCGCTGTTGCTGCTGCTACCTCTTAGACAAGGAAAAACCGTATGTGTGGCTCTTTTCATTTTTGTTCCTATGAGCATTGTCTTCGTGGTTTGACCTGAGGTTGTATATATGCTCACTGCTTAGCTCTGGGAATACAATAAGTAGTTAGTTACATGGAGCATGTTGCAGGTGACTTCTTATAAGGACTATGGACTTTGTCTGCAGGGGCTTGAGTGAATAAAGGTTAACTAATACTGGTTGATGGTGGTAGGTGTCTCCAGATAGGGAAAGAAGAGAGTAAAATGAGCTAAGGAAAAAGCATGTGGTAAGAACCAGAGCTGGTGAGCTGGTGTGTTGGGAGGGTTGACTTGGCATAGTCATGACCCTCTTGTCAGGGGCCTCAGGAGCCTTGTCGTCTAGTGGTAAAGACCAGAGATGCTGCTAAACATCATACAGTACACAGGAGGACAGAACCAACAGAATGCCCAAAGTGTCAATAGTGCTGAGGTTGAGAAATTTCTCTTCTAGAATACCTTCCTTTATCCATTAGATGTTAATGAATCTAAATTATTTGATTATGCATTTATTTGTGTTGGTGCTTTTCTTTACAGGATTCAAAAGCCAAATAACCCCTTACGGAATTCAGCTCAAGGTTTGAAGACTTCTAGCTTGTCCTATGGACCTCAACACCAACGATTACAAATTGCAAATTTAATAGGTCATTTTGTATCAAAAGGTCAATTATGAAGCGCCTAGAATTTTTCAATTATACAAATACGTTCTCTGGGTTCTGCTGTGGCCCAGACAGTGTTAACTTTTTTTTTTTTTTCTATTGTGGGTTTTGATTTTTTCCCCCAGAAACTGGTTTTATTTGATGTACCCAAGTCTTACGTTTCTCAATAAAGAAAAAAACTCCATAAAACTGCCTCTGTCTCTGACCACAGTTTTACTCTATGAATTCCAGTTTTCACTGGAAGTAACTTTAGGATGTGAATTGGTTCCAATGATAGTTTATTCTTTCTTGACTTGAAGCTGACAAAGGTTAGCAAGATATACAGAACTGTTAAATGTGATCCTGTCCCAGAGCATTCTGTTATGATTGTTGTATTAGTCCCACGTAACTTACAGGGAACCAGAGATCATATGTGGTCAGAGCAGACCGTGGGTCGGCCCCAGGAAAATTTGGGGCAGAGTGGGGTTGGTGAGATCTGCAGATACCAGCTGGTTAGTTGAGCCCCGTCTTTCCATTCCTGAACTCTGTTGGGTGGGGTTTGTCCTGTCCCCTCTTATCTCCTGCAGTCAGTTTGTGCTGCATTTGAGTCAGCGGATCCAGTTGCCCAAACTGCAACCAAGGTTCCCCTAGCAGGGGGAAAATGTTTGAGAGGTCTGTGACCACAGCAAATGGTGCTGAAGTCCTCAGTGCTTGTGGTTTCTTTGATGCTCAAAGTGACAATAGTGACATCCTAAAGGCCAAGATCACATCCCTTTGCAGCCTGCTTTCCCTGCGGCTCCAGCCTTGCTTGCTTTCCCTCCTGGAGCTTGCTTGATGCTTGCTTAGTGCCCCATCCAGGCAGTCCTTAGAATGCTCATCCCTCTTTACAGGCTCCTTAAGATCTGGTGTCACCTTAACGGATCTAAATGAGATGTCCTTGTTTCCTGACGGCCCCTTCTTTCCTTAATCTGGTGCCGGATGGGGCGGGGCACGGTACGGGCTTCCGGCGGAAGCACTGGAAGCAAGATGGCGGCTGCCGAGAGGGTCCTCAAAGGGTATGCTGGTGTGCAGCGAGGCAGGGTCCTCGTGGGCAGTGCAAAGATTGAACTGGGGGTGGGCAGAGTGGACAGAATAGGGCAGGGTGCGGATCCATGGCCCTACGCATCCTGGCCCCCTGGCCCAGGTCTGTGCTGCTTCACGCTGTCGACCTGTGAGTGGTGCCTGGTAGCGCAGCCCAGATCCCTTTTCCCTACTCCTTTTGACCCTGCACCCAGAGTGGTGGTTGCGATCTGCTACCGTGACCTCAGCCCTCATTCCAAACTGTGGCACCATTCGTTCCACAAACTCCACACCTCTGGCCCATTAGAGGAAGGAGGTCCCAGAATAGCTGGGAAATTACGAAGACAGCCTCACTGCACGGGTTGGTGAATGCTGTGATGCGATTGTATGATGGACGGTGATGTTGAAACCAGTCGGGAATGACCACCCCATCCGGAGAAGGGTAAACTTTCGGGATGCTCTGAGTCCAGAGATGAGTTTGAAAGATGCAAAGTTAACCAAGCAGCCAAGTTGGGAGCCAGGCTGTTGCCTGAATGGAGACAAGCAGCAAGAGCCAAAACCCAGAGTCTGGCCATACTTAGTATATAACATACTAAGAAATGTGGATTTTTCTCCGTTGGCCATTGGATTGCTTTTGAAGAATACCAACCAGAAGAGTAATGTAATCGTATTTGTATTTTCTTGGGATAACGGAGGAGATAAAAAGAAGGCGATCTCCTTCAGGAAATTGTCTCCATAAACCGGGACAAAATGTAGGTCAGAAGAGGGAGAGGAGTGTACCTCACAAGTGGTTTTGTTATACCCAGAAGAGTATTGGGACCCCTCCCTTTCTGTCCTCTCTGTGCTCGTGTTGACAAGGTGTTAGAGCAACTGCACCAAAAGTGTGGAGACATTGATTCAGAATGCTCTTGGTGTCTGCAGAGGGGGTGGAGGACATTTCTTCGTGCTGCTTTTATTCCTTTTGGAAACATCACAGATACTCTGATTCTGCTGTATTATGAAACAGTTGACACTGAAAAGTCCCTCTTAAGTCAGATTCCTGATGCCAGGAAAATAACTTAGTAAAAAATTTTATGTCATGAGCATTCTATGTATGGCTGGTATATAATGCATTTAAGGGGGATGTCTCTTTAGGTCAGCATGGTGGTGATCTTGGAGATGGAAAAGGACGGTTCTGAGGACAGCAGGGCTAGGATGATGATGTGGCTATGGGTTGAAATTTACAAAAATTAATCTGTTGGATTTGAGGGTAGACTTTAAGTTGGAACCATTTGGGGGCTTTGATTTCTCATCATTTAATATAAAAAGTGTATAGTAAAAAGGGTGGGCTCAGTGGCTCACGCCTGTAATCCCAGCACTTTGGGAGGCCGAGGCAGGCGGATCACGAGGTCAGAAGATTGAGAACATCCTGGCTAACACGGTGTGAGCCACTGCGCCCAGCCCCCAATTTTTTTCTTTTTTTGAGACGAAGTTTTGCTCTTTGTTGTCCAGGCTGGAGTGCAGTGGCATGATCTTGGCTCACTGGAACGTCTGCCTCCTGGGCTCAAGCGATTCTTCTGCCTCAGCCTCCCAAGTAGCTGGGATTACAGGCGTCTGCCACCACGCCCGGCTGATTTTTGTCTTTTTAGTAGAGACAAGGTTTCACCATGTTGGCCAGGCTGGTCTCAAACTCCTGACCTCGTGATCCGCCCACCTCGGCCTCCCAAAGTGCTGGGATTGCAGGCGTGAGTCACTGCGCCCAGCTCTTAGAAAAAAAATTTTAATGTTTGGTTGTTTCACATCACCTGCTGGGTAGGTGTACTCTACCTTATCTGTATACCGGAACTCCCTTCTTGGCAGCTATGCTGTTAAATAGCAGGGTGCAGCAGGGAAGCTCAACCTCAGCAGTGAAGCCTTGGCCTCTGCTTACCTGGTTAAGTTTTTCTTCAATTGGTATCACAGTTATGGTGCAAGTTTCTATTTGATCTTTTGTTTTTATTTTCTAGGTTAAGAATTTTAGACCCAGTTCTGCTACTAACTTTCTGTGTGGACACAAACTCACTGAGCCTTCAGTTCTTCAAATCTTTTTTTTTTTTTTTTTTTTTTGAGATGGAGTCTCACTCTGTCACTCAGGCTGGAGTGCAGTGGTGCGATCTTGGCTCACTGCAACCTCCACCTTCCGGGTTCAAGGGATTCTCCTGCCTCAGCCTCCCAAGTAACTGGGACTACAGGCACCTGCCACCACACCTGACTAATTTTTTTTGTATTTTTAGTAGAGACAGGGTTTCACTATGTTGGCCAGACTGGTCTTGAACTCCTGACCTCGTGATCCGCCTGCCTTGGCCTCTCAAAGTGCTGGGATTACAGACGTGAGCCACCGCACCCAGCCTATACATATTATTATTATTATTATTATTATTTTTTAGAGACGGGGTCTTGCTCTATCACCCAGGCTGGATTGCAGTGTCGTTGATCATAGCTCAAGCAATTTTCCTGCCTCAGCCTCCCAAAGTGCTGTGATTACAGGTGTGAGCCACTGCACCTGGCCTCTTCATAGCTTATAACGGTAAGACTAGCACGTTCAGGAGTCCTTCTATCCCTGAGTTTTTTTCGTTTTTTTTTTTTTTTTTTTTTTTAATGGAGACAGAGTCTCTGTCGCCCAGGCTGGAGTGCAGTGGCACGATCTCGGCTCACTGCAACCTCCGCCTACTGGGTTCAAGCAATTCTCCTATCTCAGCCTTCCAAATACCTGGGACTACAGGTGCACACTGCCACGCCAAGCTAATTTTTTGTATTTTCGTAGAGACAGGGTTTCACCATGTTGCCCAGGCTGATCTCAAACTCCTGAGCTCAGACAATCCACCCCACCTCAAAGTGCTAGGATTACAGGTGTGAGCCACCGTGCCCAGCCTATCCCTGAGTTTTATGAAGTAGTAATTCCTACTGCTCTTGGTCTCCCCCAGCTAAAATCAGTTTTTCCTAGGAACAAAGACCATGATGCTCCCTTGTTTAGTAGTCACCTGACCCAATGGTAAGGTCAATGCTCTATACACAATTAAAGCTTGTTTGGAATTAATAATTGTTAGATAAACAACTTTTCTATTTCTGTAAGTTTTATAAACAAAAGTCGTCAAAATGCTTGGAAAGCAACTTCAGGTTTACATTCCATAGTGGTACAACTGAATTTTATTTTAATTAGTTAATTATTTGTTTTCGAGATGGAGTCTTGCTTTGTCACCCAGGCTGAAATGCAAAGGCGCAATGTAGGCTCACCGCGGCCTCCGCCTCCTGGGTTCAAGTGAGTCTCTTGCCTCAGTGTTTCGAGTAGCTAGGACTACAGGCCTGCGCCATTGCACCCAGCTAATTTTTGTATTTTTAGTAGTGACAGGGTTTTACCATGTTGGCCAGGCTGGTCTCAAACTCCTGACCTCAGGTGATCTGCCTGCCTCGGCCTCCCAAAGTGCTGGGATTATAGATGTGAGCCACTGTGGTCAGCTTGAATTGTACAAAGTTTAAAATTAGTTCATTGTTTATGTATATTTATTTAGAATGAAATGACTAATATTTCTGGATGCATTGCTGAAGAAACCAAGAAAAATCTAAAAATTTGATTTTCGTTTTGTAAATGACATCTGGATATGGCATGTTTCCTCCTGTTGCTCACATATTAACAACCCATTTCTGCTTTTGCAGAAAAGCACCAAGGATTCTCTTTTGTTGAATTTGTGTTGGCAGAGGTAAGAAGTTTTCCTTTTGTTTTACTAGTGTCACTCTTGTCATTGATTACCAAAGGTGTCAGTCTGTTTGGATGGATGTGGTAGTTTCCTTGGGCTGTTGTAACAAATTACCATAAATTTGGGTGGCTTAAAACAACAAATTTATTATCTCACAATTCTGGAGACTAGAAGTCTAAAGTCAAGGTGTTGGCAGGACCATGCTCTCTCTGAAGGCTCTCAGGAAGACTTTTTACTTGCTTTCCTGGCTTCTAGTGGCTCCTCACAATTCCTTGGCTTGTAGTATCACTCTAGTCTCTGCCCCTGTCTTCACATGGCTTTCTTCCTTGTATGTGTTTCTGTCTTCTCTTATAAAGATACCAGTCAGGGGCCCCCCTCTTTTTTTTTTTTTTTTTTTTTTGAGGCAAGATCTCACTCTGTCACCTAAGCTGAAGTGCAGTGGTGTGATTATAGCTCACTGCTTCCTCTAACTCCTGGGTTCAAATGATCCTGCTACCTCAGCCTCCCAAGTAGCTAGGGCTATAGGTGCACACCACCATGCCTGCCTAATTTTTAAAATTTTTACAGAGATGGGTTTCTCACTATATTGCTCAGGCTCATCTTCAACTCCCAGCCTCAAGTCATCCTCCCACTTCAGTTCCCCAAAGCACTGAGATTACATGTGAGCTACTGCACCCAGCCCACCACCCAAAAGAACCTATTTCTAAATAAGGTCTGATTCTGAGGTTTAGGTGGATGTGAATTTTGGGTGACACTATTCAAGCCACTGTAGTGGCTTGGTAGTGGCTTTTGCAGAGAAACAGGAAGTTCTGGTTGAAGGATGGCCCACCAGGCCTGGCTCAAAGTTCTCCTCCTGTATTCACAGTATAGAAGATAGGTCTTGGAGAGGCCAGAGCCCTCTGGCCTGGCATCGCTCATTCCTGTTTTACTGTGTGTATTCTCTCTCTCCATCAACTGGGCACCCATCCGTATACCACCAGCTCTAACAGGCAATACACACTCAGTAAAATACAGTCTAGGCAAGTAGGAGGGGAGATTGTGTCTTGTTTTGTGTGCTTGTGCTACTGAGTTTTTATTTGAACACTGTAAGAAGAGTTGAACTATAGGCATGAACTTTTTCATTGTTTACTTTTGGCAGGATGTTGCAGAAGCTGTCAACAACATGGTATGGCTGACAATCTTTGTTTTTTACTGAAGCTGTTATTTGGTGGTACTTTTTGGTATAGGGAATGCCCATGTACCTATTGTGTTTCCAATTTCCGTAGTTACAAAGTTCTATAGCAAGCACAGGTCATCATTATTTGAAATAATTCAGTATGAACTAGCTACCTATAAAAGTAATTCTTTTTTTTTTTTCTCCCCGAGACTGAGTCTGCTCTATCGTCCAGGCTGGCGCGCAGTGGTGCAATCTCAGCTCACTGCAACCTCTGCCTCCCGAGTTCACGCGATACTCCTGGATAGCTGGGATTACAGACACCTGCCACCACAACCAGCTAATTTTTGTATTTTTAGTAGAGATGGGGTATTACCGTGTTAGCCAGTCTGGTCTTGAACTCCTCACCTCAAGTGACCCTCCTGGCTCGGCCTCCCAAAGTGCTGGGATTACAAATGTGAGCCACCACACCCGTCCTAAAATTAATTCTTAACCAGACATCCTTCTCATTTCACATTTGTTGAATACCAACCACCTTTGTTGGCCAATCTCTTGACCATTTTGCAGGGGTCAGCAAACTACAGCCCGTGGTCCAAATCATCCCACAGTCTGGTTTTGGTCTTTTTTTTTTTTTTTTTTTTTTTTTTTTTTTGAGACACAGTCTCGCTGTATTACCCAGGCTGGAGTGGAATGCAGTAGCATGATCTCGACTCACTACAACCTCCACCTCCTGGGCTCAAGCAATCCTCCCACCTCTGCCTCCCAAGTAGCTGGGACTACAGGTGTGTGCTACCACGCCCAGCTAATTTTAGTATTTTTTTGTAGAGACGGGATTTTGCCATGTTGCCCAAGCTGGTCTTGAACTCCTGAGCTCAAGCAATCTACAACCTTAGGCTCTCAAAATGCCACAGTCTGTTTTTTGTGTCCTTTGAGCTAAATAATTGTTGTCTTTTAAAGGGTATAGGGGAAAAAGGCCCAATATGCAGGAGAGGCTGTATGTAGCCTACAAAACCAAAAATCTTTACTATCTAGCCCTTTTCAGAAAATTTGCTAATCCCTAGGCTAGAACAATGTGCTGCAAATAAAATGTAACGTGATTGCAAGGTCAATTTTTTTTTTTTTTTTTGACAGTCTCACTCTTTTGCTCAGGCTGGAGTGCATTGGTGCAATCTTGGCTCACTGCAGCCTCTGCCTTCTGGATTCAAGTGATTTTCCTGCCTCAGCCACCCAAGTAGCTGGGATTACAGGCGCACACCACTATGCCCAGCTAATTTTTGTCTTTTTAGTAGAGACAGGGTTTCACCATGTTGGCCAGGCTGGTCCTGAACTCTTGATTTCAAGTAATCTCCCAGCCTCAGCCTCCCAAAGTGCCAGGATTACAAGCATGAGCCACCACGCCCAGCCTGCAGGGTCAGTTTGTGAATCATATGTAAGAGCAGCGTTTCATGTAGTATATGAAAGTGATTATGGAGAACTGCTGTGATTAGCTGTAGTCAGAAACAGCCATTGAAGAGTTAGGTTCTCTTAAACCAATTAACACCTGAAGAAGAGAAAATCTGCAAGGATTGTGACAAATAGAGTGCTTCAAAAGAAAATGATTTGAGGCTGAGTGTGGTGGCTCATATAATCTCAGCACTTTGGGAGATGGAGGCGGGAGGATCGCTTGAGGCCAGGAGTTCAAGACCCAACCTGGGCAATAGTGAGGCCCTGTTTCTACAAAATAATGATAATTTTCTTTTGTTTGTTTGTTTTTGAGACAGAGTCTTGCTCTGTCGTCCAGGCTGGAGTGTAGTGGCACAGTCTTGGCTCATTGCAGCCTCTGCCTCCTGGGTTCCAGCGATTCCCCTGCCTCAACCTCCTGGGTAGCTGGAATTACAGGCACCTGCCACCATGCCTGGCTAATTTTTGTATTTTTAGTAGAGATGGGGTTTTGCCATGTTGGCCAGGGTACTCTCGAACTCCTGACCTCAGGTGATCCTCCTGCCTCGGCCTCCCAAGGTGCTGGGATTATAGGTGTGAGCGACCACGCCTGGCCAAATAATAATATTTTAAGAAAAGAAAATGATTTTAATTCCTATTGCCACTGTAACAAATTACTACAAATTTAGCGGCTTAAAACAAGACAAGTTTATCTTACATTTTTAGAGGTCAGAAATCCAAAAGGGGTCTCACTGGGCTAACATCAAGCTGTTGTCAGGGTTCTGTTGCTTCTGGGGGCCCCAAGGAGAATCTGTTTCCTTGCCTTTCCCAGCTTCTAGAGGCTACCCACATTTTTTGGCTCTTGGCCCCTTCCACTTCAAAGCTAGCAATGGCCTCTCAAATCTTTCTCACACTGCATCACTTAGAAGCTGTCTACTTCTCTTTTCCATATTTAGATGACTCTTGTGATTACATTGGGTCCATCTGAATAATCCCGGGTAATCATTTTATTTTAAGGTTAGCTAGCAACCTTAATTATATCTGCAACCTTAATTCTTTCCTGTCATATAACATAACATATTCATAGGTTCTGAGAAATAGACTGTGGACATCTTTGGAGAGCCATTCTGCCTACCACAAAACCCTTAAATGCCCCCCACCCCCTGCTTTTTATTTTTATGATCGATATTCATGACTAAATATGAAACAAGGACGTCATTTAATGTTAGCATTCCATTTTTTTTAAACTACTGGGAATAAAATTAGTACCTGATCCATCTTTTTTCTAAGAACAAAGGACATAGCTGTAATTATAACCTCAGTCTTACTAAATTAAGGAATCTTTTTTTCATATAACTTTTAGTTCTCATGAAAAGGCCCAAAACAAACTTCTTTTGAAGTATCAGTTGTTCTTGGCTAATGAAATATTCCTACACTTCATTCCATGTTCTTTGTTACGCCTGCATCAAACATGCCCCTCAGCGGTCAACAATACCAGTTTTTCTCCAGGTCAAAGCTGATCTTGACTTTCTAAGGTGGACTCAAGTACTTGGTAACTACATTTTACCCTCATAGTTTCAGAGTCCTGAGCTCAAATCGAAAGATCTTGCCAGCACAGACCTTCCTGTTTGTTGGTATTAAAGAAAGGAAGTGCATGGTGGCTCAAGGGCATTCTAGTGGTTACGTTTGTGCTGAGCCTGCTTATGGGGTGCAGGCTCGCAGGCTTGGAATCACAAGCAAGTCTCAGGCTCCTGGGAGGTAAGTGGAAGACTGTCAGGTATTCTTTTAACCCAACAGGTTTAAGCAGCTGAGTTGTATTTCAGTCTTTTCAGAATGAATCTGAGCTCTTTGGGTGGACAATTTCTGTCAATTTGGCCAAACCAATGAGAGTTAAGGAAGGCTCTTCCTGACCGGGTGAGTGGGAGCAACTCACAGATTCCCTGTCATGTCCACAACTCCACAACTTTGGCCTTGTGGCCTTGGCTGCTTTTTTTTTTTTTTTTTTTTTGAGATAGTCTCATTCTGTCGCCCAGGCTAGAGTGCAGTGGTGCCATCACAGCTCACTGCAGTCTCTGCCTTCCAGGTTCAAGCAAGTCTTATGCCTCAGCCTCCCAAGTAGCTGGGATTACAGGCATGTGCCACCATGCCTGACTAATTTTTGTATTTTTAGTAGAGATGGGGTTTCACCATGTTGTCCCGACTGGTCTCAAACACTGGCCTCAAATGACCCACCCACCTCGACCTCCCAAAGTGTTGAGATTATAGGCATGAGCCACCATGCCTGGCCCTTGGCTGCATTTTTATCCCAGTCCTACTTCCTCTTGTAGTGATGGTATGAACACAAGTAGAGTGGTTTATAGTGGAGAAGAGAATGTAGCACCTCCATGGAAATAACCAGTTTGAGATTCCTAGCAAAGCTGGAGGCACTGCCCCACGTAAAAGTCTAACTTTTGGACATAGACGTAGACTATGCCATATCAGCCTTGACACAGGCTGGGACATTCCTTTTGGCTTGACTTAGTTCCTCCTCCTTATTCACTTCTGTTAAGAGCTGGACTCAGGGCCTGACACTTCCCAGTGATAACTTTTCTTGTTTTGGAGAGTTCCTAAGAGGGAACTTCTGACTGTGAAACCCTACATAGTGAGTCCACTTTGCTGACCAAAGCAGTGAAGAACTGGACATAGCTAATTAGCTATTGGCTGATGGCTTGAATTTCTTAACATTCATTTGATTCCTTCCTTTCAGTTTGGTCAGATGAAGACTGGGTGGAGAATTTTGCTGGGAAGTGGATAAAGAGGAAGATGGTTGAGACCTCCCAAAGCAGAAAGCCAGGAGGGAGAATGAAAGTTCATGCTTCCAGAGGAGAGGCTGCTATTTGCCACATAGGGAATTTCTGAGGTGAGTGGTGCTGGGTGAATTTAAAGGAGAAGTTTTGGGTTTCTTATCTAAGTGAGAAATATCTTATGTGGGCTCAGGTTTTTGTGATTGCTACTGAGCAAGGTGGATATCTGAGATGAGAAAGGATAGTGAGTATTCTGCATCACCAGCGTCCACTATCCTCCTAGTCTTTGGCAGCAGGCTCGCTGTCTTCCTGTTCTTGCCCTGATTCCAAGGGGGCAGAATCATGTAGGGGCCCGTTCCCCTCAGTCAGTACACAGCCGCAAGGCTCTCTCTGCCCTCTCCACTTGCTCCTGCTTTTCCATCAGGCCATCCTGACTGTTGCTTCCCAGGATAATTTACAGGCTCCTCCTCCTCTGTCCACCCTTTGAGCAGTGATATTTCCCTGAATTCCTTCCTTAGCCCTCCGCTCCTCTCTCCACATTATCCTTGTACCATGTCAGCCACTTCTATCTCCTAAGGTTATAATGATCTTTCATTGTCTGAATGATATTCTGATCTCTATCCCTAGCCCTGACCTTTCACCTATTTCTGTCTGGATGTCTTATAGGCACCATAAATAAAGCATATCCCAAATGGGTTTCATCACCTTTCTGGTCTTTTTTTATGCCCAATCTTAGTTCACTTTGCCATCTTCAGCATAGTCACACCCAAACCAGATTCCTGGGTGCCAGCTTAGATCCCTCACTGTATTTCATACCTAATGCATTGCCATACCCTGCTAATGTTATCTTTTAAATCTTGCATTTCTCCTCTCCAGTTTTCTTCTGCCACTGTTGTCTTGGCTGAGACCTTATCCTCTCTCCTGTGAATAATTGGAGTAGCTTCTTAACTGGTCTCCCTGCTCCAGGCCTGCTTTCCTCCTATCCTTAGCAGCCAGAGGAAGCTTTCTAAAGGGAAGATCTGACTATATCACTCTCCTCAAGCTTTCTAGGCACTCCCTTGATTTATAGGTTTATTGAGCCCAACCCTCATCAAAAGGGACGGAAGGCCTCTGTATGTTCTGATTCCTGCTTATGTCTCCATATTTTATCCCCATTTTATAGACTAGGAAACAAGAATTTGTAGATACCTGTGAATCTCTATGTTTTGGTGTAAGTCATTCCTCTGCCTGCAGTATCCTTTCCCATTTATTTTATGTGGCTAATGCCTGCTTATTTCTCATAGCGCAGCCCATTTACTGCCTTCTCCAGGAAGCTTTTCTTAATCCTCCAGTGAGTGAGGCAAGTATCACTCTGGGCTCCCATGGCCTCTGGGTTCCTGCGGCACCCTCTGTCCTGGCATTATATGTAAATGTGATTATATAGAAATGTGACTGCATTATATTGAAATTACTTATTTAACAAATGTCTAAATATTGCTTGCTCTATGCGAGGCACTGTTCTAAGTGCTCTACTAATATTTAATCCTAATTACAATTATTTGAGATAAGTACTATTATTATTCCCAGTTCTAGGTGAGGAAGCTGGGGCACAGTGAGGTCAGTACCTTGTTCAGTGTTATACAGTTCATAATGGTGGAACTGAGGTCTGAACTAAGGCTGTAGAGCTCCAGGATCTGTGTGCCTCTTACATTGTGGGTATCCCTCCCCCACTGGCTAGCCAGTTCCTCAAGGCCAGAGGCCGTATCTATCTAACTGCCTATCTATTTGTTTTTTATTTTTTGAGTCAGGGTCTTGCTTTGTTGCCCAGGCTGGAGTATAGTGGTACCATCACAGCTCACTGCAGCCTTGACCTTCCAGGCTCAAGTGATCTTCCTGCCCCAGCCTTCCAAGTAACTGGAACTACAGGCACACCACCATACCCAGCTAAATTTTTCATTTTTTATTTTGTAGATACAGGGTCTCACTGTGTTGCCCAGATGGGTCTCAGAACTCCTGGGCTCAAGCAGTCCTCTTGCCTTGGCCTCCCAAAGTGCTGGGATTACAGAGTGAGCCACGACACCCAACTGTATCTATTTATTTAAGAATCCCAGTACTTGGCCTGATAGCTCAATACCTCTATGTTGAACTATTAATCCAAAAAAACAATAGTGTTGGCTGGGCGTGGTAGCTCACACCTGTAATCCCAGCATTTTGTGAGGCCAAGGTGGGCAGATCACGAGGTCAGGAGTTCGAGACCAGCCTGACCAACGTGGTGAAACCCGTCTCTACTAAAAATACAAAAATTAGCCAGGCATAGTGGCACGCGCCTGTGATCCCAGCTACTCAGGAGGCTGAGGCAGGAGAATCACTTGAACCCAGGAGGTAGAGGTTGCAGTGAGCTGAGATCATGCCACTGTACTCTAGTCTGGGTGACAGAATGAGACTCCATCTCAAAAAACAAACAAAAACATAGAGTTTTCTCTATTACACAAATTGAAGGGTTTGCACTGAGTGTTGTATTTATCCTCTATCCAGTCTTATCTTGGAGCACAAAGCAAAAAGGGGCAGCATCCTCCATTGTCTCTGCAAACTTAGGCCTGAGCAAGAGGGCTGCCCGCTTGCTTCCACGTAGCCAGCCAGTGTATGTTCAGGGCCAAGTATAGAGGGAGAAGAGGGTGGCACATGGGTGGTTTTGTTTAACTGGAAGACAGTGGGTAGATTGGAACTAGCATTTGAAGATGTTGAGAGCTGTGGATCACGGGCAAGAAAAGCTCTGTTCTGTGACTGTGGGGCAGGAGGAGGAAACTGATGCTTCTGAGGGTGAGCGCGATGAGATAACATGCCTGTGTATGGGCCTCAGGTTAGACAGTGCTGAGGTCTCCTGTCACTGGGCATCCAGCTGGGTGCTACGGCTGTGGCTCCTGTCTCCTGCAGCCTTGTCAGGGCCCAAGGCCTTCCCTGTCAGCACTTGCTGCAGCCTACTCACTGAAGTTGTGTTCTGGGTGGGTGTGTAGAATACTCGCACTCCTACTTGGGGCATCAGGGAGCTCTCTAGCAGTTTCTTTTGCACCTAGGGAGAGCCCACTGCTAAAAAGGCCTGGTCAAATCCTCAGGTGTACATGGACATCAAGATTGGGAACAAGGCAGCTGGCTGCATCCAAATGCTCCTGCGTTCCGATGTCGTGCCCATGACAGCAGGTGAGCAGGATGCCATGGTCAGGACGGCGGGACACTGGTGGCTGAGCAAGATGGGGAGGAAGCTACCTGGAGTCCTGGGCCCTTAACACTATTTCCATCTGAGGCATTTCAGATCCCAGCATTTTGTAACATGAGGCACAGCAGGCATTGTTGAAGCTCTGTAAAGGCTTAGAGCCATTAGAAAGAATAGGCAACTGAAAGTATAAACAGTTTTAATTATCTTCTGGTTTGATTTTATTGTTGGGTTTTTTTTTTTTCTTTGTAATTTTATTTGGATATATTTTCAAACTTACAGATATATAGAATAAGAATTCTGTAAGAATATTTCAAGGGGCCAGGTGCAGTGGCTCACACCTGTAATCTCAGCACTTTGGGAGGCCACAGTGGGAGGATCACTTGAGGCCAGGAGTTTGAGCTCAGCCTGAGCAACACAGCAAAAGACTCCATCTCTACAAAAAATACAAAATTAGATGGGTATAGTGGGATGTGCCTGTAGTTCCAGCTATTTGGGAGGCTGAGACAGGAGGATTGCTTGAGCCCAGGAGGTTGAGGCTGCAGGCCATAATTGCACCACTACACTCCAGTCTTGGCAACAGAGCAGGGCCTTGTCTTAAAAAAAGAAAAAGAAAAAGAAAAAAAGCATAGTTAGAGGAACTCTTATATATCCTTTACCTATTCATTAATTTCCTTTTTTTGTCCTGTATGCTTTATCATTTTCTTTACATACATTGTACACAGGTGCGTATATGTATTTTTTCCCTGTTCAGTTGAGAAGTTGAAGACCATGCACCTTTACTCCTAAATACTTCAGTATATATTTCCTAAGAACCAGAACATTCCCTTGCATAATCAGAGTATAGCTATCAAAATTATAAAATGTAACATTGAGTGATGAGCCATATTCAAATTTTATCACTTGTCCCAATATTGTCCTTTATAGTAATTTTTAGCAATTTTTCTTCCCTGACTAGGATTCCCACATTGATTTAGTTGTCAAATCTCTTCAGTCTTCTTTTATTTGAAACCATTTCTTAATTTTTCATTGTCTTTTTCGATCTTGACATGTTTGAAAAGAATAGGCCAGTTGTGTTTAAGTGCTCCTTCTCAGTTTATATTTGTCTAGTACTTCTTCATGATTAGATTTAGGTTATGTGTTTTGACAGCAACAGCACAGAAGCAGTGTTGTTAGTGCATCGTATGAGGAAGTACATGATGTCAGTTCAGATGTTTGCAATGTTAATTTTGTTGACTTGGTTGAGGAGTTATTTGCCAAGTGTCTTCTCTGGAAAAAATGCAGGTTTTTTTTTTTTTTTCTTTGAGACAGGATCTAGTTCTATTGCCCAGGCTGGAGTGCAGTGGTGTGATCACGGCTCACTGCAGCTTACTGCAGCTTCAACCTTCCAGGCTCAAGTGATCCTCCCAGCTCAGCTTCCCAAGTAGCTGGGACCACAGGCATGCACCACCATGCCCAGCCAATTTTTTATTATTTTTTTGTACAGATGGGGGTTTCACTGTGTTTCCCGGCTAATTTTTATATATATATATATTTTTGTAGAGATGGTGGGGTTTCGCCATGTTGTCCAGTCTGGTCTTGAACTGGACTCAAGTGATCCTCTCACCTCGGCCTCCCAAAATGCTGGGATTACAGACATGAGTGACCACACCCAGCCAGAAAAGTACTATTTTTAAGGGTATCAATCAGAAGCTAAAAGTTTGTCTCCTTACTATTCAGCTCATCTCCCAGAGGTAGCTAGTATTGACAGTTGTGTTTTCCTTTTTTCTTAAATATTCATGAAGACCTTTTTTTTTACCCATAATCTTTTTTGTTGTAATCTAGCTTTTAAAAATGTTTCTCAAAGTCATAATTACACATAGTTTAAAGAAAATCATGGCCGGGCGCGGTGGCTCAAGCCTGTAATCCCAGCACTTTGGGAGGCCGAGACGGGCGGATCACGAGGTCAGGAGATCGAGACCATCCTGGCTAATACGGTGAAACCCTGTCTCTACTTAAAAATACAAAAAACTAGCCGGGCGACGAGGCGGGCGCCTGTAGTCCCAGCTACTCGGGAGGCTGAGACAGGAGAATGGCGTAAACCCGGGAGACGGAGCTTGCAGTGAGCTGAGATCCGGCCACTGCACTCCAGCCTGGGTGGCAGAGCAAGACTCCGTCTCAAAAAAAAAAAAAAAAAAGAAAATCGTTCTGTAATAAAACATTCTTCTGCCCCCCACCCAACATCATTTTTCTGCCCTACCAGAGGCAACATTCATTTCTTTTAACTATTTTAATTATTTGGGCTTTTATTGCTATGTCTCTGAAAAATATACTCATGTAACTGTTAGTAATCCCAGGCTGGAGTGCCATGGCATGATCTTGGCTCACTGCAACCTCTGCCTCCCGGGTTCAAGTGATTCACCTGCTTCAGCCTCCCAAGTAGCTGGGATTACAGGCGCCTGCCACGATGCCCGGCTGGTTTTGTATTTTTAGTAGAGACAGGGTTACACCATGTTGACCAGGCTGGTCTCGAACTCCTGACCTCAGGTGATCCTCCCACCTCTGCCTCCCAAAGCGCTGGGATTACAGGTGTGAACCATGGCACCTGGCCTCCCTCCTCTACTATCCATTTTAGATACCTCTCATCCTTACCTCAGCTGGCTCCTCTGCTAATCTAAATGGCTTATCTGCTGGGGTGACCTAGACCTTTGTCTGTGGGGATTTGAGCTCCTGGTCATTATATACCTTCTCAGGTCATGGCTGCCTAGCACAATTGGATAGGGGAGTCCAAATGTTTATTCAGTTGTCTTAAGAGCAGTTTATAGAAAGTCCATCTTTGCCCCAGTGATTTAAGATGCCAAGCTTTATGAAATACTTAATATACTTAATTCCTTTACATATATATATATATTTTTTTTTTTTTTTTTTTTTTTTGAGACAGAGTTTCACTCTTGTTGCCCGGGCTGGAGTGCAATGGCATGATCTCAGCTTACTGCAGCCTCCGCCTCCCGGGTTCAAGTGATTCTCCTGCCTCAGCCTCCTGAGTAGCTGGAATTACAGGTGCATGCCACCACACTTAGCTAATTTTCTGTATTTTTAGTAGAGACAGGGTTTCACCGCGTTGATCAGGCTGGTCTCGAACTCCTAACCTCAGGTGATCCACCTGCCTTGGCCTCCCAAAGTGCTGGGATTACAGACCTGAGCCACCACACCTGGCCTATGTATATATTTTAATAGAGATGAGGTCTTGCCATGTTGCCCAGGCTGGTCTCCAACTCCTCTGCTCAGGCAATCCTCCTGCCTTGGCCTCCCCAAGTACTGAGATTACAGATGTGAGCCACCATGCCCAGCTGAAATACTGAATTTTCATATGTATCTGGGTCTATTTCTAGACTTTCTCTTCTTTTCACCTAGTCTGTTCAATCTATTTGTGTGCCACTTCCACAATTAAGCATTTAGTTTAAATAAAGGTATTATGTACTTTTTTCGATTTGGAGAGCTGGAGTTTGCGGGGGGTGTGTGTGTTTTATTTTAGAGACAGGGTCTCACTTTGTCACCTAGGAGTGTGCCACCACACCTGGCTAATTTCTGTATTTTTAGTAGAGATGGGGTTTTGCCATGTTGGCCAGGCTGGTCTTGAACTCCTGACCTCAGGTGATCCACCCACCTCAGCCTCCCAAAGTGCTGGGATTACAGGCATGAGCCACCATGGCTGGGACCCAGCTAATTATTTGTGTTTTTGTAGAGATGGCGTGTTACAGAGAGCCGGAGTTTTAATGATCTAGTTAGATATTCTTACCTCAGACCTTTCCCTTTCTCAATCCCAGAGAATTTCCGCTACCCGCGCACCCATTTAAAGGACTCAGCTTCAAGGGAAGCAGCTTCCACCGCATTATCCCCCGGTTTATGTGCCAGGGCAGTGATTTCACAAACCACAACGGCACCAGGGGCAAGTCCATCTACAAGAAGAAGTTTGATGATGAAAACTTGATCTTCAAACACACAGGACCAGGTAGGAACTACTCATCTGTGGTGACAAGGGAGGCTGGGCAAGGGCAGCTGGCTGTGCAGGATGGAAGGATGAACCGTGGTTCTGGCTGAGAAACGGAGTCTGGAGGAGACCCAGCC
Organism: Trachypithecus francoisi; assembly: GCF_009764315.1. NCBI lineage: Eukaryota > Metazoa > Chordata > Mammalia > Primates > Cercopithecidae > Trachypithecus > Trachypithecus francoisi. The sequence goes on from NW_022681457.1 coordinate 85,095,953, forward strand.
ACCAGACACAGGAGGACCGTTCAGCCTTGCTAGGGTGGAGTTAACTTTGGGCTTTGAAAAGCTTTTTTGTTTTTTATTTTGGCTTATTTCAGTTCCCATTTGTCTCCTTTCATTAAAAGAGGAAGACGCATAAATGCCTGGGTCTGCTCCTACAGTGGTGTCTTGTTATTGTTTTTGTAACTTTTTATTTTATGTAATGTCAAGCTCACGGAAGAGTTACAAGAATATTGTGATGAACCCCACATACCTTTGCTCGCATTTACTCAGGTTCTCCAGTTGTTTATATTGGTGAACATCATTTCCTATTTATTCTCCTTCTGTATATATTTATAGACAGTGTGTATTTTTTTAGAGCCATTTGAGAGTAAGTTGGAGAGTTCATGTTCATCCACCACTAAATACTTCAGCTTGTATTTCATAAGAAACAGGGTATTTTTAATATCACCAGGACATAGTTCTCAAAATCAGAAAATGAACACTGCTACAATACTATTCTCTCATCTGCAGTGCATACTCAGATTTCCTCATGTGATACCACATCATCCTTTTGGGGGTTTTCATGGTTGGCACATGTCCTAGACTCATAGATGCGCTGCCCATCCGCCCGCGCTACACTGCCCTGTTGCCTCACTCACATCCTACGCACCGTTGCTGGACACACTCTCCTTCCTCTTGCGAAGGAGCCCGCTGCCCCTGTCTCATGCTCCTTACCTAGTGCAGAACTCAGTGTGCTGGAGAAAAGCACAGCCCTGAGCTATCTGGTCCCTCTTGAGTTGAGGGGCTCAGGTCTTAAGGGCACTTTGAGCAATACCCAGTGGTCCTCCCAGATTGCTGGAGGTACTTGTCATCCATGGTCTGACTGGAAAACACGCCTTTTCTTCACTCCTCAGCCCTCCAGCATTGCTTCATACATTCTCCCTCTCAACTGATGGTGTCACTTATTTATAGAAACAATCATAAGAGAACTATTTAGTCTTCCCACAGCCAGATCTAATCCCCTGCCTGCATCATTCTCTCCTGCCTGGCCTGCTTGCCTTCCTGTGACAATGGTGGCCTCCCTCTTGTCTTACCTTTTACCCCATGGTGTCTTCCCTCAGTCTCTTCCCTTGTCTCTTCCTCCTCCTAGTCTCTAAATTTTTGGAGGGACCCAGTGCTCACCATGGCTTTTCTTTATCTGTATTCACTCTTTACCTTAATAGTTCTCACCCTTTTAGCCTAGCACCTGCCTCTTACAGCTCAGGCTCTAGTGTGCTGAGATGGAAGTCTCAGCTCTATACCCTTCCAGTGAATGCCTAATTAAAAACACGGTATTGGCTGGGTGCAGTGGCTCATGCCTGTAATCCCAGCACTTTGGGAGGCTGAGGTGGGAGGATTGCTTGAACCCAGGAGTTTGAGACAAGCTTGGGCAACATGGCAAGACCCCACCTCTACAGAAAATACAAAAATCAGTTAGGCATTGTGGCGAACACCTGTAGTCCCAGCTACTCAGGAGGCTGAGGTGGGAGGATGGCTTGAGCTGGGGAGGTGGAGGTTGCAATGAGCCAAGATTACACCATTTGGACTCCAGCCTGGGTGATAGAGTGAGACTCTGTCTCAAACAAAAAAACCCACAGTATTATGCCATAGTTGTAATATAAAGGGAAATTAAAGGAAAATAATTTGTAATAACATAATATGCATTTCAGTATTCAAATGCTTGGACACAACTACACGTATGAAGTACTTGAACATGTGTACTTCTGCCTAGAGCCGCACTTGGTAGTGTGGATTGATTCAGGTATGTTGTTTTGGCAGAATCAAAGTAACATGATGTTTTGAAATAGTAAAAATCTCTTAGTAAAATTCTGAACAAAAAGAAATGAAAAAAAATTGATACAAAAAAATTATTTGGATTTATATGGAACGTGGAGTTAGGTTCTAGGCTCAGATCATTATAAATAGATTTTTCTTATCTACATGAATGTTATTCAGGGCTTTTGAAAGTACAGGTTTTAGAATAACTCTCCATTAGGTAGGAGACTGCAGGACATCTAGAGTGCCTCCCTGATCCCTTCCTTCTAATGCCAGTAGCACCCTATTACCACCAAAAATAGACTGCAATTTCTAGTAGCCCCTAGGGGGCAGTATGACACCACTGAGAACCCATGCCCTGGGCAATCACGCTGCCCAGTCCCAGGACTTTCAGTGAAATCACTGAGTTAAGTTTGTCCACATGGGTCTCCATGCTGATGGCTCCCTAAGTTCCAGACTCCTGTCCAACCACCTACCTGTCACCTTTGCTGGATATCCCACAAGCATCTCACACTTCACATGTCCAAAATGTGGCCTTGGCCTTCTCCTCCACACCCTTCCTCCCCCTTTTCTCTGTTTCAGTAAATGACTCCACCATCCACTTAGCTGCTTGGTCAGAAACTTAGGAGTCATCATGGACTCCTGTGTCACCTACAGGTCACATCTATCTGACTTCAAGTCATCTCCTGGCCCAGCCACTCTTCACCCGTCCACCATGACCACCAAGTCCTGTTTCCAGCCTGGTTGCTTCACCCTCATAGTCTGATCTTCACCTGGCAGTCAGAGTGATTGTTTTTTTTTTTTTTTTTTTTTGAGACGGAGTCTTGCTCTGTCGCCCAGGCTGGAGTACAGTGGCCGGGTCTGGGCTCACTGCAAGCTCCGCCTCCCGGGTTTACGCCATTCTCCTGCCTCAGCCTCCCGAGTAGCTGGGACTACAGGCGCCCGCCACCTCGCCCAGCTAGTTTTTTGGTTTTTTTTGTATTTTTTAGTAGAGACGGGGTTTCACCGTGTTAGCCAGGATGGTCTCAATCTCCTGACCTCCTGATCCACCAGTCTCGGCCTCCCAAAGTGCTGGGATTACAGGCTTGAGCCACCGCGCCCAACCCAGAGTGATTGTTTTTAATCATAAATCTGATCACATCATCCTCCTGCTGACCCATCCTGCACTGTGCGTGGGACCCCGTCCTACAGGGCTAACCCAGCTTGGGTCCTGGCGCCTCTCTGTACCCCTAGGATGTGCTGCTGCCCCTTGCCCTCTGCATCCATAGGCAATCTCGCTGTTTCTCAGACGTGCTGAGCTCACTTCTGCCTCAGGGCCTTTGCATATGCCCTTTCCTCTCCTGGAGTGTTCTTCTTCCACTGTCCAGATGGTTCACACCCACTTCCTTCAGATGCCACGCATGTGTTCCCTCGGCTGACAGGCCTACCCTGACCTCTCCCTAAAATAGGCTTTCCTGCCATCTCACTCTTCTTTTTAATCAGCTTCAGTTTTCTTCTTATGCTTATTACCTGAAATTGTGTTATACATTTATTATTTTACTTATTTATTTTCTGTCTCCCTTTCTCCCATGTCAGCCTCATGAGGGCAGGACTTAGGCTTTCTTGTTCACCGTTGTATTCTGGAACAGTGTCTGGCACACAGCAAGCATGCAATAAATATTTGAATATTTATTTTAAAAAGCTATTGGTTGGGTGTGGTGGCTCATGCCTATAATCCCAGCACTTTGGGAAGCCAAGGCTGGCAGATCACCTGAAGTCAGGAGTTAGAAACCAGCCTGGCCAACATGGTGAAACCCTGTCTCTGCTAAAAATACAAAAAAAAAAAAAAAAAAAAAAAAAATAGCCAGGTGTGGTGGTGGGTACATGTAATCTCAGCTACTTGGGAGGCTGAGGCAGTAGAATTGCTTGAACCCAGGAGGCGGAGGTTGCAGTGAGCCAAGATTGCGCCACTGCACTCCAGCCTGGGCGACAGAGCAAGACACCATCTCAAAAAAAAAGTTATTAACAGGCTGCTCTGTTAAGTGCCAGGCTCTCTGACTCTGGGAATCAGGTGGAATGGAGCCAGGTGTGGTGGCTCATGCCCGTAATCCCAGCACTTTAGGCCTAGGCAGGCAGATTGCTTGAGCCCTGGAGTTTGACACCAGCCTGGGCAACATGGCAAAACCCCGTCTCTATAAAAAATACAAAATTAGCTGGGCATGGTGGTGTGTGCCTGGTCACAGCTACTTGAGAGCCTGTGGCGGGAGGATCGCTTGATCCTGGGAGGTTGAGGCTGCAGTGAGCTATGATTGGGCCACAGCACTCCAGCCTGGATGACAGAGTGAGATCATGTCTCAAAAAACAAACAAAGGCCGGGCGCGGTGGCTCAAGCCTGTAATCCCAGCACTTTGGGAGGCCGAGACGGGCGGATCACGAGGTCAGGAGATCGAGACCATCCTGGCTAACACGGTGAAACCCCGTCTCTACTAAAAAATATAAAAAATTAGCCGGGCGAGGTGGCGGGCGCCTGTAGTCCCAGCTACTCGGGAGGCTGAGGCAGGAGAATGGCGTGAACCTGGGAGGCGGAGCTTGCAGTGAGCTGAGATCCGGCCACAGCACTCTAGCCTGGGCGACAGAGCGAGACTCCGTCTCAAAAAAAAAAAAAAAAAACAAACAAACAAACAAAAAGAGTAGAATGGGACATGGTTCCCCTATGAAGGGGGTACCCAGTCTAGAGGCCCAGCCATGAAGAGGGGAGTTTCTTATTGCCACAGTGAGCCGTAGCTCCTTATCCTATGCCCCCTAGTCCCCTGGCAAACCCAGGCTTTTTATTTGTTTGTTTTGTTGTTGAGGCAGAGTCTTGCTCTGTCTCCCAAGCTGCAGTGCAGTGGCATGATCTTGGCTCACTTGCAGCCTCAACCTCCTGAGCTCAAGCGATCCTCCTGCCTCAGCCTCCCACGTAGCTGGGACTAGTAGGTACATACCACCACACCTGGCTAGTTTTAAATTTTTTTTTTTTTTTTTTGAGATGGAGTTTTGCTCTGTCGCTCAGGCTGGAGTACAGTGGCGCGATCTGGGCTCACTGCAAACTCCGCCTCCCAGGTTCATGCCATTCTCCTGCCTCAGCCTCCCAAGTAGCTGGGACTACAGGCGCCCGCCACCACGCCCGGCTAATTTTTTGTATTTTTAGTAGAGACGGGGTTTCACCGTGTTAGCCAGGATGGTCTCGATCTCCTGACCTTGTGATCCACCTGCCTCGGCCTCCCAAAGTGCTAGGATTACAGGCGTGAGCCACCGCGCCCAGCCGTTTTAAATTTTTTGTAGAGATGAGAGTTTTCTCTGTTGCCCAGGCTGGTCTTGTATTCCTGGACTCAAGCGATCCTCCTGCCTTGGCCTGCCAAAGTGCTGGGATTACAGGCGTGAGCCATGGTGCCTGGCCCCAGGCCTTTTAGACCGAACTGACATCACCTCCTTCAGAAAGCCTTCATGATGAGTGTTTGTGTGAGTGTCTCTATTTTTCACAAACACTTACATGACTCTAGTGCTCCCATTCTATGCACAAATGTCTGTGTCACTGGGTTGTACCATTTTGTAGTGTAATTATCTTTTTAACAGCTTTAGTAGGATATTATTTACATACCATCCAGTTTGCCCATTTAAAGTACACATTTTAATGGTTTTTAATGTATTCACAGAGTTGTGCGACCATCACTACAAGTAATTTTAGAACATTTTATCACCCCAAAAAGCAGCTTCATACCCTTTAGCACTTGCTCCCTATCCTGTTGGTCTCCTGCCCTGGGAAACCCCAATTCACTTTATGTCTTTATAGATTTTCCCATTCTAGGCATTTAATATATAAGTGGAATCATACAATATGTAGGCTTTTGTGAGTGTCTTCTTTCACTTAGCATAATGTTTTCAAGGTTCATCCATGATGTAGCATGGATGAAGAAGCATTCCTTGTTTGTTTTTTTTGTTTTGTTTTTGAGACGGAGTCTTCCTCTGTTGCCCAGGCTGGAGTGCAGTGGCATGATCTCAGCTCACTGTAAGCTCCACCTCCTGGGTTCACACCATTCTCCTGCCTCAGCCTCCCGAGTCACTGAGTCTACAGATGCCTGCCACCACGCCCAGCTGATTTTTTAAAATTTTTAGTAGAGACCAGGTTTCACTGTGTTAGCCAGGATGATGTCGATCTACTGACCTCATGATCCGCCCACCTCGGCCTCCCAAAGTGCTGAGATTACAGGCGTGAGCCGCTGGACTAGACCTTTTCTCTCATTCTGTGGGTTGTCTGTTCACTTTTTTGATGGCATCGTTTGAAGCACAAGATATTTTAATTTTGATAAAGTCTAATTTATTTTTTTTGTTACTTGTACTTTTGGTGTAGTGAATATGAAGATTTACTCCTACATTTTCTATTAAGTATTTTATGGTTTTCTCTTTTAGATTCAAGTCTTTGCTCCATTTGGGGTTAATTTTTGTGTATAGTGTGAGGAAAGTGGTCCAGTGTTACTCTTTTGCAGGGGGATTTTCAGTCGTCCTAGCACCATTTGTTGAAAAGGCTAGTTTTTTCCTGTTTAATTGTCTTGGTATCCTTGGTGAATATAGTTGACCATAAATGTAAGGGTTTCTTCTGGATTCTAAATTATATTTTGTTGATCTATATGTCTGTCATTAGGCCATTACTACTGTGTCTTAAATTCTGTAGCTTTGTAGTAAGTTTTTAATTCCGGAAATGCTAGTCCTCCAACTTTATTTTTCCTTTCAAGATTGTTTTGGTTATCCTGAGTCTCTTACATTTCTTATGAATTTTGAGATAAGCTTGTCAACTTGTACAAAAAAAGCCAGCTAGGATTTTAATACAGATTGCACTGAATATGTAGATCAATTTAGGAGTATCGTCATCTTAACAATATTAAGTCTTCTAATCCCATGAACGCAGGGTATCTTTTCATTTGTTTAGGTCTTCTTCAGTGTTTTTCAGTAATGTTGTGTGGTTTTCTTTTTCTTTTTTTTTAATTGGGATCTTGCTATGTTATCCAGGCTGGTCTCGAACTCCAGGGCTCAAGCAATCCTCCCATCTTGTCCTCCCAAAATGCTGGGATTATAGGTGTGAGCCACCATGCCTAGCGAGTGAGAATTCTTTAAATATTCTAGATACAGGTCTCTTATCAGATGTATAATTTGCAAATAGTTTCTCTCATTCTTTTTTTTTTTTTTTTAGACAGGGTGTCACTCTGTTGCCCAGGCTGGAGTGCAGTGGTGCAGTCACAGCTCACCATGGTCTTGAACTCCTGTACTCAAGTGGTCATTATGTTTCAGCTTTACAACCAGCTGGAACTACAGAAACACATCACTACACCTGGCTAAGTTTTACATTTTTTTTTTATAGACAGCTGTGACGGTACCACTGTACTCCAGCCTGGACAACAGAGCAAAACCCTTCTAAAGAAAAAAAAGATATATATATATATATAAATAAAAATTATACTTCTTCTTTTTTTTTTTTTTTGAGACAGAGTCTCGCAATGTCACCCAGGCTGGAGTGCGGTGGTGCAATCTCGGCTCACTGCAAGCTCCGCCTCCCCGGTTTACGCCATTCTCCTGCCTCAGCCTCCTGAGTAGCTGGGACTACAGGTGCCCGCCACCATGCCTGGCTAATTTTTTGTATTTTTAGTAGAGGTGGGGTTTCACTGCATTAGCCAGGATGGTCTCGATCTCCTGACCTTGTGATCTGCCCACCTCAGCCTCCTAAAGTGCTGGGATTACAGGCGTGAGCCACCACACCTGGCCATATATATAGCAATTATATTTCTATACGTTAGCAATGAACAACCTGAAAACAGAATAAAAAGAAAAACAATTATACTTATGATAGCATAAAAAAGAGTAAAATATTTAGGCATAAGTTTAAGAGATGTATACAGCTTATACTTTGAAAACCACAAAAAAGGCCAGGCATGGTGGTTCACACTCGTAATCCCAGCACACTGGGAGACTGAGGTGGGAAAATCACTTGAGTCCAGGAGTTTGAGACCAGCCTGAGGCAACATAATGAGACCTTGTCTCTACAAAAATATATATAATCAGTTGTATATTGATTGTGTATTCTGCAACATTGCTAAACTTGTTTATTAGTTCTAATAGTTTTTTTGTGGATTTTTTAGGATTTTCTATATGCAAGAGTGTGTCGTCATCTGCAAATAGAAATAGCTTTACATTTTCCTTGCTGATTGGATGCCTTTCATTTCATTTTTTTCACCTAATTACCCTGGCTAAGAACCTTCAGTACAATGTTGAATAGAAATTTCAAGGACAGATATCCTCATCTTGTTCCTGAACTTAGGGGGAAAGCATCTTATTTTTCACCATGTAGTTTTCTGTTGATACCTTTTATCAGATTGAGAAAGTTCCCCCTTCCATTCCTAGTTTATTGAGTTTTCATTATGCAAAGGTATTGGATTTTGTCTATTGCTTTTTCTGTATCTGAGATGATTATGTGGGTTTTGTCCCTTATACTATTGATAATTGTCTGTTACACTGATTGATTTTTAGATGTTAAACCAACTTTGCATTCCTGAGATGAGATGAATCCACATCTTTTTTAGGTGACTCTATTTCACTAGATTGTGAACACCACCACTGTTAGGGCCAGTGTCCCCAGGGGGCAGGTAGGGGTGGATGTCCCTAAAGTCTGTCTTTATTCTGCTCTTTCACTCCCCTGAGTGTCCCCTCTTCTAGTCTGTCTGCAAAGGAAAGGATGGGAAGCCAAGGCAGAGGTGATCATTGGCAACTGTGGGGAGTACGTGTGGCACTCTCTCTGCTCTCCACTCTGCTCTTGCCCCTGCACATCCAGGAAGGAGCTGCCAGCCTCAGAGGAGGCAGCACAGAGGGTGCCCTGTTTGAAGCAAGCAGCATTTGTGGCATGAGGCCTGCCTTAGGGTCAGCTTGGAGCATCTCTGTAGGCACAGCCTGGACTGTTCCCAAGTGCAGCTGTGGGCCCAGGAGCCAGCACAGGTGCTCCTTCACCAACCACCACTTTTCCCGGCTTTTGCTGCTGGGTCTGCTGTGGGCCCACCACTGTGGCTCCTGGATGTTTTGTTCTGTTTGGTTTGCTAAAATAAATCCTTGTTCTTATACTGCTGCCTGCCAGCCAGGTCCCAGGTGTTTTCAGAGATTGCTGCTGGGACAGGCCATAGCATCTCTGCTGCTGCTTTTCTGCCTTAGGCCAAGTCCCTTAGGAGATGCCCTCGTCAGCCCATTGTGGGGCAGTAGAAGTGAAAGCCATGTAAAAGTGCCTCTGTCTTCTCTTTCTGGTTGGTTACCATTCCTGCTGTCACACCAGCTGGTCCTGTGCCTGATGGGCATCTGTCGTCAGTCTCACTGACCTGGCACTCACTATGTACTCCCTGAACCGACAGATCTGTATTACTGAGGAGCACCCAGGGCCCTTCTTTAGTCAGCAGATGTGCTTGGTGCTGGGGAGAAACGAGCCAGGGGTGGCTCCTACTTCCTCCTCCCAACCCCAGGCCTACTTGGAAACTGCAGTGTGGTGTCATGGTGCACAGCCTGTGCTAGGATGGCCTCTCACCCTGCACCGGTTTTGGGCCAGCCAGGCCACCTCATGGCCTCCTTCAGGTGTTGAAGCTGAGTCCTATCAGTCTCCAAAAACCTCCCCCAGGGCTCCCCACTGGCTCCCATGACATGTACTAGGAGCTCTGTCTGAATCAAGTCTTTTTTTCTTTTTTTGAGACGGAGTTTTCCTCTTGTCACTCAGGCTGGAGTGCAATGGCATGATCTCAGCTCACTACAACCTCTGCCTCCCAGGTTCAAGTAATTCTCCTGCCTCAGCCTCCCAAGAAGCTGGGATTACAGGCACCGCCACCATGTCCAGCTAATTTTTGTATTTTTAGTAGAGATGGGGGTTTTGCCATGTTGGCCAGGCTGGTCTTGAACCTTAGGTGATCCACCCACCTCAGCCTCCCAAAGTGCTGGCTGAATCAAGTCTTGATGTTTAGAATTCACCAGGGTGAGGTTGGTGGGGAAAGGAGAAGCCTATTGCCCTGGCCCCAGTGACCCCAAGCCAGCTCCATCTCTGGCACCCTGGGTGGGGCTTTGCCCCCTGGATCAGCTTGGGCCGGCAGTGCTCCCAGCAGGACTCACTCCTCAATGTCGATGTCATTACTGCTGGTCAGTCATGGCCATCAGGACAGGCAGCATTGAGGACAGGATAAGGCAGCTACGCAGGGCTGCCATGAAGCCCAGGAGAGAAGAGGATGTGTGTGAAGTGCTCAACATGGTGGATTCTGGGGTGAAGAAGGATGTGTGTGAAGTGCTCAAAATGGTGACAGGCAGGCTGGCCGGAGGCCCGGGGAGGGAGAACTGGTCCCACAACCTTGTGAAACAAGGGAGGACCTTATTGCTGTGCTTGCCTGATTACCCTGGGAAGGAGGGACCAAGGGACCAGCCAGAGGCCAGTGGGAGAAGAACCATCAGGGTTTCCTCAGAAGTTATCCCGGTGGGTCCACCTGTGACCCTTGTACTCTGAGGTCACCTGCCCCTACTTGTGCCAAGTGTTGCACAGAGAAGGAGAGGAGGTTCTTGGCCCAAGGATTCCAGACCAGTGGCCAGCCTCGTGGCCATGCGATCTGAGCACCGGGCTGCCTGCTGCCCTGCTCACAGGAGCCCCACCCCGGCCTCTGAGGAAGGGAACGCAAGACCAGACATACAAGGGAGAAGCTAAAGCAGAACTCAAGGGATGGAAGGCTACTAATAGTTATGTTTTCAAAGAATATTTAATCAGAGGAACTTTCAAAATGTTTCATACATTGAATAGATCCGATCACCAAGCAGTGCATAGAGTAGGATCCTAACTTTGTAAAATATCCATATGTCCTATATAAAGACAAATGTGTATGTGCCAAGAAAAAAGACTGGAGAAGGAATTATGAACAGTGGTTATCTCTGTGATTGATTTTGGGTGTTTGTATTCTGGTTTTGTTATTTTCAAAATTTTCCCCAGCACACAGATAACATTTTCTTATGTGAGAAAAAACATTTTTTAAAAAGCAGGGGATGGAGAGCGGCAACTGTTTGCTCAAGACTTCTCAGTAAGGAAAGGAACCTGGGGTAGAAAGCTCCCCCTTCAGCTGCCCATGAGGGCACAGGTGGGCCCCACACACAGTACGGAGCTAGGTCAGGGCCACATGCCTGCCACTTCCTCAGCAGAGACCCTAGCACAGGTCACTGTCGGCCCAGACTCCTTCCACAAGCAGGCGAGGGTGCAGGGCCACACCTCATCCAAGAGATGACCACGTTTAGGTTTTTTGAAGAAAAGCACAGCTCTCAGGTAAATACAGCAGCACCTCCAAGCACATTCTGGGAGGAGTGGGTTTTATGAGGAAGGCACACAAGGAAGGCCCAAATTTGCAAGTCCCTTTAAAATGAGCCTGCTCAGAAGTGCTGTTTATTCCACAGGTCTGCGCAGGCCTGGCACTAAGTGTCCCGTGGCACATTTGGCCCTCATGGAGGCCTCAAAAGGGCAGGACTAGCACCCTCTTCTACGGAGTGTGAGGAAGTAGCAGGCGCAGCAGGTACATGATGTGGTCAAATTAAGAAGAGGCAGAGGCCGGGTGCAGTGGCTCATGCCTGTAATTCTAGCACTTTGGGAGACTGAGGCAGGAGGATCGCTTGAGCTCAGGAGTTCAAGACTGGCCTGGGCAAAGTTAAAGACTGGCCTGGGCAACATAGTGAGACCTGGTTTCTGCAAAGAATATAAAAATTAACTGGGTGTGGTGGCGTGTGCCTGTCATCCCAGCGACTCGGACTGAGGTGGGAGGATTGCTTGAGCCCAGCAGATCGAGGCTGCAGTGAGCCATGATACTGCCACTGCACTCCAGCCTGGGTGACAAAGCAAGACCCTGTCTTTAAAAAAAAAAAGAAAGCAGCCAGGACTTGATGCCAGGTTGACTTGGCTGCAAAACCTGCCCTCTCCTTTTCACAGCCTCCTTTCCTGTGAAATAATAGGGAATTTCTCTAAAGCACATCGCCCAGGTCCCTACATAAAGACAAAGAAACAAGACTTTGTGCGCTCACCTGGCATTAGGGCCAGCACTGTGCTGCAGTTGTGAAGATGGCCACTGGGTTGGGGGATTGTTCTGCACCGAATGGCCCCAGACTCCCTGTCAGTGGCTACTTGGTGCAGCCGGTGGGCCTGAGTTGACCACCCTTATTTATGCTCCTGATCTGCAGCCTTGAATGCATCCTTGGCTATGGGAGGCAACCAGGTCAGAAGATGACCTTGGTAGCTGAGCACTGACCCCCATCAGCTGTGTGTCCATACGACCTCCTCCCTTTCTGAGGCCTTCTCTATGTGATGTCATTTGGTGGTTGTCTGGGTGGCTAAAGTTACTAGAAGTCTGGCCACCAGGAAGGCCATGACTGTCATGCTTTGTGCTTTGCTGCAAAAAAAGGGAGTCTCATCATGATCCTCAGGCCTGCTCTGCACACCTGATGGGCATGGCAGCATTTGTGTCTTGAAAACATTCATTTCACAAACTTCTAGCACACCCAAACCATGCCAGGTTACACACTGGGCACTGAAGAGACCACACATTTGTCAGTTTCAAAAACTCTACTGCCCAGTATTGGAAGAAGAGAGCTGTTAAATCAGGTCCTGCAATGGCAGACAGGCCCCAAGTCCTATGGCAGCTGGGGGCTCAGGCCATGTCTCAAGCTTTGGGAGAAGGTCATGGGGGCAGACGGGTTCTCTGGGTTGGAAGAGCCTCTGGAATGAAAGAGTCCTATGTCCTCATGTCGCAGGTGAGAAACTGAAGCATGAATAAGAAAGGGAACACCAAGTCAGTGCCTGAGTTGGAACTAGAATACCTGTCTCCTGACACTCAGGCCACTGCTTCTTCCAATCCTTGCTAGCTGAGCTTGAAGTCCTAGACTAATGGGGAACTCACCATCTTCCAGACAGCCTGGGCCCACCCTTTATGTACATGGGAAGGTCTCTTCCTCTGCACTTGCACGCGGAGGCCCTCCCTGGTCCAGGTGGAGGGGCTGCTGTCCCGCACCGTGGCCCCAGGCTCCACCCCTGCTGCCAGACCAGCTCTCCCCAGGCCCCTCTCTGGGGGTGCAGCATGTGAACTCCAGAGAGGCGCATCCTTGGGCACATGGGGAGGTGGAGCCACCCCCCCGGGCTGTGCCTGTGGATGGGGCGGACCCAGGATCTGCTTTTAATGACACGGTTTGGGCAGCTGGACTCTGTCTATTCCAGCAGGTAAATTACAGGCTTAGCAAGTCAGAAATCAAATAAACACTCCAACTCCCAGTGGCTGCTCCAAGGAGAACAGCGGTTTCCGGGAACAACAGAGGCTGAGCAAACCTCCCCACCCAATTCAGCCTAATTACTGCCTGTCACTCCCTGGGACAGGGACCTTTTCTTTGACTCACAGGCCCAAGACACAGGACAGTGCTGGTGGGCACCCAGGGTGACGCCAATTTTGGTGGCCAGCTTGTTCGTAACTCGTAGACACAAGCAAACACTGGCAGTCCCCACCCTTGCCCCATGCCCGGCCAGAGACCGCCAGTCACCCTGCTCTGGATGGAATGGATTGTTCTGCAGTGGGGCAGGCGCGGGAACTGAGGTCTCGTTGACAATGCCTGGTGGTGGCTGTCTGCAGTTCTGTGCTGAGGCCCCAGGCCCTGTCCAGGTTCACTGGAAAAGGTACATAGGTTGATTACTGACGTGAGCCATGGGCAAGGGGAGTAGGCTGCGGGGGCATCTGCTCTCTGCCAGCCTAGACCACACATTGGAGCTGCTGGTCTTGTCTCTGTCTCAATGCTGAGCCCCAAATAGGTCAGCGTGGTAGAGATAGTGGAGGGAACTGGAAGCCCACAGGATTCTTTGCTCCTCTGGGAGTCATACCTCTTTCCTAGGCAGGAAACGGGGCAGGCCCAGGGCAAGGGAACATACATGACATAAAATATCCCCAGTGGCCAGGCACAGTGGCTCACACCTGTAATCCCAGCACTTTGGGAGGCCAGGCAGGTGGATCACTTGAGGTCTGGAGTTCAAGACCAGCCTGGCCAATATGGTGAAACCCCGTCTCTACTAAAAATACAAAAATGAGCCGGGCATGGTGGCGGGCTCCTGTAATCCCAGCTACTCAGGAGGCTGAGGCATGAGAATTGCTTGAACCCGGGAGGCAGAGGTTGCAGTGAGCTGGGATTGCACCACTGCACCCCAGCCTGGGCAACAGAGTGAGACTCCATCTCAAAAAAAAAAACAATCCCCAGTGGCTTTGTGGAGATGTCCAGCTTATTCTTTTTCTAATATGCTAACTGTACCCTGGACCAAATGAGAAGAATCCCAGAACACACTGTGCTGAGAACATGAGCGTGTCCAATTATGCCCAGAAGTGACCAGTATTGTACCTGGGAAGGGGCAGAGCCCTTCTCCCCACACCTAAACCCTCTGGTGAATGGAGAAAAGCTCGGGTCAGCCAACCTCAGACCATCCAGGGCCAGCCACAGTCTGACAGGTCCTAAGATAGGACTTCTGTGCTGACTCCAAAGAGTGTAGTCAGCACAGGCTCTGAGGCTGCTGTGTGCCTTAGGCCACCAAAGTGTTGGACAGGGTGACAGCCACAAACCCCAGGGGAGGGGCACAGAGGGACACAGAAAGGACCAGAAGAAGCCTGACAGGAAGTAGGCACAGAGAGTGAGGGCCCCTGACACTCCTGCTTGAGCTGTGACAGCATTTAAGGGTTTTCTGCCTCTGCGGGGCCCGATCCGGATGAGAAGGGTGGCTGCAGCAGGACCGGGCAGGCGGGTGGGCTCAGTGGCAGCCGCAGGCCTTGACCACCATGTTGCGGTGCTTGCGCAGGATGACGTTGTTGCTGCTGTCATAGTAGAGCACAGAGGTGGCGCTGAGCTTGGTGGGTGCGCAGCATGCCTTGGGGACTGCATCTGGCTTCATCAGGTGCACCTGGCCAGGGAGGGGGCACAGGCAGGGGCATAAGCCCAGCAGCCTCCTCCGAGGACCCACCCAGTCCTGCCCCAGCTCCACCTGCTCCCCGCCCTGGCCATCTCCAAGCCACATGGGAGCAGCACAATAATAAGAAATATTAACAGGAATAAGAGCAGCCCTGAGGGCTCTGAGAGCAGGAGCTGTGGTGACCTGCAGTGCTCAGGGAGGGACACATGGCAGCCCCGGGGGGTGGGGTAAGTGGGCAGGGCGCTAATGAGGGGCCTCGAGTCCCAGGCCAAGGGCTCAGACTTCCTCCTGGGGATAATGGGAAGGAGAACCTCATGGCCAGGTTTGTACCTTAGTGAGGTCCCCAAGGGGGAGCCTGGAAGGACCACTTTCTTCTTTTGGCCCTTCGGGCCCCCAGAGGCTCTGCCTCCCACATCCCAGCCTCCCTCCCCAGGCTCTGGGAGGCCAAGCCTCAGCCCCTCTCCTGTGCTGCTCCTTCCCCCAGAGGCCTGCATCTGCCCTCAGCACTTCAGGGCCCTGCATGTGCCCGCGCCTCTCTACTCCCCGGGCTCAGCTTGGACCTCTCTTCTGAACACCAGACTTGCGGATCCTGCTCCCCTCCCCACTTCTGCACTTGGGGTCTAATGGGGCCTCAGCAGAACACGGAGTTCCTCCTGTCCTGACATCATAGCCCCCACCTGGGAGGCCTCCTGGATGACTCCTCTCGCCTTCTCCCTTCACCGGGAGCAGCCCCTGGCTCAACCTCCACCTCCATGCTGCCTCGGACCACCTGCCCCGTCCAGCTGCCATCACCTGCCAGGTGACCACAGCAGCCCTCACTCGTCCCCTGCTCCTCCGCCTTCCACTGCCGCCCCCATCAGCCTCCCCAAGCCAGAAAGGTCCTTCTGAAGGGTGACGCGGACCAGGTCACTGCTTTGTTAAACACCTCTGACAGCCTTTCAGGTTGCTTGAAATAAAATCCACCCTCATTCTCAGGGACCCCCAGGCCCTAGGGGAGACAGCCCTGCCCACTCCCGGCATCACCTCCCTCCACTCTCCTCCCCTTCACTGCACCCAGCCCCTCCTCCCTGCTGACCCTGAACTTGGGGCCAACTTGCTACTGTCTTAGGGCCTTGCACTTGCTCCTTCTGATGGAACATTCCTCCTCCAGCTGCTGACGTGCCCCTCCTTGTGCAGAGAGGCCGGACCCAGTCTCACTCCACTGATGGCACAGCCGCTCTGCTCTTCCTCACAGGAGGCATCAGCTCCATGGTTGGTTTGCTTCTGTGCCCACTGACAGCCTCCCCTAGAGCACAGCGCCTATCTGTTTGCTGCCCAGCAGGCTGTGAGCGCTCACTTTAGTTGAGCCCCTGAGGGGCCGGGATAGAGAGGATGGAGTCTGGGAGCTGCAGGTGCAGTCACTTTCCCTTGTGCCTCCCACACATGCAGCTGTGAGAACCACACAGCATAAAGGGTGGCTGGGCTGGGCCGCCCCACGCGTCCTCATCACCCCGGGGCCTTTCCAAGGAGGTGGCTCCAGGTGTCCAGCAAACGCCATTTGACTGCCCAGAAAGGAAGCATTATCATAGGCTCAGAGCAGCTTTTGGTAATTTCTTTCCTCTCACACCAAGGCATTGCATGCACACGTGTGTGTGTGTGTGTGTGTGTGTGTGTGTGTGTGTGTGTGTTTTAATTTTTATTTTAGAGACAGGGTTTCGCCATGTTGCCCAGGCTTGTCTCGAACTTCTGGGCTCATGTGCTGCGATTACAGGGTGAGCCACCACGCCTGATCCAGGCATCACCGTTGAACCTCCTAAGAGGAAAACATAAGGCTGTGGAATACCAGGAACTGGAATTCCAGGTAAAAAGTTCTAGAAGGAAGCCTAGGTGCCAGAATCCGCAAACAGAGCACTCCGCAGTGAGCAGCACCAGTGATCCCATCAGAAGCCTGCTTTCATCATTGAAGGTTGCCCCAGACAGCGAGGCATCAAAAGCCAGGGGATCCAGAGAAAACAAATGACCAAGAGAGAAACTGGGGGAAAGGCCAAAAGGTTGAGAGCCAAACCGTCCAGATGCTCCCTGCCTGCGGAGTGGCACAGGTGGGTGATAGCACACACACGTCCCGCACACTGTGTGCACATATCATGGGCAGACAGACCTGCTAGTGTATTCGGGGGCCCATGTGTTAAGATCCCACAGCCCCCACACAGTCTATTTCGTGCGCTGTGCCTCTGTCTGGGCACCACACGCAGGTGCGTAAGTGTCCCACAGGAGCATGTGCGATGCATAGAACAGGCACGTGTATACAACTGTTCAGTGTCAGTGTGGAGTGTGTCCGTGTTCGGGTGCGAGTCTGTGTGTGCTAGTGTGGTTGTATGAGGACCAGTTCCTGCAGAGCTGTGGGAAGTTAGCAACGTTACTGACTCTGTGCAGAGAAATCCCCCTGAGACACGGAGCAGGTGGCCTCACTGTCCTCCCGGCTGGCTGGACCAGACCCCTCTCTGCAGGGTCCCCCACCCCAGGGGGCTGGGCAGGATGGGCATGGTACTGACCAGGGACTGCAGGATGGCGTGGTTGGTGGCGTTCATGCAGGAGCCCAGAGGGAAGGAGCACTCCCCCTCACAGTAATAGGCCGAGTAGCCTTGAGGGGCGATGACCCAGTCCTGGGAGGGATGGGAGAAGGTGAGTCCCATCCATGTGCTCCTCCCTGAGCCTCAGGGCTCAAACCCACCCTCCATCCCTGCAGGGCAGTCTCCCCCAAGAGGCTTGAATCCACCCAGGAACCCCCAGCAGACAACGCTGGGCAGGAGCTCAGGCCCAACATCCCCCATCCTCGCTCTGCATCCCCTTTCCCAGCCAGCCCTCTCCTGCCTGCACCTCCCAGAGCTGCAGTTGCAGCCGATGCAGGGAGGCACTGCCAGCCTGGCCTCAGTTTCCCTGCTGCAAAGCTGACAGCTTAGTTGCAGTCTTCATTTTCATGGTTAAAAAATAAAATGCCCTTTCTCACCATATTCCCTCTTTAGAAAACTTGGAAAACACAGAAAAAAAATAAAGAAGAAAAACTGAAGTCACTCATGATTCTATGTCCTCCCTACAGATTCACTTCTGATCTACAGGTGGCGATTGTCATTTCAAAAACAAGGAGAGTCAGCAATTACCAGCCAGCCAAGGTCCTGGAAGCTGACGTAGAGCTCGTGCCGGCGGCAGACCTGCCGCCCGTGGGAGCCGCGGACGTCATCTGCAGGGACAGAAGGGCAAGGTCTTTTCTGGGGTTCCTGCTCTGTGCAGCTACTACGGGGTACCAGGGTGGGGGGTGCCCTGATGAGCACATTTGTCAAATGAATGACAGGAAACCATTTGGTCTCATAAAGCCCATCCCTGGAACTCTGCTTGTACCGTGACCCAGCTGAAGAGCCTGTCATGGCTCCCGATGGCTAGAGTGACACTGTGCTCAGCACTCCCCTGTCCTTCAGCCTGGGAGCGTCTCGACGCGCCAGTAAACAGCCCAGCAGGACCCTCGGCCATCCTGTGCCGCTTCCTCTCTAGAGACCCCTGTGACTCCAGCCCACCCTCTCCTGCCACACCCGTTCCTCAGGTTCAAGTGGCTCATGACCAGGCCAGTTAAAGGCCGACTCCCTGGGAAGGAGGCCACAGGGTCGGGTCAGGCCTGTCCCTGATCCTGAAGGGCTTGGCCCAGTTGGGGAGAAAACTTCACATAAGCAACCGAGGATGGTGCGGGGTGTCCAGGCACAACCGCGAGTCACGAGGGGCTGCGGCTCCCAGGAAGGGGCAGCTGATTCCGATGGAGGCTCCTGGGAAAGACCTGGAGGAGCCAGGGGGAGAGAGGGGGCCTTCTGGGTGGCAGGGACAGGCAGGACAGGCCTCTGGAGTGCCGGTCGCCAGGGTGCATCAGGGCAAAAGATGGGGTCAGGAAAGGTGGCTGGAGAGGGGCCGTCAGCTTGAACCGACCTGAGCCTGAGGGCTCTGGGCCACCACTTGGTTCTCACCCTGCCTCTCTCCACTGGAAGCCCACAGGGCCTCGGCCCCACCCCGCCCGGCCCTCACCAAAGATCCCTGGGAGTCGGTTGGCCTGCGGCAGCTCGTTGGTTTTCTTTGGCTGCCTCCTTCTCAGTGGCCTCACTGCCCGAGGGGTGCGGATGGGACTCGGACTGGCCCTGAAGAAAGTAACCACGAAAGGCTGTCGGGAGCACGGGGCCCGTTGACCCAGCAGGCCAGCCAAGCCGGGATCCACGCTGTGCCCTGCGACAGAAAGGAGAGAGGGGTCACTTGCGGGCAGTGGCCCTGCAGCAGACACAGCAGGGATCTCTCTGCCAGGGCCTGGGCAGGTCCAGGAGCGTGAAGGCTGAGGACCTGAGGGTCCCTGCTGAACCTCAGTTTCCACATCTGAAGCCTGGAGTCCTTGGTCCAGCCCCAGCCAGTCCACATCTCCTGGGGGCAGATCTGGAGGAGGTGGGAGGGGGGCCTCAGTGAGCTGCAGGTGGTGGTATTAGTGACAGCTGTGACACAGACACTTGTGAAGCGTTTTACAAGTTTGAAGATTTTTCCCATGGATCACCTCATTGGGTCCTTACAGTAAGCCTGCAGCTCCTTCTTCACAGGAGACCCAGAGTCCTACTGCCAGTGACTTCGAGAACCAGCGCTCCCACCTCGGTCAAAGGACCCCAAGGCCTGTGTTCTGTCTTCCATCCTGCACTTTCTGGGATGTGAATGTCAAATTTATCACCAAGACAGCTTGTGGCAGCATCTGCCAAGTTTAGTGAGTGCTTGTTCTGCTGGGCACAGCCCAAAAGCAGGGCATTAACTGTCTCCCTGATGCCCATAAGGGAGACGCCAGGCAGAGCAGAGACATTGGAATCAAGTCCCAGAGCCCAGGTTTCAGCCTGCGGCAGTCTCATTCCAGAGTCCAAGTTCTTATGCACGAGCTGAGTTTATGGAGAAAAAAGAAAAGGCTGAAGCAGAGATCTGACTTGGGCCTCAGCCCCAGGAGCAGTGAAGCCTGTAAACGGGATTGTCCTCCACAGCCGCTTCCAGACAGGATGCTGCTAAAACACACGATAACTAGCCCTTCACCAATACAACGGCATCCTCCTGTACTTGTTTGGATTTCAATAACCTTTCTATTGTAAAAGCAGTTAACCATGATAAAATTTTGAGAAAAAAATCCCATTTTAAAGCCCTTCCAACTCGCATACATTTCCGTTTTTCTGGGCTACCCCGTCAGTCTAGGCTTTACGCAGTTGTCAGCCCAGCAGAGGCGCCCTCATTGTTTTGTTTCAGCGCTCAAGCAGCCAGGTTTGGCGGCTGGCACCTGGAGTCCCAGCGCTCTGGGAAGCTAAGGCTGGAGGACGGCTTCAGCGCAGGACTTCAGATAACAGGTTATTACCTGCTTTTCACGATAAAGATGGAGTGCAGTGGAGCCTCTTCACTCTGTGCATGGGTGAAATTTCCTGATACTGAATTGCAGAAGCATGATTACCAGTTCATTTTCTTGTCTCTTTAAACAGTGCCAGTTCTTCAGTTTACACAAAAGCACATTTCACCTCCACTTTACAAGCACAGATGTACACACGTATGTACACACATGCATATATGTGGGTCTGTATAAACACACAGATGCACATACGCTTAGACACTACACATACAGATGTATTTATTCCTACATAGTTCTCCAGTATACCCTGCAGGTCAAGGACACTGCCTGCCCCACCCTCAGTCCCATTCAAAGGTCAGCCTTTAAGCAGCTGTGCCTCAGTCCCGGTGTCCACTGGCCACTTGATTGAACAACCAGTGAATCCAGAGACTACCTTTGATGTGTGACATCATCTGCCACAAACAAATGCGCTGGCAGGAGAGCCTCCCTCCTTCTCAGGAGCATGGACAAGAGCTGCTGAGACAGGGAGGCTGTGAGCTGCAGATGCTAACATGAGGAGGAGGCCCAGAGAGAATCCACTGGGCAGGGCTTGAGTCACGGTGAGTCAAGGTTATGGGGAAGCAGCAGAAATACAAGGACCAGAGCCAGGGCACAGAGGAAAAGGTAAGTGAGGTCACAATGGGGAGAGAACAGGGCAGCCTGAGTGGGGTGGTGACGGTCACAAGCCCGGGCACTGAAGTGTCACTCTGCGGACTGGCTGACACATGGGGACGACCTGGGGCCCAGGGCAGCCCTCCAGGCTGCATGTGCAGCTCTGTCCTGCGATTCCCTGGGGAGCCCTGGCAGCGCTGGGGCCAGAGGGGCCATCAGTCCTGCATGCTTTGCTCACTATTTGCTTCTGTGCAGCTGTGTTCAAGGGTCTTACGGGGTCTCCCAGACACAGGATAGAATGTTGCATTAGATCAGTTACACCACAGACCCTCATAGCGCCTCTCTGAGCCAGGCC
The DNA here is from genome assembly GCF_009764315.1 of Trachypithecus francoisi. Classification (NCBI taxonomy): domain Eukaryota; kingdom Metazoa; phylum Chordata; class Mammalia; order Primates; family Cercopithecidae; genus Trachypithecus; species Trachypithecus francoisi. The sequence continues at coordinate 85,117,106 of NW_022681457.1, forward strand.
TGACTTGGGTGCTGGGAACCCCTCTGTAGGCCTCACAGGCCAGGTGAGCCTGACTGGGGACCCTTGGAAGCAGATAATTCCAGTTCCCATTTTACAGAAGCAGAAACTAAGGCCCAGAGAGAGTAGCAACTGTATGTCCAAGGTCCCAGCGCAAGGTGGGTCTGAGCCAGGATTGTCATATAATTTTCCAGCAAACCACAGGGCACAGCTGGGTATGGCTGGGCGAGATGGGGGTGGTGAAGGGGACTAACAGCTGGTCTCAGTTCAGAGCCCTGCATCTGGGAGGCCTGGAGAAGCTCCCCCACCCCCAGCCCTCTCCTTCCAGAGCTCAGAGCCTCCGTTCTCCATCAGCTCTGCTTCTTTCCCACCCATTCTTGGGCAGGACTCCCTGGCCCCAGCTGGCTGCAGGGAAGGCCAGGCAGTCCAGGTAGGGGGCTCTCAGGCTGCCCAGCTGTGGGCAGAGCCCTTCTAGAAAGGCAGAGGTGGAGGCCCAGAGGGTCACTTGTCTGCTTCTAGATACCTCGGCCTTTTCCACATTGCTACTGGAAACTCCTGACACCCAGGCAAATCAGGTGCCCCTCGCCAGGAGCCCCAAAAGGCACCCCACTGCCCACTAGATGACATTTCATTTCAAGCCCCCACCCTGGCTGTAGTCCCTGGCCCCTTTCCCACACCCCCAGGCTGTTCCCTCCATGAGTGCCAACTCTCCCTGCCCCGCTCTCCTTCCCAGGATCTGGCCTTTCCTGCAGGGCGGGGCTCCAATGGGCCCCTTGGAAAGTCTGTCCTTGACCAGCGAGAACTTACTGCTCTGACCACATGCCCCCATTGGCCTGGGAACCCCCAGAGCTACACTTACGCCGTGCATGCACCATGCCAGGCTTGGTTGTCAACAGCAAGCACCCACGCATACACACACACACAATCGTTTCTTAATTTTAGTTTTTGAGACTATAGATTCAGGAGGAAATGCCTCACAGCCTCTTGGGTTACAACGGTTCATCACACAAGCGGCCAGTTTGGGCCTCCATCCCAGAGAGGAAGGCCTAAATGTCTGGTCTGGATGACGCAGGAACAATTCAAATGAAGTTGAGAAAACTCATCTAGTCCCTTGGTTAGGGTTCTAGAACTCCTCCTGTCCTAGGCTGTAGCCTTTGGCCACACACGGAGGAAGCTTCCTGGTGGATTTCAGCACCCACAGCCTCTCCCCTCTCAGTCTCTCCCATCACCCAGTCCCTTCCCTTGGAGACGGTCCTGCTTTCCTTCTAGGGACATCTAGAAGCTTGACATCTGATAGGTCCCAGGAGGAGAGATGTGGGAGGAGGAGGGGAGGCTTCATGGAAACAAATTTTAACAACAAAGGCCCCAGAATAAATATCAGCGAAATTCTGTCTAAAAAAGAAAAAAAAAATACAGTAAGCTAAGGTTAATTGGTCCAACTCAGTTGGCTCATGTCTGTAATCCCAGCACTTTGGGAGGCTGAGGCAGGTGGATCGCTTGAGCTCAGGAGTTCGAGACCAGCCTGGGCAACATGGTGAAACTCCATTTCTACAAAATAAATAAAATAAATAAATAAATAAATAAACAAACAAACAAAATAATCAGGCATTGTGATGTGTGCCTGTAGTCCCAGTTACTCAGGAGGCTGAGTTGGGAGGATTGCTTGAGCCCAGGAGGCAGACATTGCAGTGAGATCACACCACTGCACTCCAGCTTGAGAGCCGGATCCCGTCTCAAAAAAAAAAAAAAAAAAGAAAAGAAAAGAAAAAAAAAAAAGAATAAAGAAAAAGAAAAAAAACAAGCTTGTGAAGACAGCATGTCTTCCAATCACAAACTCACATCTTTGCTCGCCTATTTCTCATTGCAGTAGTAAAATGGCTCTTTAGGTGTACTCTGGGTGGAGTGATTTTCTCCCTAGTCAGTTTTCGTCTCCATTTCATGGTTCTAGTACGAGGCAGGCGCTTGAATGAAATCCTGCTGTGAATGCGCTGGCGCTGTGCACGCTCTGTGTAAACATCACAGAGCAAAGCGGACACCCATTCCTCACCACTGCAGAACTGCGCCTTGCAGTGCTCGAGGAACACAGTGAGGAGCTGATCTGTTTTCCTGTTGTTTTTAATTAAAGTCGCAGCTCTCTAGAGGAGCACAGTCCACCTAGGGAGGAAAGTCGGAGGCCAGCAGCAAACGCCTCCAAGCGCTGGGTAAATGCATTCCTGCGGTAACCGACGTCCCCTGAGGAACCTAGTGGGATCCCCTGAGGAGCGCACCCCCCCGCCAGATCCGGGTCCCATCAGAGTGCCACCTGCTGCATGGGCCTTAGGTTCGGGCACACAGCAAAGGCACACCCCGTGCTCTTTCTGACGTCGTCCACGGTCAGGCCCTCCCAGAGCTCCATCAGCGTCAACCCTCTCTTCCTGTGCACGCCAAACACGGCCTTCTCGGTGATGATGCGGTCCACGCACTGCTTCCCGGTCAGTGGCATGGTGCATTTCTCCATGATCTTAGGGGTGTTGTCCTTTGTGCAGTGCTCCATGGTGACCACCACTCTGGTCTTCGGACTGGACACCAAGTCCATGGCACCGCCCATGCCTTTCACCTTCTTGCCAGGGATCATCCAGTTCGCCAGGTCGCCGTATCTGGAAACCTGCATGGCTCCGAGCATGGTTAGGTGGAGGTGTCCCCCTCGGATCATGGCGAAGGAGTGGTCGCTGGCGAAGCAGCAGCCCTCGGGAAGCACCGTGACCGTCTGTTTGCCTGCATTGATGAGGTCGGCATCCACTTCATCTTCCGTGGGAAACGGGCCCAGGCCCAGGATCCCGTTCTCACTGTGAAGATGCACGGTCATGCTGGGGCTGATGAAGTTGCTGGCCAGCAGGGGGATGCCTATGCCCAGATTGGCGTACATGCCGTCCTCAAATTCCAGAGCTGCGCGTCTGCTGATGCGCGTCCTGGCGTCCTCTTTGTTTTCGGCGTCTCTATCTTCCTCTTTCCGAATCGTCAAGCGTTCAATTCGTTTCTCATATTTCTGCCCCTCTATCACACGATCTACATAAATGTTTGGAACGTGGACGTCTTCTGGGGGGAAAGTCCCCACGTCCATGGTCTCTGCCACCTCCACCGCCGTAACGTCTGCAGCTTTGCACATGGGCACGTTGAAATTGCGGGCGCTCCCCCTGAAGACCACGTTTCCTGCCCGGTCGGCCTTCCACCCTTTCACCAGGGCGAAGTCCGCCCGGATGGCGCGCTCCAAAAGGAAGTGGTCACCTTGGAACTCCCTCACCTCTCGGGGTTGGCTCATGATCGCCAGGTGGCCGTCCGGGGTGTAGCGGATGGGGGCGCCCCCTTCCTGGACCAAGGTCCCGTAGCCCGTGGGGGTGTAGAAGGCGGGCACCCCGGCGCCCCCGGCGCGGATGCGCTCGGCCAGGGTGCCCTGGGGCGTGAGCTCCAGCTCCAGCTCTCCTGCCAGGTACTGGCTCTCGCACAGCGTGTTCTCGCCCACGTAGGAACAGACGATGCGGCGCACCTGCCTGGAGGCCATCAGGAGGCCCAGGCCGAAGTCCTCCACGCCCACGTTGCTGCTGACCACCTGCAAGTCCTTCACGCCGGTCCTGAGCAGCGCGGCGATCAGGTTCTCGGGGATCCCGCAGAGCCCGAAGCCCCCGACCATGATGGTCGCCCCGTCAGAGATGTCCTTCACCATCTCCACCGGGTCCGTGTAGAACTTGGCGCGGGGCCGGGGGCTGGTGGCAAAGCGGCGGGCGCAGCCCTGGGACAGCGCGAGCCCTGAGCCGCGGGCGGGAACCCCGCGCCCGAGAGCCGACGCCAGGAGCCGCAGCGCCGCCATGGTCGGCCCGGGTCAGAGGCCAGGACAGGCCGTGTGCGCCCCGCGTGCGCCCCGGGGCCGCACGTCACAGAGCAGGGAGGGCGCCCGCGCCCTGACGCACTCCCGCCCAGCAGGTCTCCCCGGCCAGGCGCAGGCTCTAGGCCAGGCCCGCGACCCACCACAGGGAGGGGGCCGCTCCCCCGCTCCGCCCTGGGCTGGAGCCCCCCGTGTCAGTCCTCCGTGTCCAGCGCACAGGCCCCGGGCGCAGGACAGAGTTGAGGTCAGGCTCCGCGTGGAGGGCACCGGCCAGATCCCCTCCTGCCCCAGTGGAGCCTCAGGCACAAACTCCAACCGCCCCGCCCAAGCTTCCCCCGCTCATTAGAGACACCAAATATTTAATGAGCAGGCGCTGCTGGGTGAGATCGTCGGTCATGACAACCCTCACTGGGCATCACTCTGTGCCAAGCACCCTCCCTTAATCCTGTGACAACACGGAGAGTGAGTGCCCCCCCAATACAGCCCCCCAGAGCTCAGGTTCACCCCTCACTGTGTCAGTGGGGACACTATCCCTCACCTTCATCAGGAAGGGTCGCCGCTCTGAAGAGTCTCCAGCCTTGTCCTCTGCACCCCCTTGCCCTCTCCACCTCCCCCGCTCCAGCTCCCTGCTCCAACTTGTGCAGAATTTTGCAGTTTTCTTCCCTCTGCACAGAATCACTCCATCACCACAGCAGTGTGCAGGCCTCTCCTCACCTGTAAAGGACCTGCCTTGTCCGGGGTTCTCTCCAGCCCCAGCCCATGCCTCTGCTCCCCTTCCCCAGCAAAGGTTCTGGAAAGAGCTGTCTCCTGCCTCCACTGCCTGTCTCCCTCCACCTCCCCAGTCAGACCCACACTCCATGGAGATTTGGGCCATCAACAACCTCTGCGATGGCAAAACCCTCGGTCACTTCTCTGTTCTTGCCTTCAGTGCCCACAGCTGGACACAAATGACAAACCCTTGCTTCTGGAAACACTTGACTCTGGCATCTTGGTCACCTCATCCTCCAGGTGTCCTGCTCCCTCCCTGGCTGGTCTCTGTGGGCTCGCTGTGGCCCCTCCTTGTGAGGTCTCTGGATGTTGGAGGTCCCAGCGCTCTGGGCCAGGCCCTCTTTCTTCTCCATCACTACCTCCTTCCCTAGATGATCTGGTCCCACCCCACGCTTTAAATCCACTTACATGCCAGCACTTCCCTCGCCTGGGTCTTCACGCTCACCTGTCCCTGGAATGGCATTTCCATGAGGACCAGTGATCTCAGTAACATCCCAGGGGGCTCAGAAATATTCCAGCCAAAAAAGAACCCTTGGCCACACACCTCAAATGTGCCCTTCATCTATCTTTCCCCAAAAAGAAAAATCTATTGAAAAAAATCCACTGGTTCCATCCACACATCATTCAGGCTTCCTCCCGTTCCCCTCACCTCCTCACCAGCTATAAGCATGTCCTGACACTGAACTCGACTCATCTTTCTCCATCTCCACTGCTACCAACAGGCCGCTCACAGCGCCCACCTGCACCACTGTGGGGCTCCCATGAGTCTCTCTGACTTCACTCTTGTCCCTCTCAGTCTGCTCTCCCCACTGAAGTCAGGGGGCTCCTTATTTTATGCATATATTCAGTAAAGTTTTAATTTTACAACAGTTGATAGTTACATAAAAATTTGCAAAGATAGTATAGAGGCTGAGGGGGGAGGATCGCCGGAGCCCAGGGGTTGGAGGTTACCGTGAGCTGCGATTGCGCCACTGCACTCCACCCTGAGCAACAGAGCCAAACCCTGTCTCAAAGAAAAAAAAACCACACAAGGAGTTCCCATATACCTGGACCCAGTTTCCCCTGGGAAATGTTAGTATTTTACACTAGTAGGGTACCTTTCTCATAACTAATGGACCAGTACTGATACCTTATTATTAAGTAAACACCATGATTGATCTGGATTTCCTAACTTTCCCCTAATGCCCTTTTGCTGGTCCAGGATTCCACCCAGGACCCCACATGCACCAAGCTGGTCATCTTAGGTGCCTCTGGGCTCCTCCAATTTCCCAACCTTCCCTTTTTTTGATGAGTTTGGCGGTTTTGAGAAGTGTTTGCCAGGTATTCTGCAGAAAGCCTTTCTCTTTGGGTTTGATGGTCTTCTTGTGGTTGGACTGGGGTTTCGGGTTCACAGCAGGGGGGGCCTCTGAAGCTCAGTGGTCTGCTCCTTCCCTTACACCCAGTGCACATGCTAGCCCGGTGCCGGTCACTGCAGTGGGCCTTCCTCACCTGGCTGAGGCGCTGCACGTCAGGTCCCCCACACCCTGTCCACACCGCACTTTCGGGAAGCAAGTCATTGTGCGGCCCACGCAAGGGGTGGGGAGCTCTGCTGCACCCTGAGAGGGGGGCATCTCAGAGGGTTCTCTTTAAAACCTGAATCAGATCCTGCCGTCCACCACTGCTATTAAATAAAATAAATGGGCTGGGCGCGGTGGCTCAAGCCTGTAATCCCAGCACTTTGGGAGGCCGAGACGGGTGGATCACGAGGTCAGGAGATCGAGACCATCCTGGCTAACACGGGGAAACCCCGTCTCTACTAAAAAATACAAAAAAAAAAACTAGCTGGGCGAGGTGGCGGGCACCTGTAGTCCCAGCTACTCCGGAGGCTGAGGCAGGAGAATGGCGTAAACCCGGGAGGCGGAGCTTGCAGTGAGCTGAGATCCGGCCACTGCACTCCAGCCCGGGCGACAGAGCCAGACTCCGTCTCAAAAAAAATAAAATAAAATAAAATAAAATAAAATAAAATAAAATAAAATAAATGATGCTAAGAACCCCACCACCTGGCCCTGGTTTACCCTGACTCAGAATGGCCCCTGGGACCCCCGCCCTCACTGCTGCTCCATGGCGCCCCCTTGCCGGGCCTCAAACACGCCCATCTCATGCCCACTTTGGCCTTTGTATTCCTACTGCCTGGCATAAAAGAGGCTCTCCCCAATTTCACCTGTGGAATGAACAAGGGCATGAATCCTTGTCTTGTAGAAGAGAAGACAGGGTCTGGAAAGGCAAGTCCCAGCCAAGGTCACTGAGGCAGGGCACTGCCGAGCTGGGCTTCAAACCCAGCCTCCTGGCCTCAGTGTCTGAGGGCACAACCACTTCCCCTCCTTTCCTTCCAGGACAGAAACTCCCAAGGTGGAAGCTGCTCCGTGGGAAGAACCGCCGGCTTCCTGGGAAGCAGAGGGAGAGGAGAGAGCACCCCCACTGGGCCAGACCTTGTGCCTTGGACCTCAGTGACCCTCGCAGCGGGCACAGCTGGTGAGGCCGGGAACCCAGGGCCACAGGAAGCTGCTACTGCTGCCTGTGCTGGCACAGAGAAGCCCCAGGGGCTGCTCCCACAGAGCCCCCAGCCTCACCGTCCTCAGTCTCCACATAGAGGCGGAGTCCCAGGTCCTTGTGACGCTTTCGCAACCAGCGGCCACTGGCTGCTGTGACGTCCAGCACCAGCCAGCCCTCGTCCCCGGCTTGGAGCGTCTGAAGATCCAAAAACAACAAGTCAGACTCCCTGTGGACACGAAAGAACAATTAACCGGAGGCCGGCACAGCTGCCTCTGTGACTCCAGGACCCGCTGGGGGCCGTCACCGGGGCATGTCCTACCTGACTCTGCCTGTGCCCCTTCTGAGCCTCATCTCACCGCCTCAGCCCACAGAGGTGTACACATGAGGAAACGGAGGCTCAGTGGTTCAATGACCCGTTCAAGTCCCCAGAGCCAGGATGGCAGGGCAGGGACTTGAAGGCAGGACTGTCACTGGGGCTCTTCCCGCAGTGCAGGGGGCTCGGGCCAAGCATCTTTCCTGTCTTTGAGGGTCTCTTTCGGGTCCTCTGGGAAGTGTTCCACCAACCCCCACTCCCTGCTGGGCTGCCTTGACCATGAGACTGTGAGGCGGGCAGGGGCAGGGGGCACCTGGGCCAAGGGGAAGGCACCTGTTGGACTGCTCCTGGACCACCTGGAACATGCTGACGTGGAGGGTCCTGTTGAGCAGGTGGATGCTGGGCACCTTGTAAATCCGGAACTCCGCAGCTGTGACCGCCTCCCCATCCGGGATCTGGGTCAGGTCAAAGCGGAACTCCTTCCAATGGGGCTCCTGATGGCCCAAGGCATGATCTCGCTCCACTAGAAGACAAAGCAGAGCTGGGCTGGCACTCGGAATGGCTCGGACTTTGGAGTGGGCAGAGCGGGTGTGAGCCAGCGCCCCCAGCCACCCACCACTCAAGGTGGAGGGGACCCAGGGAGGCCTGGTGGGGCCAGTTTCCTTTTGTGCAAACGTTTGTTCCAGGCTTGGTCCCAGGGAGCAGACAGGGCTGAGAGGCCCTGCAGCCAGGCTCAGCCTGAGCCCTGCACCTGGCTGGTGCTCAACAGACCCCAGGCTCCAAACTCCAAACTCCCATTGTGCCCCTTCTCGGTCTGGCTGGTCCTGTGACCCGGAGATGAGACAGAGGAGGGAGCCTCCTCTGGGAGCTTCCAGGCTAAAGGGAAGATGGACATTGGACCCAAGGCAGAAAAGGGCCCCGGCCCTGCAGGGAAGCCTGGTAGACAGGGACATAACTGACATCACCGACAGCATCTCAGGGGACACAAGCCATCCAGAGCCTGCCCACTGCCTGGATGGGAGGTGCGGCAGGGCAGGGCTCAGGGCTGACAGCTGAGCTGGGCTGAGGCATGAGTGCAAATCTGTCATGGGTCAGGGAGACGGGCCCTGCAGGGGCAGGCCAGCCAGGACAGAGGGCCAGAGCAGAGGGGCCTGAGGGCAGGGCAGGGAAAGCAAGCACCAGGAAACAGCAGAGGGCAGGAGACCGACGTTCCTTTCTGGAACAAGGTGGAGGAGGAAGGAGGGAAACGTGGAAAGGAACAAGAAAAACCAGGGCAGGAGTGACAACTCCCGGAGAGGCCAGTCAGGTGCTGGGGAAGTCGGAGGGTCTCACTGGGCGGTGGGATCTGAGCAGGTGGCATCTGAACTGGCTTTGAAGGGTGGGATGGGGTCTTGGTAGCTGGAGAAGGTGGCGGGGAGGGTGCTCTAGGGAGAGGGGACCTCACATGCGCAGGGGTGGAGGCGCCCACCGGTCAGCAATGTTGGGGACAGCACATGAGCTCTGCTGTGGCCTGCCTGCTGAGGGTGCCAATCCCGGGCCAGGAGCCTGGCCTGTGCTTCTGGCCAGTGGGGAGCACAGGGGACGGGGGCAGCAGGGGGGCGGCATGAGGGGAGGGGAATTAGAAGACATGGTGGAGGCGAGGGTAGAGGCCAGGCTGGAGGTGAGATGGGCAGCAGGGCCCCGTGGCGGGGGCTGGCCTGACAGTCAAACAAATGCCACAGTTGCGGAATAAAGCCCACATTTCCCCAGGTGTCCGGAAATACCCAGGACGCTATATTTAGGGAAGTCTCACTTTAGCCTCTTGTCCCTTTCAAACTCTAGAAATCTGTGTTTCCGGAAAGCAGGGGTGGGAGCCGCCCAGTGCCTTCCCCAAAACCCAACACTGAGATTTCAATGATATGTTTGTGAGTCTTTTTAAAAATTCTTTCTGGTTACCGGGCTCAGTGACCACAGTCAGGTTTGGAAAAGCACCAGGCTGTGCGGGCCGAGGCGGATGTGGGGAGCACTTCCTGTCCTCGCGGTGGGGACCTGGTCCAGCCATGGGCAGGCGAACAGCTGTGTGGGGCGGGGGATGGGACCAGAAATGTGTGGGCAGGAGGAGGTGGCCGCTCATCCCAGTCCAGAACGGAGAAGAAAAGAACTTGCCTTGTTCCACAGCACCTGAGGGTGCTGGGCACGCAACAAAAGCCCGCCTGAGAGCCGGGCTGCTCAGATGCCGTGACACAAGCGACGATCTCTCCCCGTAGGCAGAGATCACTGATGGCAGAGTTCTGGACCTCTTCCCATGAATATCTACGTACATGTGCTCTCTTCCCTAACACACTCACACAACATGACTTGGGTGACAATTTCAGTGGGTTCCGGATCTGCAGACCCCCCTGTGTTACATGGCTGGGTAAGAATCCCCCATTTGCAAGATGAAATCAGTCCACGCTGTTGGCTGTCACAGGGCATGCAACAGTGACGAGCAGCTCACTCGCGGCTTCACCTGTCCACTTTCAAAGCATGTCTGTGTGCTTGTGTCCCAGGGCACAGCAGGGCTGCCGGGTGGTCCTGGGGCTCACTGGTATCCCTGTCGGCAAGCCACATGCTGACTTCATGTGGGATCCGAGGACTGAGGAAACAGTCCACAAACCATCAGCTCTGTGTGGACGCCCGTGCTCTGTGGTCTCCCTCCCTGCCTGACCTGGGGGTCTACCCAGGCTGACTCAAGAGTTTTGTTCAACTGAACTGACCCGAGTTCCAAACTTCCCCGCTGTGGGCTTGTGAAATCGATAAACCACCCAGGAATTCCAGCACAGGAAACTGCCTCCCCTGGCTGTTCCAGGCAAGCCTGGAAGTTGGGAAATTTTTAGGAAAATAATGATTTTTATTAGAAACTGGTAAAACTTCCTGGGGTGTGACACTGAAATAGGCATTACTGTGACCGGGTGAAGGGAGTGCTCTTTCTTTGCTGGAGCTGTGTGGGTCTGCAGCTGGCCAGTGGTTGTACCTTTGGATAGAAAAGATACTTCTCAAAAGCTGGGGCTGAGGAAGAGCATTTGTTGGGACCCAGATTCTCCCCTATGAAGGTTGTGGGCAGACAGCCCCTGCTTTAGCTGCTGAGAGAGCATTGAAAGGCAGATTATCTGGCCAGTAGCTGGGTTCCTGGCCCCAGCCCTGACCCTGTGAGCATCCTGTGTGACCTCAGTCTCCTTGTCTGCAAAGTGGGGATTCTGTCCCTCCCACCCAGGGCTGTGAAAGGGCAGGGGCCATGGGATAGGAGGGCAGCCATGGCTCTAGCGGTTAACAGCTACTTTTCCAACTTAAAGTATCAAAGTGACAAACATCCAGCCAGGACCATCAGGAGGCCATGTCTGAAACTCAGCGGCCATGGTGGAGAAAGGGAGATGTTCAGTTTTCTTTTTTTCTTTTTGAGACGGAGTCTCGCTCTGTCGCCCTGGCTGGAGTGCAGTGGCCATATCTCAGCTCACTGCAAGCTCCGCCTCCCGGGTTCACGCCATTCTCCTGCCTCAGCCTCTCGAGTAGCTGGGACTACAGGCGCCCGCCACCTCGCCCGGCTAGTATTTTGTATTTTTTAGTAGAGACAGGGTTTCACCGTGTTAGCCAGGATGGTCTCGATCTCCTGACCTCGTGATCCGCCCGTCTCGGCCTCCCAAAGTGCTGGGATTACAGGCGTGAGCCACTGCGCCCGGCCAGTTTTCTTTTTTCTAAATAAAAGTGTGGAATGAGAGAAAATACACCGTGGAAATCTATCAGTTCAACTTCCAGGTGCCTCCTTTTCACCTGCCTGAACTTTGTCAGGGCACTTAACCTTCTGGGCTCAGTGTCCATGCCTGCAAAATCACACTTTGAAACAGGGTCAAATGAAAACGATGAAGAGCAGGGTTTGTTGACTGTAATCAGTTCTTGGTTTTGGTCCAGCGAATGCTTCTCCCACACTATTCGGGAACATTTCCTTGTCAGTGAATGCCCAGCCCCCACCTTCCCATAGAACCAAGGTCTGGAATCTCCCAAAGATGCCTGGCTGAGCGGCCACACCTCAGCAATGCCACTGGGACGGTCTCCTAGTTCTGGCTCAGACAGAAAGTACCAAATACAATCTCCTCCCACGTTCCCACATGTGGAAACGGAACCCTGACTCCTCGCTGGGCTCCTTCTGCTACCGTGGACCACCTCCGTCTGATACTGTGAAAAGGGGCATAAAAACCATGCTGGAATTGGCCAAAAGTGCTCAAGGCCTCTCGACAGGCCCTCAATACACAGCATGAAATGCCTGCTGCTGCCTCCCAGCGGCTGCTGATTTGAGGGTCCACGGAGGAAGGGATTCATGGGAAAGGCCTAGGTCTGCACAACGTGATTTCTTGGGTTTTCCCAGTAAAATTCTGCTGTCAGTTGTAGGGTTGGGAAGTTCATTCCAGGGCTCCCTGTCAGATTCAGATAGGCTGGGAGACCCGTGCGGGAGATGCTGTCTGTCTGGCCAATGTCCTGATCCCGGTCATCTGAGATACATCCTGCCAGGAATCCCCTCTCCATGGTGGCCCCGGGAGGAGCCACTGATGTTTGGAGCAAAGTTTCTAGGCAGCACATTTATTTCCCCTACCTGCAAAATCTGGGACAGGGATCCTATTTTTGAGCGTCCCATAATTTCACTTTTGGGCATGAAGGAGGAGGTTCCTGACTTTGTTGCCTTCTCATGATCTGAAGGCTTTATAAGAACACTGACTTTTCCTCATTCATTTTTCCTGGTCACAGCCAGGAATATGAATTAATTCATTATTCAGTACATTTTAAAGCAGTACTAATGGTGCACAAGTCATTATTTAGGTGCAGGAGACACTGCGGCAAGCAAGGTGGGGCAGCTCCTGTCCCCATGGGGTTTACAGGCTTGCAGAGAAGTAACATAACAAACATGAAAGTTAACAAACAAGATCAGCCTATGTGCTAAGTGCTAGGAAGTACACAAAGCCTGGGGGGACTGGGAATAATGCAGGGAGTGTGGGGGCTGCCTTATTTATGTTTTTAACTTGATTTTGAAATACTTTAGGATTATTTACATCTAAAGAGAAACGGCATGAACAGTGCAGACTTTCCATTCTTTCCCTGATAGCTTCCCCTAATGATAGCTTCTTACATAACCAATCTATAGTATAAGAAAATCAGGGCCGGGCGCGGTGGCTCAAGCCTGTAATCCCAGCACTTTGGGAGGCCGAGACGGGCGGATCACGAGGTCAAGAGATCGAGACCATCCTGGCTAACACGGTGAAACCCCGTCTCTACTAAAAATACAAAAAACTAGCTGGGCGAGGTGGCGGGCGCCTGTAGTCCCAGCTGCTCGGGAGGCTGAGGCAGGAGAATGGCGTGAACCCGGGAGGCGGAGCTTGCAGTGAGCTGAGATCCGGCCACTGCACTCCAGTCCGGGCGACAGAGCGAGACACCGCCTCAAAAAAAAAAGAAAATCAGGAAATTGGGGTGGTGGGTACGGTGGCTCACGCCTGTAATCCCAGCACGTTGGGAGGCTGAGGAGGGTGGATCATGAGGTCAGGAGTTCGAGACCAGCCCAGCCAAGATGATGAAACCCTGTCTCTACTAAAAATACAAAAATTAGCTGGGTGTGGTGGTAGGTGCCTGTAATTCCAGCTACTCGGGAGGCTGAGGCACAGAACTGCTTGAACCTGGGAGGCGGAGGTTGCAGTGAGCCGAGATCACGCCACTGCACTCTAGCCTGGATGACAGAGTGAGACTCCGTTTCAAAAAAAAAAAAAAAAACCAGGAAATTGATACTGTTAACTAAATCCAGACTTTTCTCTAATTTTACCAACTGTCCTACTAATATCTTTTTTTGTCAAGGATTCAATCTAGGATCCCATGTTATTAACACATTAATACCTTTAGTGTCATTTCCCCTGGGGCACCTCTGATGTGACTATTCCTCAGTCTTTCCTTCCCTTTCAACCTTGACACTTTTTTTTTTTTTTTGAGACAGGGTTTTGGTCTGTCACCCAGACTGGAGTGCAGTGGCACAGTCACAGCTTGCTGCAGCCTCAACCACCTGGGCTCAGGTGATCCTCACACTTCAGCCTCTAGGGTAGCAGGGACCACAGGTATACCCCATCATGCCCAGCTAAGTTTTTAAAAAATTGTTTATTGAGACAAGGGCTCACTATGTTGCCCAGGCTGGTCTTGAACTCCTGGGCTCAAGCAGTCCTCTTGCCTTGGCCTCCCAGAGTGCTGGGATTACAGGCAGGAGCCACCATACCCAGCCTTGATACTTTTGAAGAATGCTGGTCAGTTATTTGTAGCACACCCTCAATTTGGGTTTGTCTCATGTTTTCTCATGTTTGAATTAAGTTATGGATTTTGGAGAACACCACAGAAGTGTGTGGGGGAAAGAGAGATCAGACTGTTCCTGTGTCTATATAGAAAAAGGAAGACATAAGAAACTCCATTTTGATTCATATTAGGAAAAATCCTTCTGCTTTGAGATGCTGTTAATCTGTAACCCTAGCCCCAACCCTATGCTTGCAGAAACATGTGCTGTATTGACTCAAGATTTAATGGATTTAGGGCTGTGCAGGATGTGCTTTGTTAAAAATGTGTTTGTAGGCAGTATGCTTGGTAAAAGTGATCATCATTCTCCAGTCTTGAGTACCCAGGGACACAACGCACTGCGGAAGGCCCCAGGGACCTCTGTCCAAGAAAGCCTGGGTATCGCCCAAGGTTCCCCCTACTGAGACAGCCTGAAATATGGCCTCGTGGGAAGGGAAAGACCTGACCATCCCCCAGGCTGACACCCATAAAGGGTCTGTGCTGAAGAGGAGTAGTGAAAGAGGAAGACCTCTTTGAAGTTGAGATAAGAGGAAGGCATCTGTCTCCTGCTTGTCCCTGGGATTGGAATGTCTCAGTGTAAAACCCGATTGTACATTCTATTTACTGAGATAGGAGAAAATCGCCTTATGGCTGGAGGTGAGACATGCTGGTAGCAATACCGCTCTTTACTGCATTGGGGCGTTTATGTAAAGTCAAACATAAATCTGGCCTATGTGCACATCAAGGCACAGCACCTTTCCTTAAACTTATTTATGACACAGAGTCCTTTGCTCACATGTTTGCCTACTGACCCTCTCCCCACCATTATCCCATAGTCCTGCCACATTTCCCTCACCAAGATGGTAGAGATAGTGATCAATAAATACTGACGGAACCAGTGCCGGTGCGGGTCCTCCATATGCTCAGCTCTGGTCCCCTGGGCCCACTTTTCTTCCTCTATACTTTGTCTCTGTGTCTTATTTCTTTTCTCAGTCTCTCATCTTCACCTTTTGAGAAATACCCACAGGTGTGGAGGAGCAGGCCCCCTTCATCTGGCGCCCAACATGGGGCTTGAACCACTACCCTGAGATTAAGAGTCTCACGCTATACTGACTGAACATGCTGGCGGCAATACTGCTGTTTATTGCATTGAGATGTCTGTGTAAAGTCAAACATAAATCTGGCCTACGTGCACATCGAGGCACAACACCTTTCCTTAAACTTATTTATGACACAGAGTCCTTTGCTCACGTTTTCCTGCTGATCTTCTCCCTGCCATTACGCTATAGTACTGCCACATCCCCCTCACCAAGATGGTAGAGATAGTGATCAATAAATACTGAGGGAACTCAGAGACCAGTGCTGGTGCGGGTCCTTTGTATGCTGAGTGCCAGTCCCCGCAGCCCACTTTTCTTCCTCTATACTTTGTCTCTCTGTGTCTTATTTCTTTTCTCAGTCTCTCGTCTCCACCTTTGGAGAAATACCAGGTGTGGAGGGGGGACAGGCCCCCTTCAAAGTGATATGCCCTTCTCAGAGCATCAAATGGGACAATATGATACCAATATATCTTATTGCTAGTGGCATGAACTTTGATTCCCTGGTTACCGTGGTGTCTGCCAGGTTTCTACACTGTAATGTCACAATTTTTCATTTTGTAAATAATAAATATCATGAGGAAAATACTTTATTTGTTTTGTTTTGTTTTGTTTTTTGAGACAGGGTCTCACTCTGCCGCCCAGGCTGCAGTCCAGTGGTGTGATTATGGCTTACTGCAGCCACAACCTCCCAGACTCAAGTGATTCTCCCATCTCAGCCTCCTGAGCAGTTAAGACTATAAGCAGGCCAGGCGCAGTGGTCCCTGCCTATAATCCCAGCACTTTGGGAGGTTGAGGCCGGTCAGGAGATTGAGATCATGCTGGCCAACATGGTGAAACCTCATCTCTACTAAAAAACAAGAAATTAGCCAGGCGTGGTGATGCGTGACTGACTGTAGTGCCAGCTACTCAGGAGGCTGAGGCAGGAGAATCGCTTGAACCTGGGAGGCAGAGGTTGCAGTGACCCAAGACTGCACCACTGCATTCCAGCCTGGGATACAGAAAGAGACTCTGTTTCAAAAAAAAAAAAAAAAAAAAAAAAAAGACTGTAAGCGTAGTACCACCATGCCTGGCCTGCCTAATTTATTTTTTTGTAGAGATAAACTCTCACTATGTTGCCCAGGCTGGTCTTGAACTCCTGGCTCACCTTGCTGGGATCACAGACATGAGCCAATAGTGATTTTCTTTCTTTTTCATTTTTTGAGACAGGGTCTCACTTGGTCACCTAGGCTGCAGTGCAGTGATGCAACCTCAACCTCCCAGGGCTTAAGGGATCCTCCCACCTCAGCCTGTCGAGTAGCTGGGACTACAGTCATGCACCACCACACCTAGCTAATTTTTGTATTTTTTGTAGAGATGGGGTCTTGCTGTTTTGTCCAGGCTGGAATAGTGATTTTCTATTTCCTTCTTTCCTTGTACATGTATTAACTGGAATTCTTTTTAAAGGAAGACTTGTTCGTTCTTCTACATTTATTTATTTATTTAAATATTTATTTTAAGACAGAGTCTTGCTCTGTTGCCCAGGCTGGGGTGCAATGGCATGATCTTGGCTCACTGCAACCTCTGCTTCCCAGGTTCAAGTTATTCTCCTGCCTCAGCCTCCTGAGTCGTTGGGACTACAGGTGTGCACCACTATGCCTGGCTAATTTTGTATTTTTTTCAGTAGAGACAAGATTTAACCATATTGGTCAGGCTGGTCTCGAATTCCTGACCTCAGGTGATCTGCCCACCTTGGCCTCCCAAAGTGCTGGGATTACAGGTGTGAGCCACTGTGCCCAGCCTAATTATTTATTTATATCATTATGGATTCAAAGGTGTTTATTTTATTCTATGGGCTATATCCCATACTGTTGTTATTTATTTCATTGGTCAAATTGTTCCAGTTTTGGCCACTGGCAGCTCCTTTAGATTGGCTCCTGTGTCCTTCTGACCACCCCCACCATCCTTTTCTGAGCACTTCTAACTGGCACCACAAGATACTCTAGGTATATCCTGGGAGTTCCCATCCCCACCCCTGGAATCAGCCATTTCTGCAAGGAGTTCTGTTTTGTTTTGTTTTGCTTTTAGGAGAGATATTTAGAAACCAAGATTTGGGCACTGGGCTGCTCACTGTCCTGGAGTGTCAATACTTTTAGGCCCTTTTAGTGGACAAAGCTAGGATATATATGTGTGTACATTAATGTGTGCAAAAACACACATCTGTATGTATCTGTTTTTATAATATATTTTGTAAGTATCTAAGGTCATACTGACACCTCCAATTCCAGTCCAGTGTGGGGTTTCCTTTTCTTTCTTTCTTTTTTTTTTTTGAGACAGAGTCTCACTCTGTTGGCCAGAATGGAGTGCAGTGGCGCGATCTCAGCTCACTGCAACCTCTGCTGCCTGGGTTCAAGCGATTCTCCTGTCTCAGCCTCCCGAGTAGCTGGGATTACAAGTGGCTGTCACTGAGCCCGGCTAACTTTTGTAGTTTTAGTAGAGACAGGGTTTCACCATCTTGGCCAGGCTGGTCTTGAACTCCTGACCTTGTGATCCACCGGCTTCAGCCTCCCAAAGTGCTGGGATTACAGATGTGAGCCACTGCACCTGGCCCAGTGTGGGGTTTCTTTAGATGTGACGTTTGAGAAGGCCTCATGAGTAAGATACTCTAAGATCAGACCTGAACACTTCTGGGCATTGCTGGCAGGAATGCAAAGTGGCACAATCCCTAGGGTGGGAAATCTGGCAATAATCTAGCAAAATGATACATGCTGTGACTCAGAAACTGTACTTCTAAGAAAATGTCCCAGCTGGCTGTGATGGCTCACGCCTGTAACCCCATCACTTTGGGAGGCCAAGGCAGGAGGACCACTTGAGGGCAGGAGCTCAAGATCAGTCTGGGGCAACATAGGGAGACCCTGTCTTTAAACAATTTTTTAAAATTAGCCAGGCATCAGAGGTTGCAGTGAGCTGAGATCACGTCACTGCACTTTAGCTCTTTGTTTTGAGGCAGAGTGAGAAGAGAACCTGTCTCAAAACAAAACAAACCAACAAAATTAGCCAGGCATGATGGCACTTTGCCTATAGTCTATTCAGGAGGCTGAGATAGGAGGACGGCTTGAGCCTGGGAGGTTGAGACTGCAGTGAGCTGTGATTGCACCATGGCACTCCAGGGTAAGACTCTGTCTCAAAAAAAGAAAAAGAAAAAAGCAAGGTGAACAGTACGGATAATATACCCCTTGCTACAGTTTGGATGTGGTCTATCCCCGACAAAACTCATGTTGAAATTTAATCCCCAGTGTGGTTGTGATGGGAGGTGGTACCTAGTGGGAGGTGTCTGGGTCATGGGGGTGAATCCCTCATAGACTAATGCCATGGTGGAGGGGCCAGTGGTGGGTTCTCCCTCTCAGGGGAATGGATTAGTTCCCTACATGGGGGAGGCTGTTAAAAAGTCTGGCTTGCTCTCTTGCTTCCTCTCACCACTTGCTCTCTTTGCACACACCCACTGTCCTGCCACTTTCTGCCATGAATTGAAGTAGCCTGAGGCTCTCACCAGATGCAGCTGCCTAGCCTTGAGCCTTTCAGCCAGTAGAACTGTATGCCAAAAAAACCGCATTTCGGCTGGGCACGGTGACTTATACCTGTAATCCCAGCACTTTGGAAGGCTGAGGTGGGTGGATCACCTGAGGTCAGGAGGTCAAGACCAGCCTGGCCAATGTGGTGAAATCCCATCTCTACTAAAAATACAAAAAATTAGCCAGGTGTGGTGGCGGGCACCTATAGTCCCAGCTACTTGGGAGGCTGAGGCAGGAGAACTCCTTGAACCCAGGAGGTAGAGGTTGCAGTGAGCTGAAATTGTACCATTGCACTCCAGCCAGGGTGACAGAGCAAGACTCTGTCTCAAAAATAAAATAAAATAAAATAAAATAAACCTCTTTTTTTTTTTTTTTTTGGTAAATTACTCAGTCTTAGGAGTCTGTTACAGCAACACAAGATAGAATAAGACAACCTTGTATCTAATAAAGGGTGAGCCCATCATCATCACCACCATCAAACACGGGTCACCTTGAACAGGTTTCTCAGTTGTGGCACCACTGACAATTTGGGCCAGATAATTCTTTGTTGTAGGGGCTGTTCTGTGTGCTGCAGGATGTTTAGCAGCATCCCTGGCCTCCACCCCTTAGCCGACAGCAGCACTCCCTTCCCCTCTCCATTTGCACAACTAAAAAGGTCTCCAGATATTGCCAAATGTTTCCTAGGAGGCAAGACTGTCAGTAGCAGAGAAACACTGCCTTTCAAAAGTGCTAGGGATCCATTCATTAGTCTAAAACCTGGGAAGTAAGGGGAAAATACCCTCGACTGTGGGAGAAGGAACCAGTCGTGGTTCCTTCTTCCTTCGAAGAGGAGGACGGCCTTCTAGGCAGAGGGAACAGTGGATACAAAGGCCCTGCATGTTCGAGAAACATCAAGGAGGCTGGTGTGGCTGGAATCTAGTGGTCAGGGGGCTGAGGTGTATGAGAAGAGGTTGCAGTGACAGGCAAGGCCAGTCCATCTCCAAGAAATCCTGTTTCTAGCCTCCAAGAACTCAGCACAGTGATTCAAAGAGGCCCTGTGACCTGGGAAGAACTTCAAAACTTCAGTTGCTGCCAACCAATGTTGTGACAGTCCATGACCTTGGGAGGTGAGAAGTCACTTGGGCCACAGTGTGCCTGTAGAGCTTTCTGCAGCCAACAGGGACTGGTGACAGCCAGTTCCATTGAGACACATCAGCTGGGGGGCTTGGCTCAGAATCCAGGACAGACAATGCCACCCCACGGAGAGGCACATGGGAGGCAGGAAAGGTTACTTTCTGAACCACCTCACGGTGGCTCTGGGAAAATAAACAATCAGAGAGCCCTCAGCCTCCTCCTCCAGCCTGGGATAAAGCAACCTCCAGATCCTGCTCTTCCAGGAAAGGCCACTGGGGGCAGGAGGTGGCCTTCACCGGGCATGGCCACCAGCTACTCCAGGCTGGGCCTCCAGATGCCAAACTCCGCGACCCTCAGCCCAACATCAACAAGGGCTCTGGCTATTTTTGTGCCCTGAGTAATTTAGTCTCACCCAGACAACCTAAATCTGTCTTATTTCTGACCAAAAAGTGAGACTTCAAAAGACACCCTCATCCTCCAGCTCAGAACAGAATCTTGTGGCCTGTGACCCATCCCACCTCCCCTCAGACCCTCCCCAGGGCCCAAAGGGCCCACAGGAAGAGTGTCGCAGGGCCCTCCCTGCGCTGGCCCTGCCATCTGTCCCTTGGGCCTCTTGTGCCTTCTTCCTGCAGACGCCTCCCTGAGAGTCCCTCCTGGAAGCTGCTCTCCCCAGGTGGCCCTGTCCCTCCCAGTCCGGCTGAGAAGCCTCCCAGTCCTCAGACCCCACACAGGTTAGGCTTTTGGCCTCTTATGGCCCCCATGCCAGGGCTTGCTGTCTCTGGTTCAGCTGTTCCTCTGGACAGCGAGCCCTAGGAGGGCCAGGACGGAGCCACATGGGTGGATATGGGAGACTCGCATGTCGCCTCATCGGCCGTAGTGTTCCAGGGCTCCAGAGCGGGGGTGCCCCGGCCCCTTCTTCCCAAGGGCCTCTTTTCCCCAGGACAGTGGCCCAGAGCCCTTGGGCTGGGTATCACTGCCAGTCCGGGTGTGGCTACCATGTCCCCGTGTGACTCCATCAGAAGTCACCGACATTCCCATTGCTGTGGACCTGCCTCCTCTCCCGGCCTGGCCCCTGAGGGTGGACAGCGGCTCCCCCAGAGCCTGGGGTGCATAGGCCAGGCCGGTCTGGCTTGTCCCACAGGCAGCAAAGGCTGAGGGGGTGCCCCATTTCAGACCCAAAACAAGGCTTGGGCCCCACAGCCTCTACAGGCCAAGGGAGGGTGGCACTCATGACCTATTGGTTCTGTGTCCTGAAGGGGCTTCTCCCACCCAGAAATCTCAGTACCCCCTCCAGGCAGGCCCAGGCCTCCATGCTGAGGTATTTCCAGCCGGGTCTCATCACTGGCTTGCTTCAAGGGCTGTTTCCATAAATGGTGCTGCTCTCATAATTACCGGTCCAGGCCTCAGACAGCTCTGGACCCCAAATTAAAAGGGAACACCCACACATACCACCACATCAAGCCCGCCAAGGCCAAGAATAGATCCCAGGAGATGTGAGCAAGAAAGATGCAATTCCTCCAGCGAAATCCCAGGAAAGAACTGAACTGTGGGAATTTTCCAGAAAGAAGTGGTCACGGTGACACATCCTCTCTTGCCTGTGGGAAAGAGGTTCCGGGAGGAGGGGGCTGGGTGCACCTCCCCACCCTGTGCCTCACCCCGGAAGAGCCCCCATCAGCAGGCAGGGGGTGGGCACATTCTTTGGTCAGAGCTGGAAAAGCCTTCAGGCAACCCTGCAGAGATGGGGAAACTGAGTCCAAGAAGAGGCAGAGGGTTTCCAGGGTTAGATTAGAGGCCCGTGTTAGAGGCCTGTGATGTGGATGTTCACACTTGTGGCCAGTGTGAAACGAGTGGCCCTGGAGTTCAATGGGACATATTGGGATGGGGGTCACCCGTCAACAAGGCCCTCCTGTCAACAGACACCTGAGAATGCCCGTGAAGCCACCTTCCTCCAGGCAGGGCCCTGTGGGGACTCGGGGTCCCGGGAGGGGGGCCCAGGGAGCTGTGGCACCCATTGTCGGCCCCCACACAGACAGGGAGGGCCGTCCCCACTCTGTCCCACCTGACCAGGCCCAGGCTCCTCCTGGCTCTCCCTGCCTCCTGCTGGGTTCCTCTTTCCCTCAACTTCCTGCCACAGGGGTTGGGGGGGCGAAGGGTGGGGGGCAGGGGCGGGGGCAGGGAAGAGTCAGACTTGGTCGTGTTCTCAGCTTGTTCAGGGGCTGCTGAGAAGTACGAGAAAGAGGGGTTAGGTGTGCCCAGGAGTTAGGTGTGCCCCTGGGTCACACAGGCAGAAAGCGACTAGAATCCTAAGAGAAGTGCATGCAAGGCAGGTGGGGCTTCTGCCTGGAAAGAGCCTGTCCCTATGGGATTGTGGGGTAGGAGCGGAGAGATTTATGGAAACCCTGACCCACCTTCATTTAAAAGTGGGTGGAGTTTTCACAAGCAAAAATGGAGGTAAGTGTATTCTATGAAGGAGCTACCCAATGAGCAATGGTGCAGAAGTGGGGCGCGGTCAGCACCCATTTGTGAAGTTCCTTCTGTGTGTCAGCCTCCAGCTGGCTACACTGCATGCAACCCCACGAGGTTGGCTCACTTACCTTGTCTCAAAGGTGTGGAAACTGAGTTTCAGGGACTTTAAGCAAGCTGCTCAACATCACACAGCTCCCAAATGGCACACGCAAGATTAAAATTCCCGCTCTAATATAGCCACAGAGGGATGTGGGTAAAAGTGTTCAGAACAACCCAAATGTCCCTAACAGTGGATGGACTATGGCATATATATTCATGCAATGGAATATAACTCAGTTAGGAAAGAAAGAACTACAGATACAACAACATGGAGGAAAATGGAAACAGAAGTATGCTGAGTCAAAGACTAGACTCAAGAGTATGCACTGTAAGATTCCATTTATGTGAAGTTCAAAGAACAGGCCATGGCAATGAAGATCAGAAAGTAGATGCTGGAGTGACTGTCTGGTAGCAATGGGGCTCCCCAGGGGCACCCAAGTTACATGCTTCTGCAGAATCTGAATTTTGTAGAATGAGCATGCATTATTTCTCTAAATCCCCCCAAAATAAAAATATTTTAACAACAGGCTTCTTAGCTTACAACACACATTCACGTTTAGTTCAATTCGACAGCACTTACTGCCTCCAATGATAGGCCGGGACCTGGCGGAGGTAGCTGCTATGTCTGACATGGAGGCAGGCAGACAACCCGCTGTGTGGCCTTGGGAAAATCACCTAATTGCTCTGAGCCTCATTCTCCTCTCTTTCAAACACAGATGTGACGATAATTGTGAGATACCAATGACGGAACAGATGCAGAGGTTCTGGGCACATGGGCATCGCTGGGTATCATCTCACACAAGCCCGGAACAGCCCCATAAGATGAGTATCTCCATTTTACAGAGCAGGAAACTGAGGCTTGGGGAGGTTGACTGGAAAGCCCAGATCACACTGAGATCAGGTGTCGGTGTCAGGATGCAAATTCCGTGTGTGTGGGTCTCAGGTCAGAAACCCCCAATTTAGCCCTGTCTGTCTCGCCATTGTTCAGTCCCTCCTGTTTCCAGGAGCCCTAATTACCTTTAGGGCTCATGTATGTATTATGTGTCTCTCGCACTACAAAGTCATCTCCCTGAGGATAGGAACTTTACTTTTTTCATTGTTTTTTTTTTTTTTTTTTTGAGACGGAATCTCTCTCTGTCACCCAGGCTGGAGTGCAGTGGCGTGATCTTGGCTCACTGCAAGATCTGCCTCCCGGGTTCACGCCATTCTCCTGCCACAGCCTCCCGGAGATGCCCACCACCACACCCGGCTAATTTTTTTTGTATTTTTGGTAGAGACGGAGTTTCACCGTGTTAGTCAGGATGGTCTCGATCTCCTGACCTTGTGATCCGCCCGTTTCGGCCTCCCAAAGTGCTGGGATTACAGGCGTGATACTTTTTTCATTGTTATATCCCCAGTGACTAGAACTGTGCCTCATCCTTGGTAGGTGCTATAGAATGATTTGCTGAATGAATGAATGGGAAAATGAAAGAGGTCCCTAGTAAAGAAACAAAGGAAGTGGCCCCGGGGCCCATGGAGATGGTGCCACCCTTCCAGGTCACATGGCTGGAAAGGGCAGAGCAGGACCGGGCCAGGTCCTGAATTCCCACTCAGTCCTACTTCTCCCAAATCCAGACGGCTCTGTTCATCAACACCCCGGTCCATGGTCACTGGAGACCACAGGAGCAAAGCTGTCTGGTTCAAGAAGGGGTCAGGACCAAAGTGAAGCTGCCTGCATTCTGATCCTGGCTGGACTTCTGCCCGCTAGTCCTGCGTATGCCTCAGTTTCTCAATCTGGAACATGAGCACCTGCCTCTCCGCTGACATGGGTGGAGAAGGATTCAGAAGGAGTGTGCAGAGGTGGTCGTTCCTGCCATCCTTCCTCCTTCAGGAGGGGCCGGGCCGGCCTGAGGCACTGGGGCCAAGGCATGGTGGTGTTGTGAGAAGGCGCCTCTGCCAGAGAGCCACAGGGTCAGGGATGGGAGGCACCTTGCTTTTCTGATGCCATCACCATAGAATGGACAAGAAAGCAGAGGCTCAGGGAAGGAAAGGGCCGTGGCTCAGGATATGCAGGAGTTAATGGCGGGCCCAGGCAGCACAAGAACCTGGGTCCTGCCTCCCAGTTTAGGGCTCTCCCCTCCCTGAGCAGAGAGACCAGGGACAGAATCCAACGCTCCATCACTGTCCTGCCCAAGAGAGCCCAGGTCTACAGGCTGATATGGATGACAGGCCAGGCGGGGCCCCAGCTCTGACCCCAGCCCTGGCCTCCCAGTGCAGGCTCTGAACATCAGGACGCAGGCTTGCCTTCCTAAAGCACCTGCTCTGCACAGAGACCTGAGCCATGGCAGGAGGCCTGTGAGAGTCCCGCCCTCTGGGTCCTACAGGCTGCCATCAACAGCTGGGCCCTAGGGGCACCAGGCCTGGCTATGCAGGAGCCAGATGAGGCTGATAGGAGCTGGTGGGAGCAGGTGTGGGAGCCTGGGTGTGGGCAGTGACACCCAGCGACCCTGCTATTAGATCCCGTGGTGGCTCTGGGGCCACCAACCTTCAGGGGCCTCCAAACACTGACAGCATCCTGGTATGTGTCTAAATACCCCCACCCACCCCACGGCCTCAGTAATTACCAGTTAAAGCTACTGTAACTGTGCCGGGCGCGGTGGCTCAAGCCTGTAATCCCAGCACTTTGGGAGGCCGAGACGGGTGGATCACGAGGTCAGGAGATCGAGACCATCCTGGCTAACACGGTGAAACCCCGTCTCTACTAAAAATACAAAAAACTAGCCGGGCGAGGTGGCGGGCGCCTGTAGTCCCAGCTACTCCGGAGGCTGAGGCAGGAGAATGGCGTGAACCCGGGAGGCGGAGCGTGCAGTGAGCTGAGATCCGGCCACTGCACTCCAGCCTGGGCGACAGAGCAAGACTCCGTCTCCAAAAAAAAAAAAAAAAAAAAAAAAAAAGCTACTGTAACTGAGAGAGTTCTACTAGTGCAGTTAGCAGAGCAGAATAAAGAGGCCCTTCTGACAGCTGGCCACGCCCACCCGCAGCCTGGGCTTCCACTAACAACGACCTGCTTGTTAATCCCGCAGCGCTGGAAGCCCCGGGTCTGCACAAAATGCGCAGAGCTGGGGTGGGAGGAAGCTGGGATTTGGAATCCACAGCCGTGGATGTCACCATGGATGGGCTGTGTGGCCCTGGGCTGGCCATTTAACCTCTCTGAGACTATGAAACAGGGCTAGCAAAAGAGTCTCACATGAATTAAATGAGGCATTGTAAGGCTGTGAAAGTTCGCCTGTAATCCCAGCACTTTGGGAGACTGAGGTGGGAGGATTGCTTCAGTTCAGGAGTTCAAGACCAGCCTGGGCAATATAGTGAGACTCCCCATCTCTACAAGAAATATTTTAAAATTATCTGGGTGTGGTGGTGTGCAACTGTAGCCCTAGCTACTGGGGAGGCTGAAGGAGGAGGACTGCTTGAGCCCGGGAATTAGAGGCCACAGTGAGCTATAATCACACCACTACACTCCAGCCTGGGGAATGGAGCGAGACCCTGCCTCTTAAAAAAAAAGAAAAAAAAAAAAAAAGAAAAAAAAAGAGAAAAAGTTCACATGCTACTTTTCATTCTAAAAATAAGTACAAACACCTTTGATGGGCTTTTAGAGTTCATTTCTGGGTTTCAGGTGTACAAGACATGTGGAGATGTTCCTGTCACCTCCACACTAAGGCTGGGCTACAGGTGGAAGGCTAAAAATGGCCAGGTCCAGGTTCACCCTGAGGGGAGCGGCACAGGCTTTCCATTCCTGCCCCTCTACCAGCCAATCACATAACAACCCTGAGGACAGATCACCAGGCACCTCATTTTACAAGGAGCAACCAAGGCTGAGAAGGTGAGGAACTTCCCTAAGGTCACACAGAGGGGTAGGCCCTGCCCAATTCCCAGCAACAGCCCCACCAGGCTGTGCATGTCTTGACCCAGGGGATGCCAGGGGAGGTAGGACATGGGCTGGGTAGTGAGTCATTCTGATGGGCGGCTCCCTCGGGGACATTCTTGGACGACTCCATCCACAACTCTTCTTGGTTCTGAGCCCAGTGTCAGCCTGTCCTGATGACAGAGGCCCAGTCCCAGCTTCACAGAGGGTCTCCTCTGTCCCCCATCCCCACCCTGTCCTCTAACTACAAAGGCAACATCCAGATCCCACCGGCTGGAGACCTGTGCCTGGCTCTGGGCACTCACCGATGGTGAACGGCTGTCTCCTGCTGCTCACCTCCACCACCAGCTCTTGGGTTGTGGGGAGCAGAGGCTTGGCCATGCCCTCTTCTGCCCTAGTGTAGGAAGAAAATGGCTGATGGCCCCACAAAACCTGCTGCGGCTCAGTCCCCTGTGTTCTTCAGCCCAGACTCCTCAGAAAGCTCTCTGCACCCTGAAAGCCTGACCTGACAACAGAAAGGTCATCTCATTGAGCACCGGATGGACAGTCAGGCTTCCTGGCCCAGGGTGACAA